>NC_081557.1:113088427-113324878 GCF_022355385.1 Mustela nigripes | reverse complement strand
TACAAAACAAACTGAGGGTTGCTGGGGGGAGGGGGTTTGGGAGAAGGGGGTGGGATTATGGACATTGGGGTGGGTATGTGCTTTGGTGAGTGCTGTGAAGTGTGTAAACCTGGTGATTCACAGACCTGTACCCCTGGGGATAAAAATATATGTTTATAAAAAATAAAAAATTTAAAAAAAATTAAATAGATTAATTTATTCCTTTCATCTAAGCTGTAAACTTCTTTGTATAATGTGCATAATACTCCTTTATCATGATTTTAATGTCTATAGGCTCTGTAGTGATGTCCCTTAAATATTTCCTTATATCAACAATTTGTTATTCTTACTTTTTCTTTTTTCTTGATCAGACCCCTTAGAGGGTCATAATTTCTTTTCCAGGAAACATCTTTGCATATCTTTATTTCATATGAATTTTTGAATGCCACTTTCATGAAATCTAGAATTCTAGAAAGGCAGGGTGTTTACACTCTTTATAAAACAATACTTTAGGGGCGCCTGGGTGGCTCAGTGGTTAAGCCGCTGCCTTCGGCTCAGGTCATGATCTCGGGGTCCTGGGATCGGGTCCCGCATCGGGCTCTCTGCTCAGCAGGGAGCCTGCTTCCTCCTCTCTCTCTCTCTGCCTGCCTCTCTGCCTACTTGTGATTTCTCTCTGTCAAATGAATAAATAAAATCTTTAAAAAAAAAAAAACAAAAACAATACTTTACTCTCTTTTGTTTTCATTATTTCTAATAATGTATTATTCATGTCCTTGTTTCTTGTGACGTTTCTGTTTTTCTTTCTTTTTAAAAAATTTTAATTTTGCTTTTACCATTTTGACTTTTATAAAATACTTAAGGTAGGTTTGCTTTGTATATTTAAGGGTAAAATTTAGTCTTTGAGCACAAAATTTTTTCCTGCATATTTAGTAAATTTTAAGGCATTACTTTTTCAAATATTTATTTTTCTGTCTATTTATCTTTTACATCCAAGAATTAAATTATATAGATGTTAAGGTCCTTGACACTTCTCCGTAGGACAAAAGAGCTCTGTTAGCTTTTTTCAATCTATCTCTCCTTCCATTGTTATAGTAGATAAGTTTTATTAATAAGTATTCAAGTTTACTACTTTTCTGATATCTTCAATCCTCCCTTAAGCTCATTTACATTTTTAAAGATATTGCTCTGTTCAGTTTTAGAATTTTGAGTTGGTCCTTTTTCATATCTGCCACTTCT
The DNA here is from genome assembly GCF_022355385.1 of Mustela nigripes. NCBI lineage: Eukaryota > Metazoa > Chordata > Mammalia > Carnivora > Mustelidae > Mustela > Mustela nigripes. The sequence continues at coordinate 113,323,663 of NC_081557.1, read as the reverse complement.
CTGAGGTTTTATTTGTTCACTCCTTGAATATATTTTTTTAAGTTTATTTATTGACAGACAGAGAACACAATTAGGCAGAGAGGCAAGCAGAGAGAGAGGGTGACACAGACTCCCTGCTGAGCAGAGAGCTTGATGTGGGGCTTGTTCCCAGGATCCTGAAATCATGACCTGAGCTGAAGGCAGAGGTTTAACCCACTGAGCCACCCAGGTGCCCCTCCTTGAACATATTTTAGAAAGCTTCTCTAAAATCTTTAAATGTTAATTTCAAATTCTTTGCTATATTTGAGTTGATTTACACTGATTTTTCTCTTGAATATGGGGCAAATATTTCTGTTTCCATGAACATCTAGTAATTTTATATTATATATATAGTGAATATTTTGAATGACACATTTTTTAAGATGTTGAGTTCTGACGTTTTCCTTTGAAATTCTGTCTCCTCTATGGTGGGCAGCAGCCCATATATCTTAATGTTTTTAGAGTTTTCTTTTATTGATTTTCACGGGATCCTGAATCGCTTCTGTGTATGTGCAGTTCATATGACAGCCAAAGATTTGGGGTGGGGTTTCAAAAAGGATTTAGGAACTTGCCCCTTGGCAGCTTCTTGCTTTCCAATATTTGGTCCCTTATTTTTCAGCCTCCATGACAAAAATGAACTTCCTCCTCTAACTCTTTAACCTAGTAAGATTGCAGTTAAATATTTAAGTTCCTGCAATCTTGCTCTATGAAAATTGGAACATTAGATAAAAAGCATGATAGTCAGCTTGTCCATTTCCTTTCATTCAGGGATCAACTCTTAACTTTTTGTCCTTGGGATTCTGGTCATTTTTAATTCTCCTTCAGACATAATTTTTTAATACTTTTCCAGAATTTTAAAACTTATGAGTCTGAAAAAAGCTGTCCTGCTGTTCTACAATTACTTTATAAGTTTGTTACATTGATCTGTCTCATACAATAAAAACATGAGCTCCATAAGGACATGAACTCTGTTTTCCTTTCCTACATTGAATATTCAGTACTAAGAACATTGTTGATTACTAATTGCTATATGTGTATGATTCTTAACTTTCATGCATTATCAAACTTGATGATTTTAGAAGTATCAGGGGACAGGTATTATATTTATAACCATTCTAATATGACAAAAATGAAGCATGATTAAATAACATCAGAGATCACAGTTCCACTAGTAACAGACTGAGAATAACTGCAGTCTATCCTTGTTTCTGATTATTATGATATTATGTCTGATAAGTTATTGCTCATTGTGGCAAGTATTTAATAAAGGTTATATTATTCTCAATAGCTTTGTACTATTATTTATTATTTGGAAAACTTACTAGTAATGTAATAATAAAGAAATGGGATGGCTTACTAGCTGAACATACTGGAGAAAATTCTTAGTATATGATCTTTTGGGTGGTTTTTTTTTTTTTTTTTCCCATAAGATTTTATTTATTTGTTTGAGAAAGAGAGAGAGAACATGAGCAGGGGAGGGGTAGAGGGAGAGGACGAAGCTGATACCCTGCTGAGCAGGGAACCAACATGGAGCTCAATACTGGGACTCTGAAATCATGACTGGAGCCGAAGGCTGACACTTAACTGACTTAGACACCCAGGTGTCCCTTTGGGTGTTTTCTAAATAATGTCAGAGAAAGACTTGAAATGTATCTTACCATACAAACACAGTTATCTTAACTTGAAAAATGTAAATAATGTATTGTCTGTTGTTTTGTTTTTCTGAACGATGCTTCACCTTAGAAACTTTGGGAGACGGTGAAATCTTACGAGGATTTAAATTATATACTGACTTTCTTGCCATGCTGCCTATAGGGCAAAAAAATGTTTATTTACCCAGCCCATGCTTACTATCTACTACAGCCAATTAAGTGCTCCCACAGTACATGGGTCATATAAAATTATGTGGCAAATTGAGAGAAACAAAAAATAAGTAAAAAGAAATAGATAAATGGGACAAAGATATCAGTATATCTTGATATACTGAAGAAATATAAAGAAAAAAGAGAGTGAAATAGATAGTTCCAGACCAAGTCTGCTTTTTGCCACATGAATCTTAGATTCTCTTGGACATACATACCTCCTCTTCAGCATATGTCTGTTATATGGTTTGTACATTGGTGTTTGTGTGATAGGATGCACTTCTTTTCAAACACTGTTATCAGTTAACAATTGCTGCCTAAGAAACCACTCTAAAACTTAATATCTTAAAAAATCTACAGTTTATTATTCCTCACAATATTATCAGTTGTTTGTGCATGCCTGTGCTGAATTCACCCAGGTTCATTTTTACAGCTGTAACTAGCTAAATGTTCAGCTAGAATGAAAGTCCAAGATGGCTTAATTTGCATGTCTGGCTCTAGATGTTGGCAGTAGGTTAGAGTGACTCATTTGATCTCCACAGGGCTTCTCATCCTCAAGTAGGGTTGCTGCTTCTCTACATAGTTGTGTCAGAGCAGCAAACATGAATGATGGAAAGGCCTCTGAAAATTAGAAACTAGAAGTTGTAAAATGTCATGCATGCCACATATTGTCAATCAAAGTAAGTCAGAAAACAATCCCAGATGAGACAAGAGGTAGAGTTAAAGATGGGATGTTGAAAATAAAATAACTTGTGGCTATGTTTAATCCACCACAACCTATCCTTTACCCACAATTGCATTCACTGTTCCACTGGAAAATATACCCACTCTACCAAATCTACTCTATGTCATTTGACATCAAGTCCAAAATCCAGTATCTCATTATCTGCATCTGGATATACAAATACAGAAGAAGCTCTTTGGGTATAGGTATGATGAGGGAGCATGAGGCTGGCTGAAGACAAAGCAAAAGCTGGCGCCTTGCACCCCCCTCTCTACCCGCTCCCCTCCGTAATATGTGTAGCATTCCTCAGGCACCCCTGACTGCCATAAAACAATAAATAGTTAACTTGCAGAGATCACAATCCTGCAGGACAGGAATCTCCCTTGCTCTACAGATGTCCTAGAGATCTACAAACAGGGAGGTTACCTTATCAATAGCATAAATTTCCAGAGGCAAATAACTCTCAGTTCCTCAAGCCCTAATGTCTCCCTCCCCATCATAAATGAAACTGGAGGAGGCTGAGGTAGAAGGGAATGTAAATGATAGCAGGATCATAACACCCCACCAAGAATCTCCCAACTATCTTGATGTTAATGGCTGACCTAAAGACGACATTGATCAAGCCACAAGGGCAAGTCCTCCTCCCGGAACCTTGTAGGCCCTCTTTAACATATGAAAACTCCGTTGAAACCTCCCATCCCTTCACCACACCCCCAACCGCAAGGTATAGAACCTGTCATCCCTCAAAACCCAGAGCAGCAGCTCTTCCTGCCCACAGGTCCTGTCCCCGTGCTTTAATAAACCACCAATTTTGCACCAAAGATGTCTCAAGAATTCTTTCTTGGTCATCGGCTCCAGACCTCAGCCCACCGAATCTCACCTAGGTTCTAGAACTTCATCAGGTACACAGATCCAGAGAGCTGTGAACATGAAAGAACCCCCACTCCAAACACAGAGACAGAAGGCATGCAATTGTGAGCCTGGGGTAGAATAACAACAATAAACAATCCCATTTAAAAATGGGAAGAAGAAAAGGCATACAGCAGCCATAAATTTTATAGTAACTCCAAAATGTGTTCAAGAACATGTTGCCAATTTCTCCTCCAGGGGCAGGGAACGTTTTTTGAGGAGTCTTGTTTCTGTTCCCAGGTGTGGCTTCTTCTTCTTCTTCTTCTTCTTCTTTTTTTTTTTTTTTAAAGATTTTATTTACTTATTTGACAGAGAGAAACAGAGACAGAGAGAGAGGGAACACAAGAAGGGGGAGAGTGGGAGGGAGAAGCAGGATTCCCACTGAGCAGGGAGCCCAATGCAGAGCTAGATCCCAGGAACCCAGGATCATGACCTGAACCAAAGGCAGAAGCTTAATGTCTGAACTACCCGGGCACCCCAAGTATGGTTTCTTAATGCATATTTATCCTGAGCTCTTGTTTGCACATCTGAGCTTTTGGCTCTGCCCTCTGAAGTCACATTTTCTTCACAGGAAGTTAAACAGACTCAGTGTAAATGGCCAAGGTTTAGAGATATGTAGAATTTTCATCTTGCTTTCTGCTTTTAAAAAGCTGATAGCCCCTTTAATTTTCACCTTTTTTTTTTAAATCCAATTTGCTGGCAGGTTTTTTGTTTGTTTGTTTATTTTTGGTACAACTCCATAAATATGTTATCTTTTCTCTGACCACAGTCATGGTCTCTCACTCAAAAGCAAGATCCCCCCTCCCTTTTTTTTTTTTTTTGAGATACCAACAGAGGTTTTGGAATGTATGTGAGGTCCTGGGTATTAATTTCCTAACATTCATTAAGCCTCCCTTTTTCTGGTTGAAATGTTTTAACAGGTATCATCTTAAATCTTTCGGAGATTTTAACAAAGGATATTAAAGTCATACTTCTGAGCTAATCTTTGGCCCCACATCTGGTTTCACACTGAGAATTTTTCTCTTTTTCCCAATCAGAGACTAAAAATGAGTAATATTTTTATTTTTGATCCTGCAAATTCTCTCAGTTTTTCTCTAAATTTTGCTTTCAGCTGAACAGATCCTTTAGTTCATCTCTCTTTTGCTGTAATATACATTGCTATAAAAATGTGACATTTTTATTAATCTGCATGAAAATCTCCTAAACCAGATCTACAAGAGTATTAATTGCACTTTCTGTCTTCCTGGTTACTTACGGTAAAGGTTTTACCAATTGTTCTTCAATTTTGTAACATGAGTCATCCCTTCTCCTACTTCTAATAGCAGTTTACCACTCTGCCCTTTGATGATTTGCTTTTAGGCTCCTCATCACCTTTCTAGCTCTGCTTATCACAGTGCTTGAAAGGGAAGGAGACATTTTTGGGTTTTTGTTTTGAAATACTCTACTTCAAGATGCCAATTCTTCTATATTATTCATTGCTAAACTCCTCTGAAACTCAGTGCTTTAATTATTATTTTTTATATTACTAAATTATTATTAAAGTAATTATAATTTCCCATAATTTTCAGGGTTGGTTAGATAGTTTCTACACTGGTCTCATCTGGACTCGCTCATGAAGGTGTACTTAGCTCAACAATCAACTGGACTAGATTCCCCTAGATGGCCAAGAGACAGCCCAGATTTCAGTATCTTGGAATTTCATTTCTATTAAAAATCCAGAAGCACAATCACAACCATAAAATGTTATGAACAAAAGGTACCATAAATTTATTTATCATGAAAATTAGGGAAAAAAGGAATAGAGGGCAAGTTTTACATATATTTTGTTAAATGAGATCTTCTTAAAAAGCATAAAATCTCTGAAGTGAGAAAAACTGACCAAGGAAAAAAGAACCATAATGTGAGTTATATGCATTAAAAACAAAAAGCAAAGGATAATAAAGTTTATAAAAGTATACATTATGAAAATATTCAGCAATACTTTGTTTGTAACCCAATATTTATTAAAATTTGTAACAACTGGGAAAATAGAAAATATGTATATTCCAAGTCAAGTCTAATAAAAATGCCAGATTGAGAGGTTGGTAAAGTGTGATTCCTGAGATACATGTGATATTATTTCATTGAAACCTAACATTTAGCTTCACAGCTTTCTAGCTACAGAAAAAATTGATTACTGATGACCTATATATAATAGTCTTTGTAGGATTATAGGCCTAATAATTTCTTTTCCCAAAATGGTGATACAGGTGGAATGATATTTTCCTATTTAATGCATTACTGCTAAAGAATTAGAGTTTATGTACTTGACCACTTAATGAGGCATTTTAAACACATTTTTCTCATTTCTATTTATTTTTAGCATCCTCTAAGAAAGCAAATGGCCAAATGAAGATTCCCTTGAAAATATGCCCATTTAAGGAAAACTGTTTTGAGAGTATATGCATCTTACTATTTTCTCATCCTCCAAATTCATCAAATAGAAAGAAAAAAAAAGTAGCATAATGAACTTTTCCTGAGTGACTATATCAGGCACTGCATGGGACTAAAGAAGTGATGATGCTCCATGAATTATTTATTTGTTTTGTATGCCTTTAAAGGAAAATTTCCAAAGGGAAGAAACCTGATGCAGACTTAAAGACTGACCAATGGCCATGTCCTCTAGGCATATATTATGTAGTGTTTTCTAATAGGAGGTAAAACCCACAAAAGGTTGGCAATGACAAAGGCATTTTGGGCTCTGATTTCTTGTCGTTAGGTTTATATAGCAGTTTTATTCTCAAAAGCTGTGAAAATACAGGCAGTTTCTGAGACTAAGACTTTATTCAGGACTATGTAATAGAAGTCAAGATTACTGTAATAGGAGAGATAAATAGAACTCAACATACTGAAACAAAGGCTGGAGAGTTTTTAATCATGAAGTGATATAGTGAAAAAGTACTAGAATACACTGGGGGCAGCAGGGAAGGCACTGATCAATGTGATCAGGGCATCCGTATTTGCTAGTTGGTGCTTTCTGAATTTAGGCTCCTATTCTCCCACAGAGACTAGGAGATGGGGTCCCTATCCTCTTGATTATAGTCAAAGGGACAGCTCCCAGGTTCTTGAGAAAGGCATTTTGGGTCATAAAACTGGCAAGAAGATGGGAAAAGATTTATATCTCAAAGGGGCAGATCTGAAAGAATTTATAATTTCAATTTCTTTTTTTTTTTTTTTAAATAAATGCTCTAAGAAGATGAGAAGCCAGGGGCTTACAGTTGGAAAGAAACCTGTCTAAAGTTTAGTCAAGGTAAGAGAAATGTTAAGACCATCTTGGTCAGTAAGTATCTTAGACATATTCTTTATATCTGCTTTTATGAAAAGAAAATATATTTAGATATTTCATCAGGTTACTGAGAATTTCAAATGATGCACATATCTTCATCTTTAACCTAAATTCCTTTTCAGTAGAAAAAGCCTCCTTAAAGGAGTGCGTGGGTGTGGCGCAGTTTGTTCAATGGCTGCCTTCAACTCAGGTCACGATCCCAGGGTCCTGGGATCCAGCCCTGTATAGGACTCCCAAATCATCTGGAGTGTGCTCTCCCTCTTTGTGCTCATGCTTTCATTCTCTCTCTCAGATAAAAAAAAAAAAAAAAAAAAAGTCTCCTTGGGCACATAGGTAACTCAGTTGGTTAAGCATCTGCCTTTGGCTCAGGTTATGATCCCAGGGTGCTGGGATGGAGTCAGACTCCCTGCCCAGTAGGGAGTCTGCTTCTCCTTCCCCCCCTTCACTCAGGTTCTCCTTCTCAAATAAATAAAATCTTTAAAAAAAATTTTTTTAAATTAAAAACTTAAAAAGTCTCTTTATGAATGTTTACTAATATTCCAAATTTGTGATTAAAACAACTTACATCTCACTTATAATGTCTTCTCTAGATTTCTTTAACTAGGTAAATGTCAATACTATTTTTTTTTATTTTTTGGAGTCAAAAGCTCAAAGTCAGTTTTGACTTCTTTTCTTAAACCTATCTCAATCTCAAGGTTTTTTTTTTCCCTTTAATTATTTCCCAATTCCTATAATTTTAAAGATTACCCATTACTACCTCACACATAAATCTCCTTTTTTTCCCATTTTGATGTCATTACCTTAATTCAGATTCTATTTTCCCCTCCAGGCTCTAGAAAACTGGCTTCCTTCATTCTTGATGTCACAATCTATATTACCAACATTATATGTTAAACTTGCTAAAGGCCATATCTGATACGATCACTTCCTTATTCAAAACATCTGCTAGTTTTTTATATTAAAAAGATGATGGCTGATTTATATATACTCTACTCCTTTCCAAGAAGGAGAGTCTTCAAGAATTTATTTTCTATTCTTTTTGCCAGGCTTTCCTCCCTCCCTGCTTTCTTTGCAGAACTGTTCATTACTGCTTTTTGTACCTGTCTCACATATTATATTCTGGGAAACAAATCTGATAAAAGAGACAAGGTCTGGTCTTGTCACCTTATGGTTTAGCAGAGAAGGCAATTAAACTAAGGCTTAAAACAATGTGTAAGTGCTGAGATAGTGAAAGCACAGGTGTCAAAGTAGTATTTTGCCTAATTGAATGTGGAATTTAAGGCAGACCTCCCTGAGAAACTGATTCAAAATTAGAGCTGAAGAATGATTAATGTTTAGTCCCATAATGAGGGAAAGGAATGAGGAAGCAGAGTCCGATGGAAAAGTCTATGGATCATAAGTGACAGGTCATAGGGAAAAGAGAGAATAAAATATTAACCCAGAAATATTTGTGTGACTATGTATCACTAGATGGGAGAGAATAGTGAGAGATGAGGCTTAACTGATATGCAGGGACCAGATAACGGAGGATTTATTAAGCGACATCTAGCCTTTTGGGTTTTACTTTTAAGTGAAAAGAGGAATAAATGAAATATTCTAATCTGATCAGTCACATGATCACATATTTATCTTTGAAAATGCAATGATGAGTGGATTTTGTAGCAATCATACAAAAGGTAGAAAATCCAGCTAGTAGTCCATTACCTCCCCACAAAAGATGCTGAGGACCTAGATTTGGGTGGAATTCATAAGGTTCCAGCAAAGCTGACATATGTGGAAAATGTATTAAAGGCTGAATGGGTAGAACTTGCTAATAGTTTGATTGCCTGGAAAGAGGGATAAGACAGAATATTATAGTTGCTTGTAGAGCAGCTATGAGTCTCTGTGGTATCATTTAATTAGAAGACAATAATTAGAGAAGAACTAGGGGATAACAATGATCATAATTCAGTTTTAGGTATGCTGCTGATTTTGAGGTACTTATTAGACATTCTAATATCTGCTGTAAATGTCTGTGTTTCAGAAAAGAGTTCTTGACTACAAATATAAATTAGGGGAAAATGTACATAAATAATAATTTTGGAACATATAGAGAGGGGCTAAAGGGTCATATTATGGACTCCAAAGTATACTGATATTTAAAAGTTAAAGTAAGTAACCTGGAGAGAGAAATGTAGAATGCCCAGATAGGTATATAGAAAAATAAGAGAAGGCTGTGTCCACTAAGGCAAATACGAAAGCAATCAATAATGTCAAAGTTGATGAAGGAACACTGAAGGCAAGTCATAGCAAGAACCAATTGGATTTAGGAGGCACAAAGGAACCTACTGCCACAGTAGAAATGTCATATTTTATTTGCAGTGGTAGTACATGAGTTTATAAATTTATAAAAATTCATCAGCTTTTATACTTAACATCTATATATTTTACATAAATCTTATCTCAATAAAAAGTTTTAAGAATTTCATGAAAGAATTTTTTGTATCAATTTTCTATAACTTGCAGTTCTGTTATGTTCAAGGAATAGCAAGCAATTATACTCTGCAGCCCTTCCTTTCTTGCTCTTCCCTGCTGCTTTCATGTTTCCTAACCTGTTTAGTTTTGCAAATTCAGTCTATGGGGATATTTTTTTTTTATTATTCAATTAGAAAAAATGGAGGGTGGATTCTTCTTTCCAAATAATTGGAAAAAAATTCTTAAAAGAAAGTAAAAAGGTCCCCAATCTAAGAAATTTCCTGTTCTTTACTCTGAAGTGTTTCCTAAACATATCAAAAGAACTTACACTTCAGAGGATCCTATTAGTTTTTACTTTTAACTTTCCAAAACCCAGTTGGTGTAGTTAGAGCATGGTTGAAAAATATTCATTCAAACAATTGCTCTTGTTAAAAACTTGATATTACTTTATCAATTATGATTCAGAAAAACTTAAACATGGAATCTGTTCTCTGAAATGATTTTTTTTTTTCATTACTGGTTGCTTTGTCTTTACTCACATATATCATGGTGATTCCTTTAACAGTATGCATTATCTAACTATCCATAATGATCAAGAAACGCTTCCTTTCAAAAAGTGAATATAACAATTATTTCTGTATAATTTTCTGCTCACTTTAGAATGTATATGCCATATTTTCAGTAACAATTATTCTTTTCTTAAGAATGATTTCTATATATGTGTGTATTAACATTTCTCGTCCAAGTATGCATTTTCCATTAAACATATCTTCCTTAAATTAGTCAAATTCTATATGAAAAAAAGATAGGAAAATTTGTGGAATATTATCAAATAATTTAAATCATTCTGTCTCCTATAATCTGTCTATAGGCATGCAGTGCATTAACAGAGATCTAAAACTACTAGGAGATCCTATTGAACAGCTGGGGCTTTTAAAGTTGATGTCTTTTTCATAGGAATGAAAATGCCTTCCCTAAATCATTAAATTGGCTTTAATTACAGTTTTTATTCCAAACTCTTTGTGCAAAAAGGGGGGTAATGAACCCTTTCCATTGAACTCAAATGAACACTTTTTCCTGGATTAATATTAAAGTTAAGTTTATGTGATCAAAGAAATAGCATAAAGGGATTTTCCATTTTAAGGAGAATATGGCAGACATGAGAGATGTGAGAAATGGATTTTCGAAGACTATCTTTTAAAAGTGTGTCACAGAAGATTCCAAAAAATAGTAGATACAAATTTAAGTCTGTACTTATGTATGACTTGTACTTTTATAGTTTTTTGTACTTCTATAGTTTATTTACATCAAGTAAATTTTAGTTTTGAAAACTTTTCACATTAAACTTAGTCATTGCTGATAGTTCTAAATCTCTAATGGTTGTGCAGACTATCCCAGGACTCACTTAGCAGTAAACTGATGATTAAGTCACCTTTTACTTCATTTATCTATCATTTAAGATAACTATAAAAGCACCTTCAGATGCAAGAGCATTTCTGAAATCCCTGGTTTAGGCAAGCCACAGTTCCAATTCCTTAGATCTGGCCTCTTGCCATTTCTAGGATTATCCCTGGGTATTAGAGCTTGGGTCCTTCAGGTAGCATAGTTTGAAGATCTTGTTCTTTATCAGAGCTCTGCTCTCACCCTTCTCTTCTTTCTTCAGATAACTATAAAAACACATCAGTGGCCCCATGTTTTAAACATGCAGTAAAAGGTTCACCTTTTACTTTATTTACTAAGTAAAGTATTACTTAGATAATTAAATAATTATATATATGTATATATATAATTATTCCTAAGATAATTTACTAAGTAAATTATAACCCATAATTTACTGGATACAATAGCCAAATTACCTAACACTGCAGTAGTAGATTCTATCATAACGTGTATACTATTCAAGATTACATTCTCTAAAATGAGGATTCAAAATTTAAATTCTCTCTTTGCATTTTGTGAGCTGAAATCATAGCTTGTATTCCTTATTTCTTTCATAGATAAAAATACTGACTTTTGGAATGATCTCTATGAGCTGAAAACCCCTGGACTACAGCCAGCAAGAAAATGGATATAATACTCTGTTTGCAAGGAATCAAAATCTGACCCTTGTCAACTGAGACAGCCACCCTTACTGTCCACGAATTTCTATACAGAGGGTCCTAAGCAGAGGATCTGGATAACCCATGCCAATAATCCTGATCCATGAAAACTCTGAGATAACAAATTTTTGTTGCGTTAAGATCCTAAGTCAGGGGTAATCTCTTACAATGCAACAGAAAACTAACACAGATACTAAGAAAAAGTTGTTCCCAATCAGTAGTAATGGTTAGTAAATGTCAAAGTTTAATGTTCTGTGTAATTTCTTTGGAGAATCTGAATGGATTAATAAAAAAAAAATAAAGATGATACTACTGTCAAAAAAAATGAAGAATGTATCAACACCAATTAAGTTTAACCTTGTTTAAAAAACTTTTTTTCCCCCCTGGAACAAATTCTGCTGACTGGCCTTCTTGTACGATGGTTAGTAGTCAGCACAGTCCATGCTGTGGAGAGATCACTAACTATAATGAAATTGCAGCATCAGTGCTTTCCAATAGGTACATGCTCATAGAACAGGTGGGCAAGCACTCCACTCTAAATGTAATTTGGGTCCTCAAAAAGAAAGTGGAGATTTTTTTCATCACTTTAAACACTATTCTAAAGATTCGGGGCTCATCATACCAAGCAGATGAATAAGCAGCATCATTTATCTTAATTAAAGCTCATCTTAATCAAGATACTGTCTGTCAAATAGAATATTTCTTGAAAGATAGTTCTCAGTCTCTTCATCATCATATCAGTCACAAGGGAAGCACCATCAGGGCTACATATTTGAATATACAGCTTAAAACTCTTAAAAGGAATAGTCTGTTCTAAAATCTTAAATAATGAACCCTCACTTCTTGAATAAAACATGATAGGCACTTAATTCAAATATTTGTAGCTGGTGTCTTAGTTCTTTTTTCCAGAATCTGAAAGAGTGATTACATATGAAAATATCATTTTGACTTAATATGTCTGGAAACCTTAGTTACATTTATAGCAGTATCTTCCCATTTCTTAAATAAAAGAAAATAGGGTTGAGGAAAAAAATAGCACATAAATAATGTGTTTGTGACCACAGAAACTAGTAAAAAATGTCAATTTAAATCTTGAGTTGTAAGATGCATTATTATCCAACTCTTCACTCATTCCCTAATATTAGAAGTAAATGTCAAATTCTTCACAATGTAACTTTTTTCCATATACTCCCACTTGGATTTCTAACTAGCTTTGAAAAATGGGATTTCCACATTAGTGATATAAAAAGAGGCTTGGGAAAATCTTGTACATTTGGGCTTGTTTAACTATGTCTCTGCAATAAAGATGAAAAGTACATGCTCAGCCGACTCACTGGTCCTGGGAGGAGGATGAGAGATTCCTGGAACAGAACTCCAGGTTCTGGAGATCTATTACTCTCCAGTTCACTCAGGGTCATGATCACCAGAGACATTCATAGACTCAGGCTACATTAGCAACCTGCCAGCCAGCTTGCAGATTTGTGACCTAGTAAGTCCTTAGTTTTATAAGCGACTGAGATTTTATGGTAGTTTATTATGTAGAAATTTTACCATACTAGCTAACTGATATATTTCCCAAATTCCACTGAATATAGAAAATACAAGAAGAAAAGATTAAGGACCAATATTGAGCACATTCATTGTTTACTATATTAATAATAGTGAGACTAGTAGGGCTTTAGAGTCAGTAATCAAAATTGGTAAGGCAAATATATAATGTGATTCAAAGCAACATAAATTCAACGGCACATGCCTTTAAATAAATGGAAATGTAGGTTGGTGGTAATGTAAACTGGTATGTTGCCCTTTGAAAATTATTATTTACTAACTGAAATATGCATTTTATATGTGTCATTGAATCCATTTCTTAGTTTACATCCAAAGAAATATGTACATACTGGCAGTGCAATACATATTAAATTATGATCATACCACATTAATCTTATAAATAACTGATTATACTTCAATTAGAGAACATAATATCTATCAGCAGCTACAAAAATCAAACTATAGCCAATGAACAGATCTCACAGGCACAGGGTTGAGAAAAAAATGAAGGCAAAAAAGAATATGATTCCATTCATAATAGGGCCTGAAGTTCATAACAGGGCCTGAAGTCAGAAAAGTGTTTATATTTGGGGTAGTATTTACAACAGACCTTAAAGGCTGGATTGCTGGGTTTTGTGCCAGTACCATACTGTTTTGATTATTACAGCTTTGTAATATAACTTGAAGTCTTATATTTTTCTTTTTGTGGTATTTACATATTTAAATTTATTTTATAAAAATTAACAAATGGTGCATTCATGATTATATTTGTAAAACAACCTAAAAAACAAATGCGAAATAAACAATTAAAAAAAGGTCAATGTAAAAGTAAAAGTGGGGTTGTATAAAATTCTTTAATGTTGAGATATAGAAAAAAAATTACAAATAGCATAGGAATTGCTATAATCTGCAGGTTTCTGCTGGCTAACTGTTTCTGCCTTTCCAAATACTCAGACAAGTACTAAAAACGTCTTTCCTTCAAATGCCAATCTGGTCCAACTTTAATTATCCCTAATAGAGTATTGAAGAATTTATTCCTTTTAGTGGCTGGAATGCAAATTTAAACTTATGGTTGTAACTCTAGCATTGCTTTCTTCTGGAATTCCTACCCATTCTGGGTGACCTTAGGTTTCTCAGTGAATGAACCAAGTATGGATATGTTGCAGCCAGGTGGAAGTTGGAGTTCAAAATTAAAGTTGTAATTTGGGGATCATCAGTCTACAAAGAATAATTAAAGATGCCTAGATGCCTAGATGCACTTACCTAAAAAGGTAATGTAACGAGAGAAGAAAGCCCATTACCATGTTTGGTCTGTCTAATGTTCCCACATCTATACTGCTTCTTTCTTTTTTTTTTTGAAGCATTAAACACTTTTTTTTTTTTTTGAAACTGCTTCTTTATTCAGAACAAGATCTCCTGACAAGGTTTTGCACAACATCAGCCCTCATAAATTATATCTGGTTTTCAGATCATTAAGAATTAATTTTTATTTTCTCTAAAAACATATTGTGAACTCGGCTTCAGATTACAATTTTAATTTTTATGACATCTATTTTATTTTTACATTTGAAAAACAGCACAATTCTAAGCTTATGTATAAACAGTTTTATGCTACTATATGTCTCATTCAAATTCTGTCCAGAAGTGTACACCTACAATGGTGTAGATGAATTTTCAGATTCAATAATAAAAGCAAGAAAAAATGATAAACTATAGCTTATTAGAATTAAAAATTTCTAATAAGAGTTAAAAATTTCTGCGTTGAGAAAGACACTAAGACAATGAAGAAACAAGCTATGGAACAGGAGAAAATTTTTGCAAAAAATATATATCTAATAAAGGACTTGAATCCAAAATATAAAAGGACTTGAAACTCAACAATAATAAAACAATTCAATTAATAATAGGGCAATGATCTGAGAAGACATTTCACCAAAGAAGACATAGTGGAGTCAAATAAGCATGTGAAAAGATGCTTAACATCATTTACCACTAGGGAAATGCAAATGAAAACCATGAGATCCACTGCAAATCTACTAGAGGAATAAAGTTTTATTTTATTTATAAAATTTTATTTTTTTAAAAAACTGGCAATACCACATATTAGTGAGGACATGGGCAACAGAACTTGCATTCTTGCTGGTGGGAATGCAAAATATTACAGCCACTTTGGAAGACAGTTAAGCAACTTTTTGCAAAGCTAAAGATAGTCTTACCATAGGATTTAGCAATCATGCACCTATATACTTAAGTATTTTTAAAATTTATGTCCACACAAAATCCTGCATGAGAATATTTCTGAAAGTTTTGTTCCTAATTGCCCAAAACTGGAAACAACCAAGATGACTTCAACAGATGAATGCATAAATAAACTGGTACATCCATACAATGAAACACTATTTGGCAATAAAAAGAAATGAGCTATTGAACCACAAAAAGAGATGCATAAAATGTTCTCACTGACAAGGTTCACGGTAAATGATGGGGACCTAAGTAACTTCAGAAAAAAGTCTATAAGACTAAATGCTAAAAAAGATGTATATAAGCAAATATTCTAGTCGATCTATCTAATAAAGTTGTTTTCTGCAGGCATATGGGTTAGCAAGTCTGAGACTGCCACATGTGGATACTGGAATTGAAAAATTGAACAGATATTAAGTGCTGGGAGCCTGTTTTTCCCTATGGGAGTAGGTGGATACAGATGAACAAGGGATAGGCGCTAAAATGATTCATTAGATAACCAACCTGAATTAGAGATACCAGTATGAACTGATGTTAAGCTTAATATAGATACAGATGACTATATACAGAAATTGAGATCTAGGCACATGTGGCACTCAGCTTTGGGTTTTCAATTCCATCCAACAGTGAAATTAACCATGGCTTCTTGAAGAAATGTCTGATTCTAGGACTAGGTCAGGAAATGTACAAGATGAATCTGGAACATATTCTAGTCCCAAGAAGAAAGAAGTGTTGGAAAAAAGAGATCAATGGGGATATATCAAAGGGACATAAGAACTAACTGAAATGGCCAAACCTGGAAACATTTGACCAAAACCAAAATAATAATAATAATAATAAAATGACACTAGATTATAAACTAAGTATAAAATGAATACCCATGTAGCCTCACTGATATGAATTAATAACTGAGTAAATAAATGGTGAGAAGCAACAAAGCTTCCATGCAGAAGAATTTCAAGTAGTTTATGTACATACGCCACTCTCAAGCAGGTGGGACATAAATCCCACACCCTAAACATAGCCTGCAGATTGTAAAATGCTCCCAAAGAATGCATCAGAAGTGGGGAGGGATAAGTTTATAATGTGGAACACTGACAAACACTACCTCAGCCAGATGATCGAGATCAACATCAGCAGTCATAAACTATGCTACCAATACTTACCCTTGATATGATGGAAATGACGTTTTACCTATTTTATATTCCTGCTAAAAACTCATAGCCACAGCATAATCATGAGATGAATATCAGACAAATTCCACTGGAGGAGCACTACAAAACATGAGACCAGTACTCCTTAAAATTGTCAATACCATCAAAACAAGCAAAGTCTAAGAAACTGTCACAGTCAAGAAAAGCCTAGGGAGACCGGGTGGTATTCATGATGGCAATCCTTGATTGCAAAAGGAAATCAGAATAAACCATAAAATCCTGTTAATAATAATATATAAATATTGGTTCATTAATTACAAGAAAGACAATACTAATTTGAGATTTAACAATAGTGGAAATCAGGTATGGAGTATACAGAAACTGTAATACCTTCTCATTTTTTCTTATAATGCCAAACTTCGGGCTTCTTAGATCTGTGGGTTTATAGTTTCCATCTCTTTTATTTTAAGTTGTCCATTATTTACCTTTTTTTTTTTTTTCCCCTCATCCTATTTCTTGCCTCTCCGTCTGGGACATATAGGCATACTTGGCTGCTTGCTGAGATTTTAAATTTTGTTCTTCTTTTTTCATATATGTCTTTACTTTGTCAACTGATTCTGTTATTTGTGTTTTTTTCTGGAGCTTTACCTACTATTGGGCTTTCTTGCCATCAAGAATATCATAGCAAATCAAAACTAAAGCAGCATTTAGTTGGGAATTATTATAACCCATTACCAAGGAATAGTCTTCTAAGTTCTCTACTTCATATCTAATGTATGAGAAAATCTGGGTTTTTTTCTTTGTTGTATTCTGTTTTGTTTCTCATTCTGGTTGGTGAGAAACTAATACCATTCTTGTGTAGGATCCAGAGGTTGTTCCGCCTTTACTTTACACTGGTTCTTTGCCTCCCACACATCCTGATCCCCGTTCAGCTTAAAAATAGTGGGGAAATCTCTGATGCTCTCTCTGTGTTCATCTTTCCCACTTATTTTGTTCTGTTCTCTTCTTCAATCTTATAGCTTGTGTATTCCAGCTGCTTTGTCCACCATGATTCTCAGCTCTGCTTCCTCAATTAAAGAGCCTTCAGGATTCTGTTTGGGTTCATCTTCTCAGGGCTGTGTCCTAATAAACTCTCTCTAAACAGGAAAAGGGACAATTGTAATACTTTATTTCTCTCATTTAAGTAATCACTATTGTGTTGTGTTGCTTACTGCCTGATTTCTAAAAATGTTTGTTTCATATATTATCCCATGTTTTAATTGTTTAGAGCAGAAGGATATATCAAGGACACAGGAAACCATCATGGCAAAAAGAACCCTTACCTCTCCAACATAGTAAGGTTTTGTTTTTTTTTTTTATGTACTGTTTTATTACACAATTATTTCTGGTCAGGCTAAGCACATTTCACTGAATTTAAAATGCCACTGATTTTTAAATGCACTATTATTTTATGTATTACTAAGAAAGAATAACACTTAAAATTCTATTTTCACATGCCATCACTATATCCAGATTTTAGAGATACTGTATGTGAAAAAATGAGCACCATAAGGTTAATGAAATGTGACCATATTGAGAATATGTAGTGAATAAACATATTACAATAAGATTTAAATTCACAGGTAATAATTTGCATGTCGTTTTACTTTTTCGGTACATGTAAATATGACATAAATGGGTATTTAACCTCTGTTTATAATGATTCTAGTAATCACACTCTTTTCCATAGGTGGGATGTAGCCTTGAAAAAAACATGGCCATTCAAAAGTTTCTGCCATTCATTGGTCTCTTAAAGGCTTTAAATATATCTTCCCGCAACTATGATAAATTGACTAAGAAGTTCTATAAACTTCTTATACTATTAGAGTCTTGAAATGGCACTGTGGAGTTTCTTTAATAAAATTTTATTGAAAGAAAATATGAAGGGGAATAAAGATTATAGTGAGGCATCATTTTTAAAATTTTTAAAGTAAATGCTTATCACATCACTACTCTGAAACTGAATGTTCACAGTATTATATTTCCATCTCAGCAATCCCTTAGGTAAGCAACGCCATTCCAAACTGCAATTCAAATTTGAAATACAGAGGCAAGTCCACAGAATTTTTAATGAAGTAAAATAACTTTCAGAATTCTTTGAAGCCTGGCTGATGGAGAACATGTAGCAAACCTAGAACGAGTAATTATCTGGTACTATATAAATATAACAAAAAAAGTGGATGCCTAAAGCTAGATATAGACAGCTTTTGTAAAGTTGACAAGATTACATAAAATGTAATCTGCCTAGTCCAAGACCATTATTGTAATACCTTCTTAAGTACAAATGAAAGATCTGAGTTACCACTTCATATTTCCATTATCTACAAAAATTCATAAAGGGCAGGGAATACATCATTCTTCTTGTGGTTTTAACTTACATTATGATATTCAAAACATTAGATACTCAAATATTTGTAGAATTGAATTTTAAATGTGCTGTGGGAAGGTAAACCTCTAATAGTTCATAGCCCCAGTCACTCAATGTTTGCTAGTAAGTAGAGATGAAAGGATCTTGATTCAATTTATTCAGGATCCTAGACCATACGTGTTTAAGTGGACAAATGGGCCATCACTGTAGAGATAATTTTTGAAACGAGATATTTTATAGGATTTTGAGTCTTCATTACTAAGCATTCTTATTAATGAGGTAGCTTAGCTATTTTTAACTACAGTTTAGAGAAAAGGTCACCATGCACACGTTTGTATGTATCATAAAGTCAGGATTACAAAGTAATTAATTTTATGATCCATAACTATGCAATTAAAGATGTGAGGTCATCAGGTTATTTGAAACTTCAAGGTATGTGTCCCTGGTGACCATTTACATTAGCTACAATAATGTATACTTCTTCTGTGAGGCTGGGTGACAATTTGCAGTTGCACTTTATGTACATTGCCAAGTCTATAGGGCTTTAAGTCTTGACTCTGTACTCAAGGTCTCCTTTTTATCAAGGGTAGAAACTTAATAGCTTCAGAAAGCAGATTATCCAGTATCAGTAATGGGGATACAGGAGGTAGCAGTATAGAATCTATTCATTTGTATTACATGGGCCAAATTATTTGATCCATGACACATGGTTAAGAGGGAAGACAAATATTATTACTACTTCTGTAATTAACCAAAATGTCTGAAAAACTGTTACCCATTCATATAACAACTCTGAACAAATATCTATTAAGAACCCACCATTATCTTTTCATCAGTAGTTCAAGAGGTTATAAAATAAAGTCCTTTGCTAGAGGGGAGGGGACTAGGGGTTTGGGAAAAATAGGTGAAAGGGAGGGAGATACAGGCCACCAGTTATAGAACGTGTGTGTCATGGGCATAAAAAGTAGAGCAAAAGGAATATAGTCAGCAATACTGTAATAGTCCGGTGATGGGAGAGCTATACTTGTGGTGAACATAACATAATGTATAAACTTGTTAAATCATTAATTGTAAGCCTGAAACTAATGTAACAGTGTGTGTCAACTCTACTCAAATTTATACATTCCTTTGCTTTCAAGCTCTAAGTAACTATGACTATAACCTATGTCATTACTTTTATCTATTAGTAAAGGAAATAAAATTCTGTCCTATTTGATATTCCAATAGGTTTCAATGATAGTGAAGCAAATATCTGAAATCAACAACCAACCATCATAATATACATTTATTAAGAGTAAAGTTATATCAGAGGAACAAAATCAATGAGGATTCTCTAGTAAAACATCCCCAAAGTGATCAAAAAGTGATCAAGTATGGACAGAAATAGTCCTTTGAGAGTGGAGGATAATGGCCAAAGTCCATGAATCACCTCAGAAGAATGAAAGTGACTTTAATTCACTAGTGGTTATTTTATCCTAGGTATCTATACATTTAGTAATAGTTACTGAATTTTCAGTACAATCAAGTATTGCATTATTTTTAAATTTTTTTTAAGAAGTAAGGTATATAAATGTCTATTAAATAACTGACCTTTGGGTTTCTAAAAAAAAGAATTACATGTACTCTTTTATAAATTAACTAATGCGTTTGAAGATTAATAATGACACATTGAAATTTAATAAACCAACTTTGAAGTATGTTTGTCAGTAAGTATGTTCAATTTCCTTTCAGTTCAAACTCACGGAGAAATATTAAATATAATTTAAAAAGTAAACTGTTACAGGCAATTGCAGAAAACTACATTGTGAAAATAAGGCAAATCTGGAAAGTGAAAAACTAGAAAGTACCTCACATAAATAGAAAATGCTTTGAGTTCAGCTGAGTTTTCTTTATTTAAGAAATGTTATGGGGAAATATTTTTAAAAGGCACAATGATTATAGAGAAAAAAATGAAAACATTTCTAATCATTGGAGTACTACAAAAAACACCCACTTTTTACCTCTCCTAAATAATAATTGTTTTTCTAAAACTTGGAGCTTTTTTATTCATTAAAGATAGCAATGCCACCATATATATAATTATCAGTGTTTATTGAGGAAAACAGCACCTTCCCTAAATGTTTTGAAGAGGGAGAGGCTTAAAATAGGAAAGTTGAGGCTTAAACAACTGCTAGAAGCTGTAGGAATACAGGTCAGAAAATCCGGAATTGCAAGCATGGCAAGAATGTTGTTCACAAGTCACCACAGATGACATGAGCTATCGACAGTGCCTATGTGAATGATTCTGCAAGAAATCAAAAAGCTGCAGGTAAATCACAGTGTTTTCTGTCTGATGATTTCCACATGACTTACCAAAGCTGCCTCAGAAGAGTAATAGGTTCTCTTTCTTTTCCATCCTCCCAGATGCATCTGCCCATTCACTGGTGGAATCTGACAAGGAGTCTCCTGGTAGGGGAGTTGGGGAAATGAAGTTTCAGGCCTTACATTTCCTGGGGGTGAAGCCTTGAAAAGCAGAGATGGCACTGAGTATGAAAACACATTTGGCCCCTCCTTTCACCATGTTTTCACATAGGCTTTGTTTAAAGGGAATTTTATATATTTTTAAAACTCATAAATGTTTATTATAAACCAAGGAATTTTATCTTTGTTTGGTTCCTTATATCATTTTAAACATTCATGGAGCATACATCTTTGGGGGGGAAAAAAATTGCTTAGGCTTAATCTATTTACTAGTCACCCATTCCAACAGTTCAATACAGCCATTCTACTGAAATTCTTCCAATTAATGTCAACAAGACTAGCTGCCAATGCCAAGGGCCCTTTTAAAATTCCCATTACATTTTATTTCTCTTTGTGTCACCAGTAAGACTTCACATTCTTGAAGTCTTTGCTCATCTGACCTTTCTTATACATTTATTCTTATTCAGTATCTAGTTCTATTACAATTCCTTGTTTTGTTCTCTCTCCTCTTCCTTTATTAATACTACTATTTTTTTTTTTTTCCTGAGTCTTCTGTTTCTCTCTCTATCACCTCTATAAATTATCTTGTTGTATTAGAAACCTATTCCATGCTTTCAACTATAGGCCAATAATTCATAAAGGTTTATATATGACCCTCTGGCCTGGATTCCAGATTCATAAATCTAGCCATACATGGAATAACTCTATATAAATTGCTTACAAAAATTATAACTTTTCTTTATAAAACAGTAATATGGAAGTAACATCAAATAATAATAAAAAAATACTGTGAAGATCTTATACCTTCACAAACATAAACTCAACATGAATCACAGAACTAAATTCAAATCCAAAAACTACAAAACTTCTAGAAAATAACATAGGAAAAAAAATCTAACTGAACTTAGGTTTGGCTATGACTTTTTAGATATAACAACAAAGGCACAACCCATGAAAGAATTGATAAGCTGAATTTCATTAAAATTAAAATTTTCTGCTCTATAGAAAGACAATCAACAGACTAGGAAAAAATATTTGCAAAAGATATATCTGATACAGAACTGTTATCTAAAATGTACAAAGAACTTCCTAAAATTCAACAAAAGAAAACAAACAACTCATTTAAAAATGGGCAGAAGGAAGATGTTGCTGCGGCAGAGGTCGAAGAGGTTGCTGCCCGTGTTCTCCTCAAGGATTTTGATGGATGCCTTTCGTACATTGAGGTCCTTCATCCATTTTGAGTCTATTTTTGTGTGTGGTGTAAGGGAATGGTCCAATTTCATTTTTCTGCATGTGGCTGTCCAATTTTCCCAGCACCATTTATTGAAAAGGCTGTCTTTTTTCCATTGGACATTCTTTCCTGCTTTGTCGAAGATTAGTTGACCATAGATTTGAGGGTCTATTTCTGGGCTCTCTATTCTGTTCCATTGATCTATGTGTCTGTTTTTGTGCCAGTACCATGCTGTCTTGATGATGACAGCTTTTGGTGGGAATGCAAGCTGGTGCAGCCACTCTGGAAAACAGCATGGAGGTTCCTCAAAATGTTGAAAATAGAACTGCCCTATGACCCAGCAATTGCACTATTGGGTATTTACCCTAAAGATACAAATGTAGTGATCCAAAGGGGCACATGCACCCGAATGTTTATAGCAGCAATGTCCACAATAGCCAAACTATGGAAAGAACCTAGATGTCCATCAACAGATGAATGGATCAAGAAGATGTGGTATATATACACAATGGAATACTATGCAGCCATCAAAAGAAATGAAATCTTGCTATTTGCGACAACATGGATGGAACTAGAGTGTATCATGCTTAGCGAAATAAGTCAAGCAGAGAAAGACAACTATCATATGATCCCCCTGATATGAGGAAGTGGTGATGCAACATGGGGGCTTAAGTGGGTAGGAGAAGAATCAATGAAACAAGATGGGATTGGGAGGGAGACAAACCATAAGTGACTCTTAATCTCACAAAACAAACTGAGGGTTGCCGGGGGGAGGGGGTTTGGGAGAAGGGGGTGGGATTATGGACATTGGGGAGGGTATGTGATTTGGTGAGTGCTGTGAAGTGTGTAAACCTGGTGATTCACAGACCTGTACCCCTGGGGATAAAAATATATGTTTATCAAAAATAAAAAATTAAAAAAAAAAATGGGCAGAAGTCCCGAACCAATACCACACCAAATAAGATACACAGATGACAAATAAATACATGAAAAGATGCTCAAATCATGTCGTTAGGGAAATTAAAATTAAAATGAGATACCATTACACAGCTATTAGAATGGCCAAAATTCATAGAACTGACAACACTGAATGCAGAAGAGGTTGTGGAACAACAGGAACAGAATCACTGCTGGTGGGAACACAAAAGGGAACACCCACTTTGGAAGACAGTTTAAGGCAGTTTCGTACAAAAGTAAACATACTCGGGGCACCTGTCTGGCTCAGTCTTGATTTCATCTCAGGTCATGATCTCAAGGTCGCGAGACAGAGCCCTGTGTGGGCTCCAAGCTCAGCACAGTCGGCCTGGGATTCTTCTCTCTTTCCCTCTGCCCCTTCTCCCCACTCTTTCACTCTAAAATAAATAAATAAAATCTTAAAAATAAAACAAAATTAAACACACTTTATCATAATTATATTCCTTAGTATTTAACCAAAGTAGTTGACTATTCATGTCCACATAAAAACCTGCACATGGGTATTTGTAGCAGCTTTATTCATAACTGCCAAAATTTGGAAGTGAACAAGAGCTCCTTCTATAGGTGAACAGATAAACTATGGTACAAGCAGATACTGGAACATTATTTAGTGTTAAAAGAAATGAGCTATCAAGCCATGAAAAGACATGAAATAACCTTAAAAGCATATTACTAAGTGAAAGAAGCCAGCCTGAGAAGACTATACACTATAGGATTCTAAATACACGATATTCTGGAGAAGGCAAAACTACAGAGACAATAAAAAGACCAATGGTTGTCAGAGGTTGCAGGGAGTGGGGGGTGGAAATGGATGTAGCACCAAGGATTTTTGTGAAAATACTGTGTGATGCTGTAGTGGTGGATACATGTTATTATATATTTGTCCAAACCCAGAGAGATTTCAACATCAAAAAGTGAACCCCTATATAAACTATGGACTTTGTGTGATAAGGATGTGTCAATGTAGGTTCATGGGTTTTTAACAAATGTACCAGTCTAGTGGAGATGTTGATAATTAGGGAGACTATTCATGTGTAGGAGTAGGGAGTAATGGAAGATTCCTAAAACTCTGCCTCAGTTTTGTTACGAACCTAACACTGCTCTGAAAAATAATGTCTATTTTTTTTAAACATCAAAAACTTAGCTTCCTATACCCACTGTTTTAGTTAACATCACTATTTATTTAGTTAACTAAATTACCAAACTTGATAACTTGCGGTCAAAAGTCCCACACCCACAAATTATGGGACTGTTTCACCTGTACTTTTTTCATAATTCACTTTAAAATTCTCATTAGTAGTGACTAAATTAAGGCACAAAATTTGACTATTAGAAAATAGTATTGTTTACCTTTCAATTGTGTTTCTTTATTGAATGCATTAACTATGCATTAATTAATGCATACTTAATGCCAAAAGCATGTTTTTAAATATTGAATAGCTTATGTTTTTCTTGTGTTTAAAATAGAGCTTCACATTTATAAGCTAAAAGATAAAGACCAAATTCCTTAAAATGGAATAAAGGTCTGTTGTGTTCTGGCATATAGCCATCTAATCATTCTCCTTCCCTGAAACCTTCTGGAATGCAACAGAAGTGCCCCCTTTGCAGTCTCCTGAATGCAGTTTCCTCCTTCTCTCTCTCTCCTTTTCTCTACATTTCTCTTTCCTGACACTTTTCTACAGTTTTTGTATAGAATTCAAGACTTCCTTTGTTCAACTTAAATCACCTGTTTAATGAATGGGTCAAAGTAACTTTCTATGGTGTCCTTGAAGTCCTCATGGTTGTTTCTATCACCCCAAACTAGGCATACAGCACATTATGAATTAATATAACACAAACACCATTATATTAAGATGTATTATTTTCACATCTGTCTTCCCTATTATACTGTGAATGCTTTGAACACAGGAGCTGTATATTACTTCATCTTTATCCTGGTCTGGCACCTAGCACATTATCAATAAATGGTGGTTGAATATATAAAATGTTTTTTCTAATGAAAACCAAAAAGCATTGTTTGAATGAATTTGAGAAAATGGAGTGGCCACAAAAATGTTCAAAATATCATTGGACAGCTCTCATTTCTCAAACCAGACTAACTCATTCTGACAGAACTGTATGATATGATGAGGAATCTCTAGATGGTCAAGACAAAAACAAAAAGGAGTTCAAATAAATGAATACAAGTTTTTGCATATTGATGAGCAACACATATTATTTAAGGAGATGTGCTAGACTCCAGAGTGTTTACATTAATAAAAGATATTGACAGGTTATCAAAAGCCAAGAACAATGACATAGAAAAGACAAATGACATAGTTCACAAAGCAGCTGTCCAAGGAAAAGTCTCCTCTCCAGATTAGGAAACAAAAAAGCAACTTGTCTTTTCAGTTTGCAGGAGTCCCCACAGAAATGTATTCAATTTAGACATAGGATTACAAACAGTGATACATCTACTCCAGAGATCTGAAGTGTATCTTTTTTAAGGCACAGCTCAGGGCTCACCTTTGTTGACCAAAAGCAGACTGAGTGCTTCATCTCACTCTTTTCTTAGATCCCTGTAGGATCTTTTCACATCTTTAAGATCAATAGTATCACTATGCATTCCAATTACCTGGTTACCTGGATTCCTTTATATGAGTGCCTAATTTGGGGGAATGACTATTTGTTTCTTGTCTTTGCATCACACCACATGGCTATTTATAGTTGTTCAATACTTCTGAATATTGATGAAAACATTATGTATGAGAAATCATTGATAATGACTGGAATAAACTCAAGTCACCCTCTGTAAAAGAGCAGATTATATTGTTTGAAAAATGCCATTGGGTAAATCAACTTGACAAAAGGAGACGTAGAACAGTGAAGGAAATAAAATCTAGATTTGGGATGTTAGTAAGGATATGCTGAGCAATTGATCAGTATAATTTACATAGAGCAAGATTCACTCTTTTTAATGTTCTATGCATACAGACATATGCACTCCGTAGTGTAATCACTACCATAACAAAGATATAAAACTTTCTACCACCCCCCACCCCTGCAAAATTCCACATGCTCTAGTGTAGACAAATCCTCTCATTACTCAGGGCTTTAAAGTTAACCATGGTTTTAAAAGAAATGACAAAATTCTTTAAGAATTAAGAAACCCTGAAGCCCACAGTGGTAAATACAAGTTTCTTTAAAAATTCAAACTTTCATTTATAAACTTGAATTTATAAACTTGAATGACCATATTTTGTTAGTATTTAAAGAAATAATAATGTTCCATAAAATAAGTTTTATTTTAAAGAAATAATAATGTTCCATAAAATAAGTGACTAGCTCATAACACAAAAAAATTTCATTGAAACAACCATTACACTGTTGTGTGTAGCAGAGGTGCTTTATATATATTTTCATTCTTTCATTAGAACATTAAGTAAGTCAATGTGTACTCAATCATCAAGATCAATAAAATGAGTAACTTTCACTGCTTCTTTAATGTACTGGTTAGGGCACTAGAGAAGGAGACATCAAGATGAGATTGGGTTTGCAAGAAATTTATTGGGGAAAATAGCTGTGAAAGAAAATATGTAGTGAGGCACATGGGTCAGACCATAGTGCAGGTCTGACTCTGAGTCACAGAGATGAAAGAAGAATTAACGGAGACATACTAGACTGCCGTTTGTTTGGGAGCAGCTGGGTGGCTCAGTGTTAGGCGGCTGACTGCCATTCAGATTATGATCTCCAGGTCCTAGGATCTAGGTCCATGCTCAACTGGGAGGCCGCCAGAGATTCTCTCTCTCCCTCTGACCCTCTTGCTTGTGTTCCCTCTCTCATTCTCTCTCTCTCGAGTACAAAAATAAAATCTAAAAAAAAAAAAAAAAAAAAAAAAAAAAAGACTGCAGTTCAGTTGTATAGAATGTTTGGTGATGGCACCGTGAGTCTTCCAGCCATGAAGTTTCCTGCTAGAGGAGACCAGGCTCCCAGGAACAAGCGTGCTTGACTGTCCCTGGTACCTTCAGCTACTATGGCTAGAAGCAAACAAAGAGTTCTGAGAGGCACATTCTTACTGCTACAATTAAGCACATTTATAAGGAAAACCAGAGGATTTTTTTTCTTTCTAATGAATACAATGTTTATTAAGTAAAGACTGTTACTACCTCCTTGATTTGCACCGGCACACCATTGCTTTTGCAACATCCATGAAAACGTCAACATAGTGAAAACAGCAAATAAGGTCTTAGCATTACTATACAAAAGTCTTGACTCCCTGAAAAAGTTTCGGAGTCCTCCTGAGTCATGTTAGGAACCACTATGCTAGATCAAGTTAGGAAATACATCACTGTTTTAAATACTATTCCTTTTCATTTCTGAGTTGTATTCCATTTTATGGCTATTCCAGTTTGTTTCTCCTTTCTCCTGCTGAATAATACATGTTCATTGTTTTTGTTTTGTTTTGTTTTGTTTGCTTTTAAAGATTTTATTTATTTACTTGACAGAGAGGGAGACATAAAGAGAGGGAACATAAGCAGGGGGAGTGGGAGAGGGAGAAGCAGGCTTCCTGCTCAGGAGGGAGCTTGGCACAGAGCTCAATTCCAGGATCCTGGGATCAGGACCTGAGTGGAAGGCAGAAGCTTAATCCCTGGAGCCACCTAGGCACCCCTTGTTTGTTTTTTTGTTTTTTGTTTTTGTTTGTTTGATTGTTTTTTCCAGTCTAGGGCAATTATTTGTACTGTCACTATAAGCATTTTGTGGGAACATAAGTTTTTATTTCTCTGGAGTTACTACCTAGGAGTCAGATTGTTGGAGATTTGCTAAATGCGTCTTCATCATTATAGAGAACTACCTACCAAACTGTTTTTACATTTGAATTTCCAGAAGCAAGGAGTGAAAACTATGGTGAAAGAGAAGAGATTAGCTGTTGTTGGAGGCAGGAGTAGTAAATATAGAAGAGTAGCTGGTGAGAGGTTTTTGGGTGATGAATTGATCTATATTCTGTTGAGGAGGGTGGTTATACAAATCTATAAATGTGTTAAAATTCATCAAACTGTGCACCAATAAAAGAGTCAATTTTATGGTATATTGATTTATACAATAAAATTAAAGGAAACATAAATAAATACAGTTCAGAAAAAAATTAAAAATCAAAACTGAATCTCCCTTTGACACTTTTTAGTATCTGATGCCTTGTTATTTCATTGTGTGGGAGCCTTACAAAAATGAAAATACAATTAATTTTACGGTTTTATCTATGTCAATGCCAATGTTTCAAAGCACTACCTCAAGTGGGAATATGAAAGCAATCAATGAAATCAAAGAGAATATACTTCTCTTATATTTGTTTCTTTGAACTTAAACAACCAACAACTGGAAATAGGCACAATGCCATCTAAACAGATGAGTTTGTGCTCTACCCGGCAGTTAGATATTTATGTATGTATATCAAACAGACAAGCACCTCTGCTCTTGAAATCAGAATTTATATCACTCTAAATGTGTCCACATGTTTTCAGTGCATGGGTTATTCATGTAGTTTTGAAAAATGCAGAAAATAATACTGTGAAAGTAACTAATGGCCAGAATCTCTGGCAAAAAATGACAATCTTTTCCCTTTTTTTGCTTTCCTGATTTCAGTCTCTGCATCAACGTTTTCTGTTTTAAAGAAATCTATAGCAGTACTGCATTCCATATTTTATAACTTATAAGAAATCTTTATCAATAAGTTCTTAATAGAGTTTTTTGGGAATAACAAAATCGTAATACCATGATAAAATGCACTGTAGTATAAAAAGTTGTATGAAAAACAGCATTCATAACATTCAAATAAATCCACATAATGATTTGAGTATAAAAAGAAAAATGTTTTATCCAATGAAGAGAAATAAACGAAATGGGAGCAACAGGATGGATTCTCCTATAGTAAATGATACCTTCACTGATTGTATAAACCTTCCCCAAAATTATATCAGTTGAGCCTAATGACAAACCATGGAAATAAGTACAGAAGTTGCTCTTTTCCCCATTCTAGAAGATGATTTGGTAGAGAGAAAAATGCCCCCTTCCCTGACAGACAGCCAAGTCCTTATTCCTAGAATTTGTGACTGTCATTTTGCATATCAAAAAGGACTTTGTAGATGTTTTAAGTGAGAGATACTTATTGGGCCTAATATAATCACAATGCAGTTTTAAGAGGGAGGCAAGAGGGTCAGAATCCTAGAAGGAGATAAGATGATGCAAGCAGAGGTTGGAGTGAAACAAAAGGGACACAAGCTGGGAAAAGTAAGTAGCCCCTAAGAGACAAAAAAAAGGCAAGGAAATGGATTCTACTCTGGAACTTCCTGAAGGAATGTAATCTTGTTGACGCCTGGATTTTAGAAATTCTGACCTCCAGAACCTCCAGAAATGTGAGCTACTTTAAGCTACTTGTTCATGGTTAATTTGTTAAGGTAGAAATAGAAAGCTAACACAGATGAGATTAAGATTCAGAAATTAGACATAACTTTACTCAAAATCTCAAAGCAAATACATTTACTGAGCCCAGTTCTAACCCAGAATAAATGAATGTTTATAGGCATAATCCCATCATCTATACAGGACTGTATAATAAAATCAAATGTGGAAAAAAAAGGCACCAGAGATATAAAAGACTGGTATTAAAAAATTAGGTTAAGGGGATGCCTGGGTGGCTCAGTTGGTTAGACGACTGCCTTCGGCTCAGGTCATGATCCCGGAGTCCCGGGATCGAGTCCCGCATCGGGCTCCCAGCTCCATGGGGAGTCTGCTTCTTCCTCTGACCTTCTCCTCGCTCATGCTCTCTCTCTCACTGTCTCTCTCTCAAATGAATAAATAAAATCTTTTAAAAAAAATTAGGTTAGGAAAAGTCAAAAAAGCACATAAATAAGAGACAAGAAAAATAAGAGATAAGAGATAATAAGATAAGAGATAAGAAAAACAAGAGATAAGAAAAACAAGACATTAGAAGATCCGCTCATGAATCAATCAGGATGTGATTATTCACATGAACATTGACAGAGTTAGAGACATTTTTAGAAACTGATAGTCAAAATTACCCCTGGTTTCTTTAAATCATGAATAAAATGAAGCTAAAGTAAATATGCAGACTGTTTTGTGTGTGTGTGTTTATTTTTTTAATTTTTTTAATATGATGGTCAGCCAGGTGACACCAAAAGAAGAAACAGAGGAAGAGACTCAGGAAAACTGTGTTTAGTATGCTCATAGGTCCTAGAGGCAGGAGACATGCCAGGCCTTGCAGGACCATGTGAGAAAGACAGTAAGAGGGTCAGGAGGTAGAAGATAGAAAGGAGGGGAAACCATCAGACCAGAGCCTTTACTGGGGTTTCTTTAGGAAAGGAAAAGCAGAATAGGGTGAACAGTTTGGGACTGGTTACTTTGGGTAAGTTCAAATTGGTGGGCTTTGAGTCATATGGGTTGTCTCTAATTAATTACCTGACACTAGACCCTGGGATGATTAAGGCAAAGAAAAACTGTCTCCTGGAATGCAAGGGCCAGAAAGAGGAAGAATGGCTCTGGATTACTTAGTTCACACGTCAGAGGCATGCTCCCAGCTGAGCCCCTTACTACACCTAAGAATTAGCTAGTCCAGAAAGGAGCAGTCTCTCCTCTGCCAGAAAGGTTTTTTAAGGATGTCAAAATATCTTAATAGATAGCAAATTAAGAATATATACATACACAGGCACATTTAATGTTAAAGTTTTTGTTTTGTTTTGTTACAGTTGGGAATTATCTTTATATTACAAGAGAGAGAGTTGAGAACTGGGAATGGATTGACATCTTCTAACTCGCACTCAATCAGAACAAATGCTGGAGGAGTTGCCTATAAGACAGATTGGCCTATAAATTTAAAATCAATCTCTTGCTCTCATTCTCTGCATATGGAAGTGAATTAAGATAGGCTGACTATACCCTTGATGGACTCTTCTCTAATGATAAATGGAAATGAATGGGAAATTTAGGAAAGTGTCTTTCCAGGCTTTGTTGAATGGATGGCATCTTAATCAATGCCTTAAGACTTTTGTATAGGGGCTCCTGCGTGGCTCAGAGGTTAAGCCTTTGCCTCCAGCTCAGGTCATGATCTTGGGCTCTGCTCAGAGGGGAGCCTGCTTCACCCTCTCTCTCTGCCTGCCTCTCTGCCTGTTTGTGATCTCTCTGTCAAATAAATAAATAAAATCTTAAAAAAAGACTTTATGTATAAATGGAAATATAAATACAATAACTGCTATGAACACAATCTTAAAAAAAACCCTAACTTTTGCTCATAATTTAATTTCACTAGAAGTTATATATGAATATATACATACATATATATACACATATATATATTTACTTAAATGTCTTAAAACATTCCAATTAGCCATATTTTAACTATCAAATCTCATAAATGTTGAATTTCCAGATTGTTTTAAAGTCAACATTAGGGGGCGCCTGGGTGGCTCAGTGGGTTAAGCCGCTGCCTTCGGCTCAGGTCATGATCTCGGGGTCCCGGGATGGAGTCCCGCATCGGGCTCTCTGCTCAGCAGGGAGCCTGCTTCCTCCTCTCTCTCTCTCTTCCTCTCTGCCTACTTGTGATCAAATAAATAAATAAATAAAATCTTAAAAAAAAAAAATAAAAGATAAAGTCAACATTAGAATTCTCTGAGGTCATTCAATCTTGACCAACCTAATTTATACTTGATTTTAGCCAAAAGGCCAAAAAGGAATTGACTAACCTAATGCTCATTGTCCATAACCAGTTATATCTCCCTGACAGAAATGTCTTCTCACTCTTCTTCCTGTTTCATTGTCTCTCCACCTCCACTCTGCAACCATCCCTGCTCAGTCTGCCTCCCAGAGGGGCCAATTTAAATAGTAAGGAGATTTCTTTCAATTTTCTGCATAAAACTTTTAGATGTTTACCTAAAAGTATCCAAGCTGCACCTCAGCACTCTAAGTCTTAGGAAACTATTTTCTTCCTCCTTCATATAATATACACTTGCAGATTGTACTGGGGACATTAGACAATATTTTAAAACTAGCAAATGACTTTCTTCTACATCTGCTTGCTGAACCACCATTCATCCTTCAAACCTCAGCCCAAGATTTTTTTAACCATCTTTGTCTGAACTCCCAACATCAATATGAAGCCTTCTTGCTTTGAGCCACCAGTGTAGTTGTAAATGTTCCTATTGTGACAATAATCACAATTAATTGTCTTTGTTTGTATATCTCTCTCTCTAGGAGATCACGAGTTATTTAAGTTCAGAGACCAATTCTGGATCAAATTTCAATCCCTTATGCCTAGCATAGCATAGAGACTTATTGCCACGTAAGAGGGATTACTTAATTTTTGTATTTTTCACTATACTACCTTTATATTATACTCAGAGAAGTATTATCAAATATAAATTGGCTGAAGTAACCTCAGCCTGTTAATTTATTAAAATATTTCAAAGGTCATATGCTCAAATAGTGTAATTTCAGTATTATCCTACATCCTTTTTAAGGTATACATATTTTAGAGGCAAACCACCTTGCTCATTAACTCATGTGTTTTTCTGGAAGAAATTGGTTTGTTTGCCCAGCAACATATATTTTCACTTTAGTTGAAATTGGCAAAACTGCCACAGGGAAGAATTGACATTTTCCATCAATTTCTGGAAAGTGCAGTAGTACCAAATGTCATCAGACTTGAGTTATATTGGGAATTATTTTGAACTGCTCATGTACATGCTCGCAAAGTTTAATGTCAATCTTAGTGGCATAACAAGTAGGGCAATCTAGTGTCTAGAGCAGCAGACTGGCTCTAAGGTTAGTGAGTACTGCCTTCAGTTCAATCAATCAAATACTTTTGGACACTTTTTATGGTGTTAATAATAGGCTAAAACTATGGGCCTCAAAAGGAGGTGGAAGATACAGTCTTTGCTCAAACTAATCATTCAATCTAGATAAAGGAGAAGAATAAACATATAAAAATATTGAATAGGAAGAAAGTAAGTGACAAATTTTTAAGGACAGATAGATTTTACAAATTGCTGACTGAGGAGGGAAGTTCAGATAGTAAGAGCAAAGGATCTGGGCAGGTTTGAGATCCAAGTGGTTTGGAATGATCTGGAAGGTTTCATCTCAGATAAGATGCTTTAGAACAGATGAAGGGTGGGTATTGCATGAAGAGGTTGACAAGGGGGATGATGAGAAAGGACAACAATGTAAACAAAGGGACAGAAAAAGTATTCGGTATAGAGTAGAAACAACAAAGTTACACAAAGAGGATGCTCAGAGTTTCTTCTCCCATTAATTATCATCAGGTGGGATGTAAATCAGAAAATGTCCCTGTGCCAGCATTTCTTCAGGAACTATGGAGGAAGAGATCACCAGCAAACATACAGCCAGGGTACAAACTTGCTTCTAGAATTCTGGCTGCATTATTTTACTCTGTCTTATACCAGTTATCTTATCCTTCTATCCCCATTGTTTTAATCTGTGAAATGGAAATAATAGTACCAGGAACTAATAGTGTTCCAGACACTCGCAGGGTTATTTCAAGAATAAAATAAAGTAATACACATAAAAGTCCTCAGCACAGTTCCTGGCACATATCATATAACCTTTAGCTTCCTTTCCTGCCATGAAAGGAAAAACAAACAAAACAAAACAAGCAAACATCTAAAAAGAGAATACCACCACTGAATGGATTGGTAATTTCTATAAAAATAGAAATATATTTTCTAAATTCTTTCATGAGTACAGAGAACAAAATAAGAGTATCTGAACAAAAAGGATGGCAAATATATATATAATATATATAAAGATATAATATATATATCTTTATATATATATATATACATATATATATATATGTATATATATATATAGACCCACATTTAGAGCACAGGCTTCAACTCACAGTTAAATTAATCCAAAATATTATAGAAATTTCTTGCCTAGAACTGGTAGTTCAATTTCTTATCTGCACTGACACTTATAAAAAATTAGGTACTCAAAGAAAATTTCTGGTTTTTAGTTTTGAAATGATATCAAATATATGTAATCAGCCTTAAGTGTCTTTCATAGGAACAACTATTTTCCAGCTGAAATCTGTGACTCCCACATCTTGGGGCAAGTACTACGTGTTAAGTGCCCTCCTTATCTGTAATTGGGGCACTACACAGGAATCACAGCACCTAATTTGCTTTGGCAGCAGCATGACAGCAGGTTACCACTTAGTATTCTCTGGACAAAAGAAAGAATGATGAAGCACAGCTGTTTTGAAAGGCAGCTCAAACTGGAAGCTGAAAAGGATGAAGCTACAACATGTCAAAGCACAACTTAGCAAATACACTGCAAAACTGTGTCAAGCATAAAGGGTTAGCAGAAACTCACAAAAAGCAAAAGAAAGTTGCAGAAAAACCTTTTTTGAAAGTTTTGATTTAAAGGTTATGTGAGAAAGGTTTTAGGTGGCTTAGAACCTGCTTCCTATTTAGGAACATATTTGGTTTGCTTTTACAAAGGAACCACAGGGCGTGTGTTTTGTAAAGCTCCCTAATACAATGGCACAGTAAAACTTTGCTTTAGGTTATGCAAATACATTAAATAAGGATTAATACACAAAGAAAAAAACTGCATACTCATTAGATCATGCCAGCTCTACTAATAATCACAATGATTTGTAACTTGATTTCCAGTAATGATTAATTGGTACCAACTGACTAGAATACTGGGTTGAAGATTTTCAACCCACACCAAGTTCAGGATTTACCACGTTTGAGCTGAAATAAAGTAAGAGACAGGTTGCACATATACTATACATTTGGCAGCTCTGGATTTAACTATAATATATGATCATCACTTCACTCTAAGAAAAATTTAAAAATAGGTAGATTTCATTTATTTAATAAAGTTTTAATGCATCCTGCACTACAAATAAACACCAAGAATAACCAAGCAGTGTGTGTATCATTATAAATTAGAACAAAAGAGTCACAGCAATAAATGATTCATCAATAAATGCATTATGTCTCTGTAGGTCCACCATATTTGTGTTAGGATTTATCATATTGTATTTTCTTTTCATACAGACTGAATTTCTTTGAGGCTAGGATCATAGTAATTTTATACCTAAGCTAACACACTGTCTGTAATATAATTGGTCCTTGCTGAACGTTGTTGAAGGAACCACCCAAGGCAGGAAGGATGAAAAATTTAGTGGAAAAGACAATAGACAATAAAGAGGTTTCAGAGAATGGACAAAGTGCTGAGGGTTTGGGGGGGGATTTTGAACTACAGTCGATATTTATTGGAAAACAGAGAAGTATTTAAGGTATATGGAGGGACAACTAAATTATTTTGTGTTTATTTCGATTACATGCCTATTTTTCTGTTAATCTTATTGTTGTGGGAAGTATAATCTATCAAATATTCCTCTAATGACTAGGATCCTATTCTGACAGAGTTAGAAATCAGTGTAGATCTTGGAAGAATAATTAAAGTCCAAGGTCTTACACCAATATATCCATTATATGGGCTTTGCTATAATTTGAATTAAAATACTTCAGAATAAACCACAGAATGTACACACACACACACACACACACACACACACACACACACTTATTTGTATATGTTTGCTCCAATCTAGAACCAAAGGATGGTGAGATAGCATGTGAGGTAACAAAATGAAGAAACAAAGCTCCTGGGCCTCCTGGTGGCTCAGTTGGTTAAGTGTCTGATTCTTGACTTTAGCTCAGGTCTTGATCTCAAGGTCTTGAGTTCAAGTTCCCACATTGAGCTTCATGCTGGGAATGTAGCTTACTTAAGGAAAAAAAAAAAAATCAAAGCTCCTGATAATGTCATATGTACCTCAATCAAGAATCAATAAAATGAGAGGTAATGATATGCCATTTCAACTTTGTTAATAGCATTGGTATCAAAGTCTGTTCACTAGTAAGAAGAATGTTAAAATTGTCTCTTTTATGGGGAAATGAGAGCTCAAGATTTTAACTGATAGGAAGTATCATATCATCCCAAACTAAGCATTAAAAAGAAAGAATCTGGGACATCTGGGTGGCTGAGTTGGTTAACCATCTGACTCTTGATTTCAGCTCAGGTCATTATCTCAGGGTCATGAAATTGAGCCCTGCATGGGGTTGAGTACAAAGTCTCTTTTTTTCCCTTTCCCTCTGCCGTTGTTCCCGACTCTGTGCTCATGTCCATGTTCTCTCTCTCTCAAATAAATTAATTGATTTTTTAAAAATGATATAAAATCTGGCCAGACAAACGCTACTGGAGTACTACTCTCTCAAGAGTCCTGTTGGTCTTGCATTGCTTCTTTTCACAAAGGATCTATACCACTTCATTCAGTTACAGGCCAGCTGATCCTTCAGTCTACATAGCCTTTCACCTATGTCCAAGTCAAGCCTCATGCAAAGTGCTGATTATAGTGCATTGTTAGCGAATGTAAATTCCCAGAGGTACAGATGTATGATTGTTTTCCTTGATTCCTAATAACATTTGTGTGCTTGGAGATATGTGGCTTTAGACTTACTTTCATTATGACATTTCCACCTAATTAATTGGTCCCTAAAATTATTTAACTAGTATCAGCTAACAATAATTACCAATGGCACTTGATACTTGCTAAGCCACCAAATTGGCCTGGGTCAGTTTGCAACAGTAATGCTCTCATTGCCAATATGTTATAATTGTGGCTATCACTGTCTTTCTCATGCCCTGTATCTTAAACACCCTTTGAAGGGAAGGATTTATATCTTATTCAGATGCTAACATATAATAGGTTTCTAATAATTTTTAAATGAATAAATGATTAACCCTCCTGAATCATTCAGGGAGGTGCATGAATATTCAAAAGTAAAAGCCATCCATGTTGGTAACCAAACTGTGAAACAACACAATGGGATATTGACAAGGCCATAAAAACAGTGTCCTCCAATGATCATATCATGGATGGAAAATGAATAATAGCCCTCCTTTTGAACTATGGCTGTTTTTTGTTTTTTGTTGTTGTTGTTGTTTTGTTTTGTTTTTTGTTTTTTGTTTTTTTTACCAATGATATTTTAGCTCAATTTCATTCCTCTTACCACCTCAACAATTATTACCGAGATATTCAACCACTAAATATCCTGGTTACTTGAGAGCACCCAGTCCCAAGCTGGTCCTCATTTCCCTCTACCTTCCTTAGAATCACTTGGCCAAATTCTATAAAAACTTTTCTCCACTCTTTTTAATGAGACATTTCCCAGATCCCCTCCAGAGTGTACTTTCTCTTATTGTAGCAAGTTAAATAAACATCATTTATTTGACTATGGCTGTGTCCAGAGTGGATGTTGGCTAGTAGGTGTAGAGTAATACTTAATCTCATAAAAAATATGTTTTAGTGTGTTTTTACTAATAATATAGAGCATATAAATAACTGTGTTGAATATTAAATTATTCTTGTTTACAAATGCAGTTTTCAGCACCCAAATTTTATCTGATTATTTTAATGTTTTCTTAGTTCACAACCTTTAAATTCCCCAACATCTGTGAATTTTTATTTTAATCTTTCATTGTGTGGCTGTATTATCATCCAAACAATGATAAGCCCCATTATGATAATTATATTATTTCGTGCAATGGCCTTTCATGGTTTATGCACCGATATCTGTCTCCTTTATTATATTGTAAGCATACTAAATAGAGGTTAAGGGAGAAGAACACTGGCCTTCCTTCTCATTTTGAAAATCATCATTATCAAAGGAAATGTTACAGTTATCTACAATTCTGCTTTAATCGAAAAGAACAGGTAAATGGGGTGGCTGGGTAGATCTGTCTTTAAGCATCTGTCTTCAGTTCAGGTCATGATCTCAGGGTCCTGGGATCCTTTCCAGCATTGGGCTCCCTGCTCAGCCGGGAGTCTGTTTCTCCCTCTCTCCCTCCCTCTGCTTGTGTTCTCTCTCTCTCTCTCTCTGTGTGTGTCTTTGTCAAATAAATAAAATCTTGGAAAAAAAAAAAAAAAAAGAACAGGTCAGTGAGGGAATTCTTTTACAATTAGACCAGGCCCACAAAATGGAAAAACACCTAACTTTAAAACTTCTGCCAAGTGTTTGTTATTTGTTAATATCTACTGTATCATAATCAGGAGTATACACTCCAGCGTTGATTACCTGACATTTGAAAGACCTCTAAAAAGAGAAACTGACAAAAGTACAATAGTAGGAGACTTCAATACCCCACACTGAATAATAATAGAATATTCAGAAAGAAAAATCAATAAAGAATAAGTTGACTTGAACAACACTAGGGACCAAATACATAGACATAGAAAGGATTTTCTACCTACCAACAATTGTTTTTTAAGTACACACAGAATATTTCCCCAGATAGATCAAGTATTAGTCACAAAATAAATTTTAAAGATTATTTATTTATTTATTTGTTTGAGAAAGAGAGAGACTGAGAAAACATGAGAAGGGGGAGGATCAGAGGGAGAAGCAGACTCCCCTCCGAGCAGGAGGCCTGATGCGGCATTCTACCTCAGGACTCCACAACCATGACCTGTGCCAAAGGCAGTTGATCAACCAACTGTGCCACCTAGGCGCCCCTATTTTAATAAACTTAGGACAAAAATCATTCTAAGTCTCTTTTCTGACCACAATGGAATGAAACTAGAAATCACCAAGAGTAAAGAAACCAGAAAATTAAAAAACACATGGAAGATTAACAACACCTACACCAACAACCATTAGGTCAAAGAGAAAAATAAAATAGAATTTTAAAAAGATTTTAAGATAAACAAAAATAAAAACATAAAATCCCAAAATTTGTGGAATGTAGCAAAGGCAGGACATAGTGATAAAAGGCCTATATTAAAAAAAGGAGAAGATACAAACGTAGTGATCCAAAGGGGCACGTGCACACGAATGTTTATAGCAGCAATGTCCACAATAGCCAAACTATGGAAAGAACCTAGATGTCCATCAACAGATGAATGGATCAAGAAGATGTGGTATGGAATACTATGCAGCCATCAAAAGAAATGAAATCTTGCCATTTGTGACAACATGGATGGAACTAGAGTGTATCATGCTTAGTGAAATAAGTCAAGCAGAGAAAGACAACTATCATATCATCTCCCTGATATGAGGAAGTGGTGATGCAACATGGGGGCTTAAGTGGGTAGGAGAAGAATCAATGAAACAAGATGGGATTGGGAAGGAGACAAACCATAAGTGACTCTTAATCTCACAAAACAAACTGAGGGTTGGTGGGGGGAGGGGGGTTGGGAAAAGGGGGGTGGGGTTATGGACATTGGGGAGGGTATGTGCTTTGGTGAGTGCTGTGAAGTGTGTAAACCTAGCGATTCACAGACCTGTACCCCTGGGGATAAAAATATATGTTTATAAAAAATAAAAAAATTTTAAAAAGGAGACTGTTTAGCAATATACAGTCATGAAATCATTATGTTGAACACCTAAAACTAATAAAAAAAATTGTGTGTCAGTTATATCCCACTTAAAAAAAAAAAGAAGATCTCGGGGAATCTGGGTGGCGCAGTGGCTGACTCTTGATTTTGGCTCCTTAAGATCTCGGTGTCTTGCCCCATGTTAGGCTCTGCATCAGCATCTGCCTGGGATTCTCTCCTTCCCTCTCCTTCTGCTTCCCTGCTTGCATACCTTCTCTCTCTCTAAAATAAATAAGTAAATATTGAAAAAAAACAAAAAAAGATCTCAAATTAAACTTAACATTTAACATGAAGAAACTAGAAAAAAAATCTAAACCTAAATTAGCAGAAAGAAAAAAGAAATAATAAAACTTGAAGCAGAAAAGAAAAAAAAAGAGGGCGCCTGGGTGGCTCAGTGGGTTAAGCCGCTGCCTTCGGCTCAGGTCATGATCTCAGGGTCCTGGGATCGAGGCCCACATCGGGCTCTCTGCTCAGTGGGGAGCCTGCTTCCTCCTCTCTCTCTGCCTGCCTCTCTGCCTGCTTGTGATCTCTCTCTGTCAAAAAAAAAAAAAAAAAAAATTAAAAAAAAAAAAAAAAAAAAAAAAGAAAATAGAAAAACAACAGATAAAATTGACAAAACTCAAAATTGGTGTTTTGAAAAGATATAATCAACAAACTCTTACCTAGACTAACAAAAAGGGAGAAACATTTCAAATAAATGAAATAAAGAATGGAAGACAGACATAAAATGGATGATTCAGAAATAAAAAAACATTATAAAGAATTAATATGAAAAATTATTCACCAAAAAACCAGAAGAAATGGATAAATTCCTAGAACATGCAACCTACTGAAACTGAATCAAGAAGAAACACAAAGCATGAACAGACCAATAATAAATGAGACTGAATGAGTAATCAAAAATATCCCAACAAAGAAAAGCCCGGAACCAGATGGTGTCATTGGTTAATTTTACTAAATATTCAAGGAAAAATTATTACTAGTCCTTAAAATCTTCCAAAATATAGAAGACAGGATAATTCCATACTCCTTATGAGGCCAAAATCATCCTGACACCAAAGCGAGAAACAGACATTACAAGGAAGCAAATAAAACAAAACACACAACCCTACCAGCCAGTATCCCTGATGATTATAGACGTAAAAATTGTCTACAAAATACTAGCAAAACTGAATTCAATAGCACACTAAAAGGGTTACAAAACCATGACCTAGTCGGATTTATCTCTGGAATACAAAGGGGTTTTAACATATGTAAATCAATCACTGTGCTAGATGAATGAAAGATAAAAACAACATAATCATCTCAACAGATGCAGAAAATGCACTTCAAAAAATTCAACATCCATTCATGACAACAATTTATGTATAGAAGGAAATTCCTGCAACACAATAAAGGCCATATATAAAAAGCCTGCAGCTAACATCATAATCAATGGAGAAAAACTACACGCTTTTCCTCTAAGATCTGATGCAAGGCAAGGATGCCCACTGTTGCCATTTCT
Source organism: Mustela nigripes (assembly GCF_022355385.1). NCBI lineage: Eukaryota > Metazoa > Chordata > Mammalia > Carnivora > Mustelidae > Mustela > Mustela nigripes. The sequence continues at coordinate 113,282,293 of NC_081557.1, read as the reverse complement.
AGTCAATACAATACTTGATGTTCTAGCCAAAACAATTAGGTAAGAAAAAGAAATAAAATACATCCAAATAAAAAAGGAAGTTAAAGCACCTCTGCAGATGACATCATCAAATATGTAGAAAACTCTAAAGACAAAAAAACTATTGGAACTCAATAAAAAGAATTCAGAAAATTTGCAACAAACCAAATCAACATACAAAAATCAGTGGTTTTCCTATCTGCAAACAATGAATTATTCCCCCAAATGAAGAAAACAATTCCATTTACAACTGCAACAAAAAGAATAAAATACTAGCCAGAGAGGTAAGATACTTGTACACTGAAAATATTAAAACGTTATTGAAGAAAATTAAAGACAGAGCTATATTGAAAGGCATACAATTTCCAGGGATTAATACTGTTAAAATGACCATATGACATAAAGTGATCTACAGACTCATCCAAATGTTATAAAAAATGATATTCTTCACAGAAATAGAAAAAAACATCATTAAGAACAACAAAAGACTTCAAGTAACCAAAGAAATTTTGAGGAAAAGGAATAAACTGGAGACATGTATTACATTTTCTGATTTTAAAATTATATCACAGAGCTATAGTAATAAAAATAGTATGATTCTGGCATAAAAATCAACCTACACGCCAATGGAACAGAGCAGAGAACCCAGAATAAATCCATGCATTTATAGGCAACTGATATTTGGTAAGAGTGCAAAAAACACATAATGAAAAATTAATAGTCTCTTCAATAAATTGTGTTGCAAAAACTGGATATCCACATGAAGAATGAAATTAGATCCTTAACTCCACACCATACACAAAATTTAAATCAAAATGTATTAAAGATGTAAACATTAAGCCTGAAAACATAAGATTCCCAGAAGAAAACATAGAAAAAAGTTCCTTGACATTGATCTGGTCAATAATTCTTTTGGAAATTACACCAAAAGCTACACAATAAAAACCAAAATAGAAAACTAAGATTGCATCAATCTAAAAGTTTCTGCAAGGTAAAGGAAAAAACAGAGTGAAATGTAACCAATGGAAAAGGAAAAAGTATTTGCAAACTATGTATCTAATGTGGGGTGGGTTACTATCATAATCATATAAGGAATTTGTAGACCTCTGTAGTAAGAAAACAAATCACCCAGTTAAAAAAATGGGTAAAGAACCTAAATAGAGGGACACGTGGGTGGCTCAGTCAGTTAAGCATCTGCCTTTGGCTCAGGATAGGATCCCAGGGTCCTTGGATTGTGTCACACATTGGGCTCCTTGCTCTGCAGGGAGCCTGCTTCTCTTGTTTCTGCCTGCCACTCCCCTTGCTTGTGCTCCCTCACTCTCTCTTTCTCTCTCACAAATGAATAAATTAAACCTTAAAGAAAAAAGAAAAAAAAAATCTGAATTGAAATTTCTTGAAAGAAGACCTACAAATGGCCAACAGGCAAATGAAAAAATGCTCAGTGTCACTAATCATCAGTGAAAGGCAAATCAAAACCACAAGAAATGTCACCTCAGACCTGTCAGAATGAAAGACAAATAGTAAATGCTGATAAGGATAAGTGCACTGTTGGGAGTGTAAACTACTAACAGCCACTATGGAAAACTGCATGGAGTTCCCCTTAAAAATATTAAAAATAGGGGCGCCTGGGTGGCTCAGTGGGTTAAGCCGCTGCCTTCGGCTCAGGTCATGATCTCAGGGGCCTGAGATCGAGTCCCGTCTCTCTCTCTGCCTGCCTCTCTGCCTACTTGTGATCTCTCTCTGTCAAATAAATAAATAAAATCTTTAAAAAAAATATTAAAAATAGAACTACCATATGATCCAGCATTCCCACTTCTGGGTATATATCCTAAATAAATTAAGTAGTATCTCTAAGAAATATCTGTACTTCCAAGTTCATTGTAGCATTATTAATATTAGCTAAGATATGGAAACAATCTAATATCCATTGATCAGCGAATGAATAAAAGAGATGTGGTATATATACACAATGGAATAATCAGCCTTTTAAAGTGTTGTGCCCGAGTTTTTCCATCCCAGAGACCACCAAGGAGCCAAGCACGGATGCAATCACACGAGGGTTTATTTGACAAGCTTAAGCTTGGGCCCAAGTATAACTGACACAGTGGAGTAGGGTCTTGGACCTCGAATTTTTAAAGGCAGAGTAGGGGTGGACTCGGTGGTGAGTGAGGACAAAGGGGGTGTTCAGAAGGGCTATCAGAGTAAAGAAGACTGTCAGGATATTGAAGGCCTGGTTACTATCAAGCCAAGGCCGTTTTTCCCTTTAATGAGGCACTAGCATGAAGACAATTGGGAGTTTCCTGGTGGAATGTCACATTCTTGCTATCAAGCATCCTTGTTAGTGAGATTTGGGTTTAGAAGAAATTTAACTTTATTTAGGGCTTGAGGAACTGAGTTATTTGCCTCTGGAAATTGTGCTATTGTTAGATAGCTTCTTTGTTTGTAGATCTCTAGGACATTTGTAAACCTAGGGAGACTCCTGTCTTGCAGGATTGTGATCTCTGTTAGTTAACTATTTGTTTTTCTTTTAGGGCAGTTAGAGGTGGTTGAGGAATGTCACGCATACTGCCGAGGGGAGGGGAGCGGGTGAAGAGGGGGTGCAAGGTGCCAGCTTTTGCTTTGCCAAGATGGCTGTACTTATGTCAGGGCTAGACTCGAGGTGGGTACAGCCCTGTTTTTCTTGGCCTCCACAAAAGAAGGAAATCCTGCCATTTGTGACAATATGGTTATGCCTACAGGGCACTATGCTAAGTGAAATAAGACAGGTACAGAAAGCCAAATACTGCATGACCTCACTTATACGTAGAATCTAAAAAAGTGAACTTATAGAAGCTGAGAGAATGATAGATGCTGAATGAATAAGCTCTGGAGATCTAATGAATAGCATGGTTACCAGAGTTAATAATACTGTTTTATACAATTGAAATCCCCCCCACACACAAAATAACTGTGTGAGCTGATGACTATATTAATCAGCTTGACTGTGGTAATAAATTCACAATGTATACATATATCAAAACAATAGCTTGTGCATCTTAATTATATACAATTTTTATTTGGCAAATAAATAAATGAATAAATAAAGATCCTAAAAAATATTCTCATTCCAAAGGAAAGTACTTGAAGCTACATTACTTCCATATGTACAAAGAAGCATTAATTAGCAAAATATGTTAGAAATTATTTGTGGATGTAGAAAGAAATAATGGTCACTGGTGTGTCACATTCTTGAAAATATATCCAGTTATTGTCTCATAGAATAAAATATGTAAGTCAGAAGGTACTTTATAGATCATGTGGTCTCAATCTCTACATTCCAGAAAAGAATTCTGAAGCAGAGAAGATAAATGGATCAATGTCATGCCAATTAAAAGTAGAAGCAGGACTATAATGGAATACTGAGCTGAGAATTTATGTTGCGGATTTAGACTTGTGTTTATATCCCATTTTGGTCACTCAAGATTTGTGATCTTGAGCCAAGTTACTTAATTCACTGTGCTTCATATTTCTCATTTATAAGAGTAAAATAATGATACTAACCTATTTGGGATATTGCAAGGAAGAAATATAATTTAAAGGCATTTAATGGTATGCTATTTTAAAAAATATTCTGACAAGCAAAGAGACTGATTAAATTAAGTAAAAATTTAATATTTTATTTTAACCAAATATCAAATACAATAAGTCAATTTAAGTTCAGCAAATTTTGATAAAGAGACTGCTGAAACAAATAGGACTCTAAAATATAGGCCTCAGAGAGCCTGGGTGGCTCAGTCAGTTAAGCATTTGCCCTTGGCTCAGGTTATCATCTCAGGATCCTGGGATGGAGCCCCATGAGCCCCACAAGGCCCACGTTGGCTCCTGCTCAGCAGGGAGTCTGTTTCTTCCTCTCCCTCTATCCCTCCTTACCACTTGTGTTCTCTCAAATAAATAAAATCTTAAAAAAAAATGTGTCTACATATTTTTATTTTAATAAAATAACTCAGGTAAATTTATTACAAAGAAATGGAATTTTATAGTTAATAAATTATTTGTCCCAGTCTTACAGCTAATACTTGGAGGAATGGGTTATAATCCTAATATCAGACTTTTAAGTGTGACATAATATATTACATAGCCATTGTATTGAAATTAAGACAGGCAAAGCCATCATGGTAATTATAGATACTGAGCTATAATTTAAGCAAAGAGAAAGCCACCACAAAGCCATGATGTTTAGAGCTAACTTAACATTTCACATGCTGCTTTGGATGGGCTGTGGACATCTATACTCTGCTACTCAAAATAATAGTAACTGATAATAAAAAGAAAACTCACTTCTTCATACTACATAATTCTTATTATGCAGTGCCTATGGAGATTCAAGTTTTTCCTATATAAATAATAAAACTGTCATAGAACTGAAAAAATCATAAAAGCCACTGGTTTTGAAGTATAAATACTGACTTTTATACTGAACATAAAAGCAAATACCATTGAATCATTAATCTGAAAATTATTTCAAAGGAACATTTAATCTCTTGCCTCAAGAAAGAGCTTCACCAAAACTCTTTTTATAAGATGCTAAATGCCTCCAGAGAAATATTTAATAAACTTTCCAAATATTTCAAAATTTTATTTAGTCTGAGAGAAGGCTACACAATATATGTTGTATGTGGAGGTCTACCATCTAAGTGTACAGGTATGATTTTTTCTCTGTAATTTTTTTTTGGCAAGCCCAAACTTACCACTATCATATGCTTTCTGGGATTTGTGAACTTATTAGTGCAAATGCATTTGTTGTTTGGGTTGGAATCTGATCCTGGTCTACCAGTCTGAAGAGGAATTTGCTGACATGCTCATTTTATGATTGTCATGACATTGTGGCTCCATGGTTCTCTGTTTTTTCACTTAGCTACTTTACTTTCTGACCCCGTCAGAACAGAGACAGCACAACTGATTTTCTATCTAGGTCTTGCCTCCTCTCTGCTGCCAGTGTAGAAAATCAGTATCTCTTTCATAGGCATGAATGGATGGGACAATCTTACCAGGACTGAAACTCTTTCCTTTGACATTTCAGATCTGTTCTTCTCTAATTTGCATTTATCCACAGGCAAATTCTTTCCTCGTTATCTTCCCTGAAGTTATGGTAGAAAAATCCTCTTTCACAACTGGTTTTACTTCCCCTAGCATTATTGAGGTATAACTGACAAACAAAAATTATATATATATATGTGTGTGTGTATAAACATATTATACATATGTTTATATATATATGTATAATATGTTTTGATTTATGTATACATTACCTTATGTATATATTTACATAATGTACACATTATACATTATGTAGTCATTACCACAATCAGGCAAAATAACAAACCCATCACTTCATATAGGTTGTTTTGTTTTGTTTTAGTGACAGCATTTAAGATCTACTCTCTTAGCAAATTTCAAATATATAATACAGTATCATTAACTATAGTAAACATTCTATGTTAGATCTCCAGAACTTATTCATTCTACGTAACTGAAAATGTGTACTCTTGGCCAACATCTCTCCATTGTCCTCATTCTTCAGGCTGTGGAACCATCATTCTACTCTCTGTGTCTCTAAGTTAAAATCTTTTAGGTTCCACTTCTAAGTGAAGTCACGCAGTACTTGCCTTTCTATATCTGGCTTATTTCACTAAGTGTATGTCTTCCAGTTTCATCCATGTGGTTACAAATGGTACAATTTAATTCTTTTTAGGGTTGAATAATATCCCATTGTTTGTGTGTGTGTACATGTGTGTTTGCATAGTGTGTGTATTCCTCAAAAATAAATAAATAAATAAATAAATAAGAGTAGAATTACCATGCCATATGATCCAGCAATCCCATTTCTGGTTATATCACCAAAGGAAATGAAAGCAGAATCTCAAGAATTGTCTACACTCCCATGTTCTTTGCAACATTATTTCTAATAGCCAAATATGGAATCAGCTTGAGTTTCCATCAGTGGATGGATAAAAAAAACCTGAAATGGATAAAACATGTGAAGAAAATGAATATAGAATATAGATGTATGGGGGCACCGGGGTGGCTCAGTCGATTAAATGTCTGACTCTTGATTTCAGTTCAGGTCATGATCTCATGGTAATAAGATCTAGTCCCATGTGTGGCCCTGAGCTAAGTGACAAGCCTGCTTAAGATTCTCCTCTCCCAGTGCACCTGGGTGGCTTAGTTAGCTAAGCATCTGCCCTCCACTCAGGTCATGATCTCCAGGTCCTGGGATCTGGCTCCCTGCTCAGCAAGGAGTCTGCTTCTCTGTCTCTCTCTCTCCCTCTCTCCCTCCTCCCTGATTGTTCTCTCTTTCTCAAGTGAATAAAGCATTAAGAAAAGAAAAAAAAAAAGATTCTGTCTCTCCCCCTTCCCTGCACTTGTGCTCTTTCTCTGGAGGGGAAAAAAAAAAAAAAAAGAATATTCATCATATCATATCGATGAATATAAATATTATTCAGTCATAAAAAGGAAGTAAATCCTGTCATATGAAACAACATGATGGACCTTGAGAGGATTAAGTAAAGTCAGACAAAGACAAATAATATAGGTCTCACTTATATATAGAACAAAACAAAACAAAAAAAACCCTCACTACCTCAAATGAGGCGTATATGCTGCTAGTCTCTCTGGTTTTGAGTGCTGAAAGCCATTTGTCTATTGGAATACTACTACTGATTATTTAAACAAAATCTAATTCAATGTTATTTATTAAGTATATAGGTCATTTTTAGTTAAATTTGTTGGAGACATTTCCTCCAAGTTTATCATTTTTTCTTAAAAACTTATTTTAGCATCAAATATATTTATTTTCATTTTGCTATTTTTGTTTGGATTTTATAAATATAACTATGAAATTAATAAAATTCCAGTAATCTCAATGAATCTTAGAGAATAAAAGATATGTCAGGTTATTAAATGTAGTAAACAAATGAGAAAATTAGGTAAAAGAGCCATATCCTATAGAAAGGGGGGTAAGGAACATCAAACCTACCTTAGTCTATGGACATCTCTTTCTAAAAAATCTCTGGGAAGATGCAAGCATAAAAGAGCTGCTAAATTAGCCAAAGTTATTTTATTGCTAAGTGTGAGTTTTGCTTAATTTCTCATTTCAGACAACTCTTGCACACTAGGTTGGGACAAAAAGGACATTTACCATATTTAAGCTTCTAACAAAATAGTGAGCGCAGGACCTCTTCTTTTTCTCCATTCCTCTTTCCCTACACTGAAATCTGAGGCCAGAATTGTTTTGTGTTTAAACTGCTTGAATGAGATACAATAGTAACACCAAAAGAACAGACAAGCAAAATGCAAGGTAAAGGCCAAGATGAAAAGACCTATCACTTCCTGTCAAAGGAAGAAGGAGAATTAAGAGGGAGAAAAAGGTTGCATGCATACCCTGTAGGAGGATTTAAAGAATCTCTGGGGGAAGACATATCAGCAGTGGTGACTTTAATATACACTGTAACTTAGATTTATGAAAGCATTGTAACATTTCAAGAAAAAGAAACAACAAAAAAATATCAAGGCATAAGAATTGTGTGACACTGCAAGAGCTTGGATCTTGATAAAAATACAATAAAAAATTTAAAAAATGCTGAGAATTTCCTATGTACAGAGCTTGTCCTAACTTAGCACTGTATAGGTTGTATCTCATTTAATCCTTAAAGTAACCTGAGGTTATTGATACTATTATTGCTTTATAGATGGAAAACCTGAGGTAACAAGCAATTAAGCAACTAGTATAGTAATAGTTACACTTAGAGATCAGAGAATACAGTTCAGTAAATCTCATTCCATCTTTTAAAAAAGATAAATATATATTTTTCCTTTTTTCTAGTCATATATTTGGTAAGGAAGATCTGTGTTTTCTTATCTTAAGGCAAAGTATTGCTTTTACCATGAGATACAACCCAATTTTTAAAATAGAAATTTTATTTTTAAAATAAAAATCCTTTCACTTTATGGTGTTGTAACTTTTTTCTATGTCTATCTCTGCCTTTCTGCCTTTCTTTCACTTTCAATTAATCAATCTCTCTCTCTCTCTCACTCCAGCACACTCACAAACATATTCACAACCAAAGAAAACTGCTTAATTACTTAAAATGAAATGATTATCTTCTAACTTTGAATTATATTTTAGTCTGAATAATGTGTTTGTTAAGACTGTTCAACCTGAATTTATGTAACCAAAAATATAGGTGAAATAAAATTAAAATTCCTTAGTTCATATTTGGATGCAAAAAGTGTTATGTTTTAAGAAATAGCTACTTTATAGTTGATGTCAAATATAAGAATGGATCCTCAAAAGACAAAAAAATAAATACACAAAACAATTCTTTTCGGTGTGATTTATTCTTGTTCTTGTTGCTGAAAGAAAGGAGAGCAAATGCTATTTAACCAACAGTTCAGTAAGTATCCTGGAGTGTATTTGTAATAAGTTCATCCTACTCATGACTGAGACCTAGAAAAATGGGGCAAGTGTCAAGTCTTTTATTAAATTCATTAATTGCTTTGTTAACCTCATTTCTAAAGTAGCCATGTGCCAAATGACCAAAACTTAAAAGGTGAAAATTAATTGTTCCATTGAAAAAAAATTCCCGATGTCATAATAATAATAATGGGCAGTTGTCATCAAATAACCCAAAAAACTTGTTTACAAAGAGATTTGAGTATTTATTTGCAATTGTATTTCTAACTTCTGGATGATTTTCTAAAACAAATACCTGAAAGTAGTAGATCAAAAATAAATGGTAAAGATATTCTTAGAAGCACTGTAAATTAGTATATAATGTATTATTTGTTTCAGGGGTACAGGTCTGTGAATCATCAGTCTTATATTAAAACAAAACAGAAAAATGAAACAAACAAACAAAAAAAACATTTCATTATGAGGGAGCACTTGGATGGCTCAGCTGGTTAAGTGTCAGCTTTGGCCATGGTCTTGATCCCTGCTCCCTGCTCAGCAGGAGTCTGCTCTCCCTCTGCCTAATCCCACTCATGCTCTCTTGCTTACTCTCAAATAAATAAATAATATCTTAAAAAAAAAAAGCACTGTATAAAATAACAATATTCTTATCAAACAATTTATTCAGCGCTAGGACCTTGGTAAAGTAAATTGAGGTTCATCCAAATAATAAAATATACTAATTCAATAAAAAAATATGACCTACAAATACTTACTGGCCTAAAAGGTACCTATATTATCTTGTTAAATGTACAACATTTAAATGTACTAGTCACAAACTTAAAGCCAATTTTTCCCTAAGTAATGAGTCTGTATGTGTGTCTGTATGTGTAGGAAAAAATGTTTACACATCAAATTATCAACAACAGTTTTCCCTAGATGCAGGTATTAAAGATTATTTTTATTTATTTAATTGACAAGTATTCTTTACTTTTTCCTCAATTACTAAATAAAGTCACAGACTAAGTTTGGCCTTACAAATGAACACCATAGGAGCGCCTGGGTGGTTCAGTGGGTTAAAGCCTCTGCCTTCCACTCAGGTCACCTTCCAGGGTCCTGGGATCAAGCCCCACATTGGACTTGTGGCTCCGCGGAGAGCTTGCTTCCTCCTCTCTCTTCCTGCCTGCCTCTATTGCCTACTTGTAATCTCTGTCAAATAAATAAATAAAATCTTAAAAAAAAAAAAAATGAACACCACAAGCAGGACCTCACATTTTTATTTTTTTATCTACTTTTAATTTAAATTTAATTAATTAAAATATAATGTGTTACTTGTTTCTGGGGTGCAGGTCTGTGATTCATCAGTCTTATACAACACCTAGCTCTCACCACAACACATACACTCCTCACTGTCATGGTCTTATTGTGAAGGCAAAAGAATCCTAGTCAAAAATAAATGTCCTTTACCTAGATTGGTTATTGGTGCTTAAAATTATATCACTGATTTTTCATTCTTCTAAGCATGTGAAATCCCACATTAAACCTCAAAAGGGCAATGCTATTAATGAAGTAGAATATAGCATGGGGATACAGGAATTAGGGTCTCAGGAAATAGGCATGAAGTATGGAAATGAGATAGAAGGAGAAAAAGATAAACTTCATTTTCTTCCAATTTTGCTTAGGCCTGCAATGACAAAATCACCGCTAAAATTTACCTAGGGCCTATTTGTCAGAAAGCATCGTAAAATAGGCATGATATCCATACAGATAACTTTTCAACTCAATTTAGGAATGAATAATTTATATTTCTAAGCAAAGTTTAGAAGCACATTTCAATTGGAAGCTTCAATTTAAAGTTATGATTCTCAAAGATTTAAAAAGTGAATAAGACACTTCACTGGGCAAATATCAAAACAATCAACTTTTCTTTTTCTTTGCTGAAGACACAGTAAAACTGAAAGAGAAGACACTTTCTTTGTTAGCTAAGTGCGTATGCTCATCAAGGAAAGCCTGTAAGTCAGACTAACTTTCAAAACGTCAATCCTCATACCTATGAAATATATATGTGAGTGTATGTATATATATATATATATATATATATATATATACACACACAATTACAAATTCCATTAAAATCAGCTTATACTATCTAGAAGCACATTCACTAGTATAGACATTTTAAAGTGTTTCTTGTGCTGAGGTTCCACATTCATAGATTGCATTCAGGTATTTACAAGTGAACAATAAAGTGAACTGTTTATTTTTATTTATTTTAGTTTTCCAACGATTCCCATGGAGTTAACTAGGCTTTACCGCTCTGTTCTAAAAATTTTATTCAAATTAATTGCTTCTACACTATCTATATTTGCTGTATCTGTATGTCATATCTAGATGTGGGGAGAAATGAGGGTTTTTTTGTCAGAAAATTGCATAGTAATTGAAATCAAGTGTGAAATATAAAAAACCAATGGGGTGCATAAGTGTCCCAGAGTGTCTCATTCACAGGGAAGAAATATAATTAGTAGATGGGAATGCCTGAGCTAAAGTGATGTATAAGACTACATATTTGATAACGTATATGACAATAGAGTCAACAACTAAAGAAATTCTCCATTTATGTGGCAATAACTGTATGTCCAATTTAAGTGTAACACATTAAATTTAATAACAAAATATTCATATGCAAGTATAATACCTTAGCTTGATTTTTCTCCAAATAATTCCCTTTGCAATAGAATTTCACATTTTCAGCAATGGACATAAAATTAATAAATCAATAAGTGTAGAGTTAGCATCGCTTGCTTACTATTCTAAGTAATGAAAGAAAGAAACAAAGAAAGGAAAGAAAGGAGGGAGGGAAGAAGACAAGGAAGGGAGAGAAAAAGAAAAAAATGGAAAGCAGGGAGGGAGGGCCCCCAAATATCACAATATTTAAGGAGATACTTATTTTAAATGATTGAACTCCCCTTATGGATGAAGACATAGATTTTTAAAATAGGGAAAATGAGGACTACAACAAATTTAAAAGTTTTTTGCACAGCAAAGGAAACCATCAACAAAACAAAAATGTAACTTACTGAATGGGAGAATGTATTTGCAAAGGATAAATCCAGTAAGGGTTTAATATTCAAAATACATAAAGAACCTACACAACTTAACGCCAAAACCTCCACAAATTATCCAATTAAAAATAGGGAGAGGGCTTGATTGAACATTTTTCCAAAGAAGACATGCAGAAGTCAAACAAACACATGAAAAAATCCTCAACATCACTAATCATCAGGGAAATGCAATTTAAAACCACAATGAGATATCACCTGACACGTGTCAGAAGGGTTAGAATAAAAAAGACAAGAAATGACAAGTATTGGTGAGAATATAGGAGAATATAGAGATAAAGAAACCCTTGTGCACTACTGGAAGGAATTCAAACTAGTGCAGCCACTGTGAAGAACTCTATGGGGTTTCCTCAAAAAATTAAAAATAGAATTACCATATGATCCAATGATTTCACCACTGGGTATTTATCCAAATATAAAAGCACTAATTCAAAAAGATATACACACCCCTATGTGTACTGCAATGTTATTTACAAAAGCCAAGGTATGGAAGCAATTCAAGCGTCCATCAATACATGAATGGATAAAGAACGTGTGTGTGTGTGTGTGTGTGTGTGTGTGTGCGTGTAAATAAAGGGATATCACTCAGCCATAAAAGACAAAGAAATCTTGCCATTTGTGACAACATGGAAAGCTTAAAGGGTATTATGCTAAGTGAAATAAATGAGAAAGGAAAAGACAAATGCCATAATGATTTCATTTATATGTGGAATCTAAAAATACAAAGTAAGTGAATAAACAAACCAAAAAGCAGAAACACACCCATAAACACAGAGAATAAACTGATGGTTGCCAGAGGGGAGTGGGTGGGGTATGAGCCAAAGGGATGAAAGAGAGGGAGATACAGGTTTCTAGTTATGAAATGAAATGAATAAGTCATAGGGATAAAAGTTACAGCAAAGAGAATATAGTAAATGGTATATAGTCAATGGGCGACAGATGGTAGCTACACTTATGGTGATCATAGCATAACATGCTGACTTGTCAAATCACTATGTTGTATACCTGAAACTAAAGTAACTCAACTATACTTCCATTCAAAAATTGGGAAAAAAAAATTGGGAAAAATGAATAAGAATCCTAAGGAAAAATGTTAGGAAATTCTACTCATTAATTTAAATTAATTTAATTTAAATAAACCAATTTAAATCAATTTAATTTAAATAGGTCTTCAAAAGTTAAGTATATTCATGCTGCTCATTAGTCACAAAATTTCTCTCTTTGACTCAACTCTAATTTAAGACTTTCCCGAGCTTTTCAGCTAGACCCTGACTTTGGGCCTCTGTGTTTGTATCTTCATTGTCATTTTTGCAAGAATCCTGCTAACCTATTGCAGCCAGAATCTCCCAACCTTGATATCTGATCATCCTTGGTATTTGATCAGGCTCATTATTCTCCAACATCCTCTGGGTGCTATCTGATCACCTTGGCCTGACTACAGCAGGAATCCTGTTGGCGTGGTTACCCAGAGTTCTCCTTTACTCATGATGTTTCCTCTAAGTAATTTTCCATCCTCTGACTCTCACTCTGTTCATTGGCTATAAATTCCTACTTGTCCTGATTCTATGTGGAGTCCCTCTCTCCCACTACAAAACTCCACAGTAGAAGTCTCTACATCTATTGCAATGGTCCTGAATAGAGTCTGTCTTAACCACTCTTCAACAAGAATCAGAATGAATATTTTCTTCTTTAACATTTACCATAACTCAGACATAATCATAATTATCACTGAACCCCTGGACCTCTTATCCAAGATCCTCGTGCATGCATTTGAAGCCTTTGTCTTCATTCCTAACTGATTACAAATCAATTGATTACAAATCAATTAGTGAGTCTGACTCTCCAGATCCACTGCTGTGTACAAACATTTGTTAAAGCTTATCTGGTAAGGACAGATTTTAATTCTTAAGATCTAAGTATACTCTAGAAGCTGAGTTAGAGTTTCAGACAAAAAGAAGCTGGTTAGAATCCTAGGTTTTTTCCTTTGTAAGACTTTTGGTTAGAGGTCCATGACATACAGGCTCCTGGATGGCTCAATTGTGGAGCATCTGCCTTGGGCTTGGGCTGCAATCCCAGTACCCTGGGATCAAGCCCTGCATCAGGCTCTTACTCAGTGGGAAGCCTGTTCCTACACCCACAACCCCCCACACACACTTGTGTTCCCTCTCTCATTCTCTCTCTCTCTCTCATTCAAATAAATAAATAAATAAAATCTTAAAAAAAAAAAAAAAAAAGTCTCATGGAAACAACTATTTGTATGAAGCTGAGTTAGAGGCCCAGACCTGTCTTTTAGGAAGTCACCTGCTGGACTAAAAGTTCTATCTGTTGGTCTGCCTCACATGGGGATTATTCCCTAACTCTTGGACTAGAAGTTCTTCTCCTTGACTGAAGGAGAATGGAGACCCACTCCTAGACTCCTGGGCTGGAAAAGGTTTCCTGTTTATAAGGTTTCTTTATTCTCCCTTTGAGCCTATTCCTGCCATGGAAACTTCTCAATCACTGACACCCCCTTCTTGAACCCCTCCTCACTATATGTTCCATCAACTCTGTCTACCTCTCTCCTGTTGGCATGATTTACTAAGGATAATTTGATCTTCAGTATCCTCTCTGGAAAACTTTAAATCTCCCCCAAATTTTCCTCTAAGACCTCTCCCTTCCCATCACCTCCACTCTTCCTTCCTCCTTCTACCATCTTCAATTTTTCCTTTAGTTTACTTAAATCCTTTGATATGTCCTCTTCAGAACCCTACCTCTTTCACCACCACCTCTTGACCCTGCCAGGACTTTCCTTTCCCACTCCAGCAATTCAACTCCCTAATGTTATTGGAACTTTAGGTCTCCTGCTGCCATCAGGGCTCTCAAAGGACTCAGGGTTCTCTTAAAACAACTACTTGAGGCTGAAAAGGAAAAAGGCTAATTAGAAATAGAATGAGTATTTTGTCGGCTCAGATGGCTTTGGGGACATTTAGATAGTCACTTCATGCTTCCTCAGCCATGCATTTAAAATGTAGTCAGCAGCCTCCATGAGAATTCACATGAGGACAAAAGAAAATGTTAAAAGTCTTCTTCACAAACATTGGTTAAAAAAATGGTTAAAAAAAAAAAAAAGCTTAGTACTTGTTGACTAGGTACCTCAACTTGTTCCATTTTGTCAGAGACAAAACAGATAAAAAGCCAGTGAATTCTATACAATTATACTGAAAAATTCATGATTAAAATTTTAGAATGGAAAGCTAAAAGATGTCTGTTCACATCTATCTGTAAATTTATGCATGTATGTATATCATACATATGTGATGTTTTTCTACCTCTGGATGGTATTAACAAATTAATTTATAAAATCCCTTAAAGGAGTTCTATTCAAATTGGCTTAGAGATAAGTGAGTGAATATATAAATTAAATGTTCTTATAACTCTCGAAAAATAGAAACCAATTCAAATATTTTTCAAGTTCAGAGATTTGGATAAAGCTTTGAAAAATATAGTTATTTAAAGATTTCTGGTTTGCTAAAAATAGCTGTGTCTTCTACATATCAGCATTAAGTATAATAGGAACATACATTCTTATTCTACTTGGGTTTGCTAATCAAATAAGTTTAAAAATTGTTAAGAGGGAAATAACTCGAGATGGTTTGATGTTACATCATGTCTACTTCAAAGAAATTTCCAAAATCTTCTTGGAATCTTGCAAACTAAGTTAAGTAACCTAAGTAATAAACAAATACTCTAGAATAAGATGGAGATGAAATAGTGAAACATTCATTTATGGATAGAAATTTAAGTTTATATATTTATGCGTCTTGTTTTCATATAGTACAGAGTAGTTAAATATATTTGGGCCTGTTAATAAATGTGAGAAATTACAATATGAGGAAATCATACTATGAGCATATACCTGTAAGGGTGAGTTGATATATTCATAAAATTTGCTACTCTACTTGTACAGAATCCTGGTATGTGACAAGTTACCATCGTCTACTTTTAGTTTTCTTTGTAAAAGAAAGATTACTAATGGTAAAAAAATTATAATACATGTAAATAAAACTACTGGAAATCATAAAAATGAAGAGAGCTTTGCATGAAAAGTATGTATGTAGGATGTGTTTTTGACAGCAAAAAGAAATTAATTTTATTATAAAGTGAAATAGCTGGTTGTCATTGAATTAGAAAGGAGAAAATGTAGGAAAAAAACCTGAATGTATGGAAAAAAGTTGGAAAAGCTTTTCATAAAAGAGATCTTATCTCATGTAGTTAAGCTTGCAAAGATCTGAATGAATTATTTTATTAAAAAAATGTACCTTCATATAAAAAATGTACTGCTACAAAACTACAACAACAAAGTTTTGTTGGATTATTTATCTGTTCTTCAGTTGCAAAAGGTTTTTATCTTGAGTAATCTACATAGAAAACCAAGATTTTGTGTCTTATCAGAATAATTTCCTGAGCTTTATGTTAACTTCTATCATGTTCTTGGTTATTTAAGAGAACCCAAGTATTGTTTCATAATAATAAGCCTATTTAATTAAATGTTAAAATATTCCTGTATTTTTGACAATTTTGCCTTCCCCAAATCTAATACTAAATGAATTTTCTTCTTCTCACACTGACTTTGAGATTTCCCAGAAGGCTCCTGGAAAATCTTACAGGATTTGCTTTTCCATCTTGTAAAAAGGTGTATGGGTCATGAGACAGAGAAGACTCAGCATGAGTCTTCTTCAGATTCTTTCCCTCTACCCTTTCCTCTGCATGCTCTCTCTCTCTCTCTCAAATAAATTTTAAAAAATCTTTAAAAAAATAAGTAGTGATGAATTCAAGCTTAAGTAAAGGTATAAAGGTAAGAGTAATAGAAAAGAATAACCCCTATTTGATAAAACTTTTGGCATAATTTACTTTGTAATTACTTAAAAGTAGGTAAAATCCTCTTAATACTCTAGCCATCTCTAATGTAAAAGAGAGACAGTTGGGCAGCAAATTAGCTCTTCTGTTGCAATATGGTCTGAGCAACCATGTAAGCAAAGAAACCTGTTAATCAGAAGCAATTTCTCATGAAACAAAGACAGCGGCTAATTGAGAGCACCTGAGGCTAAAATAAGATTAACATCAAAATAAAAACACTTGCAGCTTCTTATAGTAAAGCTATTGGGATAACATGAAAGCTTATAGCAGTTTATAAGTGGAAATGTTAGTAGAAATGTCATTTCTCACTTTGGCAAAATATTTTTACCAAACCCATAATTAACTTTCTCTCTAGTAAAAGCTCCTGATGTTTGATAACACGTAATAAAATTACAGAAATGGATCCCTGAGAGTCCATAATAGAAGAGTAGATTATAGGCTAATGCACCATAAAGTGAGGCTGCCATGGTCTGCTTAGTGTGCCTCACTCAGCTGCTATTTGTGCCTCAAGAGCAGAGGTGGAACATGTTCAAGCCAGCTGAACCTCTTCTCCTTCAGTTTAGGGTAGAAACAGTAACAGCAGCAGATTGTCAGACGAGAAAACCTACAGAGTGGAAGACGGGTCTGAGTGTGGAAGAGTAAGAATGAGAATGGCTGAAGAAGGAGTAGTGGCAGAAAACCACTGGCGTATATTGTGGTGAGAAACGATTACTCATTATAGTGTTTCTCGGAACCACAATTTACTAGGTAAAAGCAGTAAAAATGGTTCTAAGATGTAGTTTCATTGAAAAGATGCATAGAAGACAGTGCTACCTTCACCATTTAGCAGACAGAGGTAGAAAAAGATTCTAATGTAACAGAAATAGACACCTACTGAAATAGGACAACACCTAATCACACAAGTACTCTCAGAGCATTCTGTTTATTTGGTGTCAAAAATGATATGTTGCATCAACTTTTTTAAAGGTATTTGTGTGTGTGTGTGTGTGTGTGTGTGTGTGTGTGTACAACACCTAATCACGCAAGTACTCTCAGAGCATTCTGTAAAAAATGATATGTTGCATCAACTGTTTTTAAAGGTATTTGTGTGTGTGTGTCTGTATGAGGTATATAGGAACATATATAATAAAATGTTAAGGTATATACATTAATGGATATGTAATATGCATCTATACATATAAAATACAATGCATTCAGACCATTTGATATATAATGTAAATATCCCTATTATATAATTGCTATTCATCATTTATTAATGAAAAATGAAGTATATGTTAAAATCCATAATTATGCATATAATCATATGTAGAATAGAACACAATACTGAGCTAAATTATGTACATTTATATGCAGACATATATATGAATGTATGCCATAAATACAAAGTAAAAGTAGGTAGATAGCTAGAAAGAAAGAAGAGAGAAAGAGAGAGAGGAAAAAAAGAAAGAGAAAACCAGCCATTTTTCATATTGGGAAAAATTTTAATATATAGAACAAAAATTGAATAATTAAAGATGGAAGCTACTTTATTTTTTCATTTCTAGAAATGACAACCCGAAGTTCAATCTTACTACTCAAAGCACTTTAGTTTTAAATTCATTCTCTTTTGTTTAACCCCCATAATTAAATATCCTTTCACCTCCATAAAACATTCCTGTTCCTACAGTTCTTTTCCTCTCTTATCAGAGATGGTATGTCTTGAAGGACCTTATATATCCTTCTAGTATTATGGGAGAAGTATCAGTTATAAGGCTTTTTCCCCCTGGCTCTTGGGTATTGGTGGCCTTTCTCATCACCTGTTCTCTTAGTACAAACAATGTAGAGTGGATGCTTTAGGGAAGGCTTGTGGTCTCCTCCTGCTGACTCAGCCCTGCCAAAGATCTCATTGTACCACTGATCTTTACGGTCCTCCTCCAGCCTTCCCTAATCTGGTCTGTCCATAATGCAGCCTCTTGCTGATATTTCCCTGCTTGTACCACAGTAACCGTGGAAGAGACACATAGGTTCTTCATTCCTGACTACTTTTGGAATCTCTAGAGATATTGCCTATAAGTGAATATTCTCTTTATTACATTTATTGGTCCGAGGACAACCATGATGAAGACCATATGATCCTTCTATTTATGTAGACCTGTTATGCAATTACTCCTACTCTAATGCAGCTGTGTGTCCCATGTTGGCAAAGGACACTCGTCTAGATTGCCTTCTCTGTGAGCTTCCATTAAGTAGGGCAAAATCTCCGCTTTATTAAGATTCTCAATTAGGTAAAGCTTTTAGTCACTTCCAATACACATTTCACCCCTAAAAGTGGAAGCAACAATCAGACTCCTCACTTTTGCCACAATTCTCAATTCTCTGTTTATAAATACCCCAAGTCACTGCTCCTAATCAGTAAAGGACATTAGCTCTTTTGTTTGTATTAACAAAACTACTGTGTTATTACTAAGCAGGTTTTCCTATTATTATGATAATCTGTATGCCAAGGCACCACTGTGAAAAGCCTTTTCTTCTTTTCAGAACAAAAATAAACAAACTAAAACAAAAACAAGTAAGTCTGGAGAAAATATTCTGGGAAGATGGTGGTATAGAAAGTACCAGGAATCTGTCTCTCTAAGCAACAACTGACTGGCAGAATCTGTCTGATTTAATTATTTTGGAACTCTTGAATCTACTGAGGGCTTTAAAGTTCCAGGAGACAGCTTGGATGATAAATGGAAGTTAAATTTAGTCAATTTCAGGTACTAGCTCAGCAGTAGCTACCCAACTCCTAACACCCAGCCACAGGGCAGGAAGCCTTCAAGTATTCATGGAGCAACTTTTATGCAATTTGTGGGATGGAGTGGAAAATAAGGATGCTATTCTCCAAATCTTGAGGATCTGTGTTCTGATCACTGCTGATTCTGATGATGGAGATAGACAGAGAAGTGAGCAGCCATAGTTGCATCCATTCACTGTAGCAAGACCTTCCCTTCCTGGTAACATCTATGGGGTTTAAAATGCTGGTATTCTCCT
This sequence comes from Mustela nigripes, assembly GCF_022355385.1. Lineage (NCBI taxonomy): Eukaryota > Metazoa > Chordata > Mammalia > Carnivora > Mustelidae > Mustela > Mustela nigripes. The sequence continues at coordinate 113,262,820 of NC_081557.1, read as the reverse complement.
AACCTTTATTTTTCTCTTTTTCTCTTTCCAGGAGTCAGATATTAAAGATGAGTATATTTAAAAGTATCTGCATATAGAGGAAAAATTGTACATGCCCAGAGAAAGGCACGGGCTTGCAAAAAATCTGAGAAGTTTAAGTTTACATCTCAAGCTGAACTTTACCAAGAGGCACCCTAAAATAATCAAAAGCAAAATATAAAAAAATACATAAATAAATAAACAAATAAAACTGATTTCCAGTTATTTCCAGTTACCCAGTTTTCAATAAAAAGTGATAAGGCATAGAAAGTAACAAGGAAGTATAGCTAATTCAAAGGGGAAAAAGTGAAAACAAAAATAAAACAAGAACAGTCCCTGAAAAGACAGCAGACCTATTGGAAACGAACTGTAAAACAATTCTCTCAAAGATGCTCAAAAGAACTAAAGATGTAGAGAAAGTTAAGATAGCTATGTATGAACAAAATGTAAATTTCAATACAGAGATAGATAATCTAAAAAAAGAAATATAAAATAAATTCTAGAGCTGCAAAGTAAAATAACTGAAATGAAAAATTTACTAAAAGAGTCAAAGACAGTTTTGAGCAAGTGGAAGAAAGAATCTGTGAACTTAAAGACAGGAAAACTGATTATGAGGGACAGAAAAAAAAGAAATTAAACAAATATGAACAGAACTTAAGGGACCTGTCAGATACCATCAGGCTGACAAACATACACATTGTAAAAGTTCCAAAAATAGAAGAGAAAAAGAGGTGCAATACTTTTTTAAAAAATAATGAGAAAATGGCCCAATTTTGATGAAAGACATGAATATAAAGATCTAAGAATCTCAACAAAATCCAAGTAGGATGAATTCAAAGAGACCCAAAAAAGGCCACATTATAATTAAATCAACAAAAGCCAAAGATAAACTCTTAAAAGTAACGAGAAGGAACTTGTCACATAGGAGGGATCACCAATAGGATCATCAGCAGATTTCTCATCAGACACTTAAAAGGCGAGACAGCAGTGAGCTGATACAGTCCAAGCAATAAAAGAAAAAACTGTCAACCAAATCCAATACCTGCCAAAACTTTCCTTCAAAAGTGAAGAAGAAATTAAGATATTCCCAGTTAAACAAAAGTTTGAAGGAGTTAATTATCACTAGATCTGCCCTGTAAGAGATCCTAAAGGAAATCCTCTAGGTTGAAGTTGAAGGATACTAGATAGTAACTAGAAGCTACATGAAGAAATAAAAGATATCAATAAATATAAATATATGGGCAATGATAAAAGCCAACATTATTGTAACCTTGGTTTATGACTCTACATTTTGGTTTCTAAAAATTTTAAGATACAAATATACTAAAAAGCAATTATTTAACTTTTTTGGACATGTATTTTATGGCATCAATAACTGAAAAGGTGGGGATAGAGTTGTAAATGAGTGGATTTTTTATATGTTATCAAAGTTAAGCTAATATAAACTCAAATCGTAGTGTTATAACTTTAGAATGAAAAACTATAATTCCCATGATAACTACATAGGAAACAGGATATATACCAAAAACAAATGAGAAGGTGACTAAAATGTTTTATTAGCAAAAAAACAAACAAACAAGCAAACAAAACAGGTAAACACAAAAGAGACTAATACAGGATATGAGTGACAAAAAAATCTAAAAGGCATCATCTTACTCAGTTGGCCTGCTATAACAAAGTACTATAGACTGGGTGGTTTATAAACAACAGAAATCTACAGTTCTGAGAAAGAAATTCTGAGTACAGAAATTTCACAGTTCTAGAGAATGGAATTTTGAGGTCAGGGTGTCATCATGGTCAGATTCTTTTGAGAGCTTTCTTTCAGGTTCCAGACTGCCAACTTCTCTTTGTGCCCTCACATACCATAAAAACGGAGAGAAGGCAAACTCTCCCATGATGTAAAAGAGCATGAATCCCATTCATGAGGGATCCACTTTCATGACTTCATCTTACCCTAAATACTTCCCAAAGACCCTACCTTTAAATACTATCACATTGGGCAAGGATTTCAATATATAATTTTGCAATGACATATTCATTCCACAAGAGGCATGCAGAGGAACAAAAAAAAGCAAAATGAAAGAGATCAGTCCCATCTTATCAGTAATTACTTTAAATGTAATGGATTAAACCCTCCAACCAAAAGACAAATATCAGCAGAATAGATTTAAATACATGGACCAACTATATGCTGTCCAAAAGAGATTCACTTTAGATACAAAGACACAGAGTTTGAAAGTGAAAGGATGCAAAAATGTAGCAACAAAAAGAGAGTAGGGGTGGCTCTATGTTACTAACCACTAAATAAATGAAAATTAAAATCACAATAACATACCATTTCACATCCATTAGAATTGCTACTATCAACACACACACACACACAACAAATACAAAATAAGTGTTGGTGAGGATATAGAGAAACTGGAATCCCTATACACAGATGATGAGAATGCAAAATAATACACCCTCTGTGGAAAACAGTATAGCAACTCCCCCAAAAATAAAAAATAGAATTACCATATAATCCAGCAATTCCACTTCTAAGTATATATAAAAAAAAGATTCAAATCAGAGTCTCAACAAGATACTTGTACAACCATGTTCATTATTCACAACAGCTAAAATGTGGAAGTGATTCAACTACCCATTGAAAGATGAATAGATAAGAAAATATTGTATATACATACCATGGGATATTATTTAGCCTTAAAAAGGAAGGAAATTCTGGCATATGATGCAACATATGAGGATATTTTGCTAAGTGAAATGAAACCAGTCACCAAAAGCCAGCTACTATATCCCACTTATATCAGGTATCTAGAGTAGCCAAAATCATACAGACAGAAAATAGAATAGTGGTTTCCAGGGCCAAAGGGAAGGGGCACTAGGAAATTATTGTTTAATAATTATAAAGTTTTAATTTTGCAAGATGAAAGGAGTTCTGGAGATGGACAATAGTGATGATTGAACAACAATATGAAGGTAGTTAATATCGCAGAACTATTCTTTTACGAAAGGTTAAGAGTGTATTTTTTCATTATGTTTCTTTTACCACATCAAATTAAAAAAATTAAACTTAGTACACTTGCTGCTTGTTCCAACTCTTGACTCTATCTCTGTGACAGAATTTTACATCCATACTTTTCATCATGTGAGACTGCAGTGTCCTCCTACTTTGATTCTGGGCTCAGCATCATGACTGGATTTATCCATTGGGAGATTCTTAGATAGAATGCAAGCAACATTTCAAAAGGTGCTTGGGCAACTGAGCTTGCTCCTGCAGTACTGTCATCACCATAACAACATGGATTAATAAGCTTGGTGGTCCCAGGGGATATAAGAAAAACATGGACCAACGGTATACACATACATGTCCCCAGCCAAGTCTAGCCAAGGTCTGTGGGCCCTCATTTAACAATGAGGAAGTAGGAACTAAATAAATACATTTTGTTAAACATTACTGAAATTGTGTGTGTGTGTGTGTGTGTGCTTACTGTGGGCAGTCTAGAAAGGCAGATCCCCATCTCATTTGAAGGTGTGTGGGTGTTTAGCTTAGTGCAGCAGAGCCACCAAGGTTAAAAGCATTTTCAATCTCTCAGTTTCCAGCAAATCTACTGATGTCTGAGAAAATTAATGTTTATTGTTTTATGCCACTGATTAGAAGTATTGTGGCAAAACAGATTTACAGGCACAAAAGAAAGATAAATATCTCCCCTCTCTGAAGTGTCCAGCTCTTATAAATAAAAGTAATGTGAATTTTAGGTTGCATTATCTTTACTATGGTTTAAAATATCAATTAAAAACAACTTTATTGGGGCACCTGGGTGGCTCAGTGGGTTAAAGCCTCTGCCTTAGGCTCAGGTCATGATCCCAGGATTCTGGGATCGAGCCTTGCATCGGGCTCTCTGCTCAGCGGGGAGCCTGCTTCCTCCACTCTCTCTCTCTGCCTGCCTCTCTGCCTGCTTGTGATCTCTGTCTGTCAAATAAATAGATAGAATCTTTAAAAAAATCCACAAAACTTTATTATGAAGACTAAAGTAAGCCATGTCTTCTTCTCCTCTCAGTCACACATACTTTCCCTCTCAGCGGACACCACAGGCTGAATGGTAGAAGGCAGCAGGGTACAGAGAAAAACTGTAGGGCTTAGAGTTCTCGGTTTAATTAACTCACATTATTTTAGATCCACATCTAAACATAATGACAGATTGGTATAATAATTCCAGAAGAACACACATTAAAGAAATGTGAGAAGAAAATAAGAAAGCATGTAAAATAAATGAAAGAATGAATGAATGAATGAATGAAGATGGACTTAAGAGTCTTTTAAGAGGTATATGGACCACTGAGAAGCCTTAAGAACCAATGCAATTTGGAGGTCACCAATCACTGTATTTTGTTACATTTCTATCTGCAAACTACCCCAGGCCATGGGCAGTAAAGCTTTTATGCCTGCTTTGAGGTTCAGCTGCCTTTACCTAGGAAAATCCTACTTCATCTTCAGTACAGGTATAACCTAAGGAATCCTGTTTATGTAATGCTGATAAATACAATTATCATAGCATTATGTATTTTACCTTTATAGTATTATTCTCAATCACATTAATTCTGTAGTCTTTGTTTACTGTCTGCTCTCTTGTTAGAAAATAAGTCCTATGAATGCAGGAACAATGTTTCTTTTGGGTACCTAATTCAGTGCCTTGAAGAGTAATCTTTTTCGTTGTTGTTGTCATCCTTGTTTATGTGAATGAATGTATGAATGAATGAATGCTTAAACATTTCAAGACTCAAGAAAAGTTGTGATACTCTATTATACTCAAATGGTCCGTAGTTTCTATCTATAATATTCTCAGAGACATATTCTAGTCAGAGAAGATGATCTGACTCTCCACTTTTGTTAATATCATTTTAATGTGTCCCTAATTAAAAATCATAGTTTTGGGGATTTACTAGAACTTAGAATGATAACTTGATGACATTAATGCTTGATCACTATGTGATGTCATTGTTAAAATACAAATATCCTTCAATGATTGATTTTTTTGTTTTTATTTAAATTCAATTAATTAACATATAGTATATTATTTGTTTCAGAGGCAGAGTTCAATATTGATATTTTAAACTTTACTACTTGTCTCATTTATATCTAATTTAGCTTAAATTTTAGCTTTCATAAAGAAAAACTTGAGGAAAAGTGTTACTTATTTCAAATGTCAATACTATCATGAGTTAATAAATACTGCCTATTGTTGTTTAAATTCTGAATATTGTTCATTTTCCCTAAGACCATGTTTTCAGGTGAAGGCAAAGAAAGAGATCATGAATGCACAGGCAACTTGAAGGTGAAAGGGATTCCTCCAAGGTGGTTGTTCAGGGGAGTAAGCTTATGGAAAGGAGAGGGCTGAATTCATGAAACGTTGGTTGTAATTTCACACTCCAGTTCTAGTCGTTAAGTGTCCCTTCACTTCCCAGTCAGAAAGCACTTAGAATTAAAAGGGCCCACGTTCTCAATCCAGGGGTTTCATTAAAATGTAATGCCACATATAATGGTTAATAGAAGATGTGAGATCAAGAAAGGCCCAGTCTCCTGTGGAATGAAGAATAATACTGGAAATTCTTTGGCAAGGAATTGCCTACAAGCCCACAGATATGCTCTGTGATCCAGAAGGGCAAACCAATACACTCAGATGACTTTTTAAAATAGAGAAAATGAATTCTAAGTGCTTAAAACCATCTAGAAACAAGTGAGAAAAAATGGGAACAACTAATATTAATCCATCCTTTTACCAGAAATTGATTAACAATCATATTACTGGAAAAGAGACTCTTTCAGTATTACATAATTTTAATAACAGAGCCTTATTTTCCATAGTGAGAAATTGTTTCCTTAAATGACTATTTCTTAATATTATACCTCATTATATGTTGAAGCCTCTTAGGGTACAAAGAAAATGCCCTCACCTCAATCCATTATTATAATCAATAAAAAACTCATAACTTCTAAAATAACTAATTATTTTAATACTTCATACAGCTGGTATTTCTGTGGTTTCTGCAAACTACTAAAGTAATATTTTTCAACTTCAGTGGGTATGAAATAAGTTACTTTTGTTCTGAAAATAATTTTCCATATGGGTAAAATAGGCTATTCATATAGAACATAAGAATTTAAAAAATCCTAATGAATTTTCTTTCAGCTTCCCTGTGGCTCAAAAGACAGACAAACGGGATAATCTGGGAGAAGTGACAGAACATTAATGAGGACTTTAAGAAAATTTCAACTTGGATTTAACAAAAATGCTTATTTAAACCATATCAGGCTGAAATTAATGAATAATTTTTATCATTCATTTGAATGGGTAATATGTAAGCAGGATAATATATTACTTTTCTATAAGAATTAATATGCCACAGACATATTTATATAGTAAAGGTTTACCTGAACAACAGGAATGTAGCTGCTTCATTGAATCCAACAGTATATTAAAAGAATTGTTCACCACAGCCAAGTGGGATTTATTCCTGGGTTGTGAGGGTGGTTCAATATTCACAAATCAATCAATGTGATATGCCACATTAATAAAGAAAGGATAAGAACCATATGATCCTCTCAATAGATGTAGAAAAACCATTGACAAAATAGAGCAACCGTTCTTGATAAAAACCCTCAACAAAGTAGGGATAGAAGGAACATACCTTAACATCATAAAGGATATTCGAAAGACCCACAGCTAATATCAATGGGGGAAAACTGAAAGCTTTTCTACCAAGGTCAGGAAGAAGACTGGGATGTCCACTCTCACCATTGTTAATTAAGATAGTACAGTACTTTAAGTTCTAGATTCAGCAATGAGACAACAATAAGGAATAAAAGGCATCCGAATCAGCAAGGAAGAAGTCAAATTTTCACTATTTATGAAAGACATGGTACTCGATACAGAAAATCCAAAAGACTCCACCCCAAAATTGCTAGAATTGATACATGAAGTTGCAGAATACAAAATCAATGTACAGAAATCTGCATTTTTGTATACCAATAATGACGTGGCAGAAAATGAAATCAAGGAATCAATCCCATTTACAACTGTACCAAAAACAAAAAGATATTTACAAATAAACCTAACCAAAGAGATGAAAGATCTGTACTCTGAAAACTGAAGAACACTGATGAAAAGAAAAACTGAAGATGACACAAAGAAATGGAAAAACCTCCATGCTCATGAATTGGAAGAAAAAATATTATAAAAATGTCTATACTATCCAAAGTAATCTACACATTTAATGCAATCCCTATCAAAATACCACCAGCATTTTTTTTTTTTTTTTTTTTTTTTTTTTTACCACCAGCATTTTTTACAGGGCTAGAACAATCCTAAAATTGTTCTGGAACCACAAAAGACCCCAAATAGCTAAATCAATCTTGAAAAACAAAAGCAAAGCTGGATGCATCACAACTCTGGACTCAAAGTAAATTACAAAGTTCTAGTCATCAAGACAGTATGGTATCGGCATAAAAGCAGACACACAGATCAATGAAACAGAATAGAAAACACAGAAATGGACACATAGCTATATGTCAACTATGAGAAAGCACAAAATAATATCCAATGGAAAAAAGACAGTCTCTTCAACAAATGGTGTTGGGAAAACTGGACAGCAAGATATAGAAGAATGAAACTGAACCACTTTCTTACACCATACACAAAAATAAATTCAAAGTTGATGAGAGACCTAATGTGAGACAGGACACCATCAAAATCCTGCAGCAGAATAAAAGCAGCAACCTCTTTGACCTCAGCCAAAGCAACTTCTTACTAGACATGTCTCCTGAGATAAGGGAAACAAAAGCAAAAATGAACTATTGCAACTTCATCAAGATAAAAATCCTCTGCACAACCAGGGAAACAACCAACAAAACTAAGGGGCAACCTACAGAATGGGAGAAGATATTTTCAAATGACCTATCTGATAAAGGGTTAGTATCCAAAATCTATAAAGAATTTATCAAATTCAACACCCAAAAAACCAAATAATCCAGTTTAAAAAATGGGAAAAGATATGAACAGACATTTTTCCAAAAAAGACATCCAGAGGGCTAACAGACAGATGAAAACCGGTTCAACATCACTCACCATCAAGGAAATTCAAATCAAAACTATACTGAGGTGCACCTGGGCAGCTCAGATGGCTAAGTATCTGCCTTTGGCTGAGGTCATGATCCTAGGGTCCTGGATCAAGACTTACGTCAGGTTCTCTGCTCTGCAGGGAGCCTGTTTCTCCTTTTTCTCTCCGCCTACGTCAAGACCTTCTTGTACACTCTCTCCCTCTGTCAAATGGTTAAATAAAATCTAAAAAAAAAGAACTACATTAAGATACCACCTCACACCTGTTGGGATAACTAATATTTACAACACAGGAAACAGAAGACATTGGTGACAATGTGGAGAAAGGGGAACACTCTCAAACTGTTAGTGGGAATGCAAACTGGTGCAGCTACTCTGGCAAATAGTATGGAGGAGGTTCCACAAAAAGTTAAATATAGAACTATCCTACGACCCAGCAATTGAACTACTACGTGTTTACCCAAAAGATACAAAAGTACTGATTTGAAGGAAGATGTGTACTTAGATACTTATAGTAGCTAAATTATATTGGGGTAACTGGGTGGCTCAGTCTGTTAAGTGTCTGCCTTCGCCTTGCGTTGTGATCCCAGAGTCCTGGGATCGAGCCCTGCATTGGGTTCCCTGCTCAGTGGGAAGCCTGCTTCTCCCTCTCCGTCTGCCATTCACTCCGCTTGTGCCCTCTGACTCTATCTCTCTGTCAAATAAGTAAATAAATAAAACCTTAAAACAAAAAACAAAAAACAGTAGCCAAATTATAGAAAGACCCCAAATGTCCACTGACTGATGATTGGATAAAAAAGAAGTGGTATGTACACACACAGACACACACACATACACCCATATAATGGAATATTACTCAGCCACAAAAAAAGAATGGAATCTTGCCATTTACAACAATGTGGATGGAGCTAGAGAGTTTTATGCTAAGCAAAGCAAGTCAGAGAGAGACAAATATATGATTTCATTCATATGTGGAATTTAAGAAACAAAACAGATGAACATGGGGAAGGGAAAAAAAAAAAGAGAGGAAAGCAAACCATAAGAGACTCTTAAGCTATAGAGAACAAACTGAGGTTGATGGAAAGAGTTTTTTGGGTGGGGCATGGGCTAAATGGATGATGGATATTAGGGAAGGCATCTGGGATGAGCACTGGGTGTTATATGTAAGTAATGAATCACTAAATTCTACTCCTGAAACTAATAGTACATTGTATGTTAACTAGCTGGAACTAACAAATAAAATAAAACATTAAAAAAAATGAAGTAGCTGCCTCAGGGGCAGTATATGTAGAGACTATACTGGTTTTTTGATTTTCAACTAAATTAGGAATTTCAAAATTTATAATCTCCTGAATACTCTTGCCTTGTGTCTATCACAATGTCCTGCTCATGGTGAGACAATGATTATTTCATTTTAGAAGAGATGCTACAGTCAGCTTTCATGCCCACAGAAATATAATATTGACAATTAGATTTGTCCAACTTTCATTTAATCTCACTCCAGTAGACAGAAGAAAAAGTTCAACTGGAGATTAAAAGTGGGGAGTAAAAGAATAGTTAGAAGAGAAATCAATACCTCAGGGAACCCATTACAAAAACATGTAATAATACACCTTTTTTTTCTAGTTGAATCTAGTGATTTTATTTATTTATCTTTCTTCTAACTCTTCCTTAGACTATCACAAAAATTTAACAGAAGATGTTATATGTAATTAAGTATGTGCAAAGATTCCAAAATGTCATTGGCCTTTCATGATTTCAGGTGAAACAGAAATCAAAAACCATGGGGCGTCTGGGTGGCTCAGTGGGTTAAAGCCTCTGCCTTCAGCTCAGGTCATGATCTCAGGGTCCTAGGATCGAGCCCTGCATCGGGCTCTCTGCTCTGCGGGGAGCCTGCTTCCTCCTCTCTCTCTGCCTGCCTCTCTGCCTACTTGTGGTCTCTCTCTGTCAAATAAATAAATAAAATCTTAAAAAAAAAAAAAAAAAGAAAGAAAGAAATCAAGAACCATGAAGCTCATGCTCTTAAAAATGTCTTTGAGAATTCTTCTGCCTGGGAAGCACCCAGCAGGCAGCCATTCTCTTTCCTACATCCTTATTCTCTTGTTCTCTGGCCAATAAAGTTTCCATCCCTCCTCTAAAAGCCTCAAGGAAACCAAATTTGCAAATTATCTCATTTTTGCATGATATCTTGGCTCTCTCAAACTATAGTTTCCAGAATTTAGGCTTTACTGTATATGCCTTTTTATGGTGTTTGGATACTACTCTCTCTCTCCCTCCTTCCCTTTTTTTCTCACTCACACACACCCACACACATACAAGCACACACGTGCACACACACACACACACTCTCTCTCTCACACACACCCACACCCATATTCTTGGCTTTAACCAAAGAATCACCTGTCCTTGATTTTGTTCACTTATCTCTAACCAAAAGCTTCCCTTTCTGTCATTGTTCTTTTGCTTCTTCTTGTGCTATTACTATATGGCTTTTATTTGAAACTACAGCTGGCTTTTATTTGAAACTACAGCTAATTCCCTAGTATGGCATACACGATGGCATGCACTGTATAAATGATACTCATTGTTTTGAAAAGGTTTGGGGGATTGTTTTTTTTTTTACTGTTTTGTTTTGTTTTGTTTTGTTTTTGGGGAGCTCGGGGGGACACTTAACAATCAGGTTGTATTTTACTCTCTTCAAGTTAATTGTGTCCTTTGGCGCAAAGGATGGGGGAGGCTGGTGCTGGGATGGGCAACCATATGACTATGAAATTTGATGATCATCATTGCCTAAACATAATATTGTAATGCTTTTGCCATGTGGCTGAGGGCTGAGGAGCAGCTTTTTTACTGTGAGCTGAAGTGGGTCAACCAGTAGTATGCGTAAGAAAAAAAGGGACACCCTGAAGCACAACTTCCAATAATGCGTCCCTGCTGGGAAATCAGAACATTAACTATAGAGCCCTGGCTATGGCAATCAGAGATAAAATGGATATTTTTTATCTATGGCTATAGGCTGATTGTGAGGGAATAAAGCAGAATTTCAAAGACTTTCAGGTTCTGCCAACACTGGCTGCAATTTCAAATCTAAGAAAAATCTTTAGAACTAATACTGTAATTGTGTTAGCTATTTTTAAGAACAAAGGCCACTATAATATTCAAAAGTAGGATTTTAAAACAAAAAATTAATATATATTCCTCTGTTATATTCACTTTTTGATTGTTCAAATTAAGGATAATCTATTCTGCTGCAATTTCTGCTATGATAAGCTGTAATTCTGTCTATTTGGCTGTATACCATAGGTACATATTTGTATATGTATGAAGCAGGATGAATTTAATAGGAATTTAAAAAACTTTTTTAGTACTTAACATTTGATGTATCTGATAATGATTTATGGATAAAGAACTTAAAATGATCAGTATCTCTTCTTTAATTTAACTTTATCTAGTTTTATATTTCTCCATTAAAGTTTTCTTTCCCAATGCAACAATTTCTGAAAAATAAATCCATAATATGCCACAAAACCACAGGTTCAAATTATGCAATATAATAGGGAGTGCTTAAATAGGAAAATTCTCATCTATAAAAAATCTTTGTGGCAATTGTCTTTCATTTAAGATTTTCCCAAATGACACACTAATTTCCAAAGAGGCACAAAGATCAGCACCACACTTAAAGTCCCACTGCAAGATGTATTTAGGGCCATTGAGCACAACTGCTTTGCCTGGATGGAATAAAATGCTATTGTTCCCTCTGAATTTTGAGCACTACTCTTTGACTTGAATCTCTCATAATTAAGGACATGTATATTATAAAGGCAAAGGAATCAAACGTAAAATTCCTGTTCTTTTTGCTAATTCTCAGATATGTCAACTTGCCAATGTGACTAGTTAATATACTTCTCTTTCAAAGTTAATTACAAGTAACCAGCCCATAAAAACATAGTGGAAGATACAGATATTGTAAATCCAATCAGGCATTCATTGATTCTATTTTCTACTGAGAGACAGAAGATTAAATGGACTTATTGTTACCAAAAATTGGGACCTCATAACTGACATTATCCAAAGAAAATTTTAAGGCACTAGACTCCCATAAATGATGTAAAAACAACAGTATAAAGTAATTCTTTTGTAAAAATTTTTTAAATTAAGTATAACATATCTACATAAAAGTGTTCAATAAATTATCATGAAGGCTACTCATAAAATCAGGAACTACATCTAGAAAAAGAATATTTACTTATTTATATCCAGAGACCTCTCCCAGTAATCACTGATTCTTTTTATTCCAAAATAACTACTCTCTAAACTTATAATCCATATATTAGAAGGACCTTTTTTTTTTCCATTTATGTACATGGAATCATATACTCAGAATTGGCTGCATAATTTCAGAGGCTCAGTGAAAAATGAAATGGCTAGGGCATTTATTTAAAATGCATTAAGATTTTCGAGATGGTGACACTAGAACATTAAGCCAAGTGTGGACCCTGTGCAACAGTCAGAAAGCCAACTCTGTAGATACCACATATTTATATATATGTATAGATTTTTCCTCTCATTTAATTTGTGAAATTCATCATGATTCTGTGATTTTAATTTCTTCATTGGCATTATAGCATAGTTTGCCATCACATAAAAATAATTTATCTATCATCTCTATGAAAATTCATATTGTTTGCTGTAAGAATGATTATGAGTATGCTGATATTGTTCAATTATTAAAATTGAGGGGCCGCTGGGTGGTGCAGTCAGTTAAGCATCGACTTAGTTTAAGCTCAGGTCAAGATTTCAAGGTCATGAGATCAAGCCCCCATGCTGGGCTTCAAGCTCACTGAGGAGGCTGCTAAAGTTTCTCTCTCCCTCTCCCTCCATCCCTCCCTGTGCTCCTTCTTTCTCTCTCTCTAGGTGTCAAATAAATAAGTCTTTAAAAATAATTAATAAACATTTCTTTTAAAAACTAATTAAAAATTTAAACAATTTAAATACTGTTAAGGTAATTAAACAAAGAAGTCATTAGATTGAGGTCCCTCTAACGCCTCACCAACCTAAGTAAGCAAACCAAAATCTAAGCATTTAACTATGTCAAGATTAAGAAATCAACACCTGCGTACAACCAATCAAAAACCTCCAACTAGCCTTTCCCCAAAAGGGAAACTATTAAGCAGCTATAGCCATTGAAATAAGCTCCTTGTTTTGCTTCTACGTCTTCTTTATAAGAAGACTATTCATTGCTTTTGCATGGAGTGTTCCTAACCACTTCCAGTTTAGTGCTGCCCAATTCAAATCTTTCCTCAAATAAATTCAAAAATTCCAATATTCCTCAAATTACGTTTAACAACAATCTTTTGTGTATTTTTTGGTGGATATTTGCCCCTCATTTCCATTGGGCATTTAGAAGAGTGAAATTTCTGTACCTAGTGAGCTTGTAAATAACATCTACTAAATTCGTATTTAGTAAGTATGGCCAAACAGATTTCCATGGTTGTGGAGTAAGTTTAAACTCTCATTAAGGTAGTTCTCTTCTATTCCTAATTTGGCAGTTGATTTTATAATGAATTAATTATTTAATTTTATTCTGCCTTTCCTGCAAATGTTGAATTAATCATATGATTTCGCTCATTTATTTTATTAATGTTCAAATATTATTCTCTATATAAATTTTACACTAAACTTGCATTCCTAGAGTTAATCCTAAATGGTCATGATATATTACCCTTTTTATATAACACTGTATCTACTTAGCTAAAATATTGCTTAGGATTTTTGAATCTATGTTTATGGATAAAACTAAGAAGCCAACTTTATCGTTAACTTCTTTGCCAGGTTTTATCATAATGTTATCATACACTCATCAAAAACATTGTATGATGCTCTATGAGTAAAGAATATTGTAACCCTTGGTATTTTAGTTTGCTTTGTTAAATTAACAAGTGAAATCTTCTGGATCTAGATTTTTATTTTGAGAAAATTCTTGGTACAGATTCTATTTCTTTACTAGATATAGGATTACTTGGATTTTTAACTTTTTAGTCAGTCACAATATGATGTGTTTTTCTAAAAGTCTGACACTCGTGTTTCAGATTTCAGTTGTTCTTTCTTTTCCTGCCACTTGCCAAGGGTTTATCATTTTTATTAACAATTTCAAATAACAATCCTTCTGCTTTGTCAAGCCTATCTCAAGTAAATTTAATTTCAATTTTATTAATTGATACTATCATCATTACTATGTTTTCCCTTTTACTTTATGAAATTTAGTTCTACTTTCCCATCTGTTTTCAGATACAGGATGAAGGTCATTAAATGTTATTTATTTTTACTATATGCATTTAAAATACAGCTCTACTTATAGCCCAGAAGATTTATCATTTATAATTATTCAATTACAAATATTTTATAATTTCTATGATTGTTCTTTGATCAATGAATCCTTTGGAATTATGATGATTCCTAAACAACGAGAGTTTCAAGTTTCATTTCACTTTTCACTTAAGAACATACAAGTGTTCCTTGAAATTTTTGAGGCTTTATTTATGGTGCAGTGTATAGTCGATTTTGATCAATAATTCACATGCATTTGAACACAATGTGCACTCTTTTAACATTGGTTGAATGTCTGCTGTTGTCAGGCTCGCTAATTTTGTCCTTCATATTTTCTATATTCTTATCGATTGTATTTCTTTACTCTATGAACTTTGAAGAAAGCTATGTCAAAAAAAAAAAAAGGTGTTTTAGTCCTGATAGCTTATGTTATCTCCTAAAGGATATAATATTTAATATTAATTATGGGTTAAATAAATGCTAAAACAGCTATTTAAAACAATTGGAGAGGACCCAAGATAAGGGAGAAACTAGAGAGGATTCAATCTTTGAATGACGGTAATTCATTGGATTAAATCCAACTTTATATCACCTTTTCCCCTTTGGTCTATACAGTTTAGAGCACCTAGAAAAAAGAAGAAAACCTAGAAGAAAGATTAGCTTACTGATATGATATAGCAAATAACAAAATTCAGGGGCCCCAAAGAAGGTATAAATTGAGAAAGAAAGTCCTGCAATATGAAGAAGATTGTGCCTGACATCTGGATAAAAAAAGCTCTCAAAACTGACTGCCCCAAGAATAGTGCTTGGTTTGGTTAAGAATACCAGTATTCCAAAGGAAAGCAAGTGGTAGAAGGTTTAAAGAGCTGATATTTCTGCCGACTCCAGCACAAAAGAAAAATAGTTTGGAGTTTGAATATGACAAGTTAGAGAAACAAAGGACATACTCTGAGCTTTCATTTAAAATTCCAGAAGATCCATGTTTAGAAGAAAGACTGTGTCCTGGAATTAGGGCGCTCATCATGAACTAAGAGCAACACTGAAACAGAGTTATCTGACATATCACCACACAAAAAGGATCAGTTCTTAATTTATTTGCTTTCTGGAATGAAACTAAACACTATTAAGAGACAGAGATAATGAAATTCAGAGTTTTCATAATGTACAATCACTGATGAGCAAAATAAATCTGAAGTTTTTTAACACACGGAGACACAGGAAAATGACAGCCATTGCCCATGATCAAAGGCAGTCAAAAAAATAAAATAAAACGAAAAAACAAGTCCAGAGATGACTCCAATATTTAAATTAACAGATAAAACCTTTTCATTAGCTGTTATAAATACAATCAATGACAGAAGTGAAACTGAGATCAAAATAATTGGATAGATTTGGAATCCAAGCATTGATACGGTAAGGGTAAAAGTAATTATGTTGAAATTCTAGAAGGGAGTATCACCGTGCTTAAAATGAAAAATTTAATAGATAGACTTAATAGAAGATGAGAGAGGATGATATGATGGTCAATGAAATTGCAGACGATTAATAGAAATTATCCTATTTAAGTAATGGGGAAATATTTATTTTAAGTAGTTCTGCTTTCATGCTCACTTCAGTAGCACATATACTAAAACTAGAATGATACGAAGATTAGCATGGCCCCTGTGCAGGATGACATACCAATTTGTGAAGTGTTCCATATTTTCAAAGAAGGAAGAAAAGGAAGGAAGGAAGGAAGGGAGGGAAAGAGAGAGAGAGAGAGAGAGGAAGGAAGGAGGGTAGGTTGGTTGGTTAGTTCTGTTTTGATATGTGAGGCAACATTAAGTGGTCCAATATGCATGTAATAGAAACCAAGAAGTAACTCTTCGTAAACAGACTGATGATTTTTACTACAGAAATATAATAATGGAGAGTCCTTGCTTTAAAATTGATTTTTGGGAAAACAAATATGGTTTGTCTTCCTTTCTTACTGAAAAAAATAAAAACAAAGCCAAAATAATACAACAAGAACTAGAACAACAGAACACTTAGTTCATGGGTTAAGTGGATTTGGAAGAATGGAAAATAGTCATATAGACTACTTCTTTCTGGGTAGCTTTTAACACAGTATAAAACAGGAAAATCAAAATGGAAATGGCTTCCTTTGAGAACAATATCTTTTTATATGCATGGCAACACATACATTACCCAAACCAAAGACTCAAAGTAAGTGAAGGAATAGTTCTGACCTCTTTTAGAAGGAAATGCAATATCATTGCTGTGTTCTTTCTTTTTGGATTATTAATAAAATTTGGTGATTGGTTAGATCCATGATTTACAAAAGTCTGCTTTGAGAGTTCAAATTTTGTGTTAACACAGTTACTTATTTTGAACAGGAGCAATCATGAGAGTCTAAGGTGACTCACATGGTGATTAGTGTCTGTCATAGAAAACAGAAGAGAAATTAGAGGTTGAAGAAGTTAAAGATACATTTTGCAATTGCACATTTATGATTGGTTTTGGTTGAAAAGACCCTCAACATAATATATAGTACTTCATTCTGGGTGAGATTTAAGAGTTCATTTTAAGAAAAATATATAGGGGTGCCTGGGTGGCTCAGTTTGCCTCCGGCTCAGGTCATGATCTCAGGGTGCTAGGATGGAGCCCCACATCCAGTTCCCTGCTTGGCAGGAAGTCTGCTTTTCCCTCTCCCTCTGCTGCTCCCCTGGCTTGTGTTCCCTCTCTCGCTCTCTGTCTCTGTAAGATAAAATAATAAAATCATACACACACACACACACACACAGAAATAATTTGGCTATTGCAACATGTATTTCAAAGATCCCTTTTCCCTGTCATATGTAAACTGTCTTACTGGCATTATACAATGTGGCAGTCAGATTCCCAAGGTAAATAATTTCTATTCCCAACAATGCATATTATTTATATGTATTTCTTCTAAGGATATCAAAATAGTTTATGAATGTAATGTTCATAGTATCCTTGAGGGGCAAACAGACTTAAGTTGTCATAATTACAATTCAAAGATGTGCATAACAGTTTTGTATTTAAAAAGCCATCCCAAAGGAATACACTAGTTATAGACAGGAAAAAAAAAATTATTGCATGCTTTTTTATTGTTTGAAGTTTTATAATCAGTTGCCAGGCAACTGGATCTTTTTGTCTATTTAAATTGCTTCTGGGGGCGCCTGGGTGGCTCAGTGGATTAAAGCCTCTGCCTTCGGCTCAGGTCATGATCCCAGGGTCCTGGGATCGAGCCCCACGTTGGGCTCTCTGCTCTGTGGGGAGCCTGCTTCCTCCCCCCTCTCTCTCCGCCTGCCTCTCTGCCTACTTGTGATTTCTCTCTCTCTGTCAACTAAAAAAAAAAAAAAAAAAAAAAAATCTTAAAAAAAATTGCTTCTGGGGGCTGGGTGGCTCAGTAGGTTAAGCATCTGGCTTCACCACAGGTTATGATCCTGGCATCCTGAGATTGAGTCCCTCATCAAGGTCCCTGCTCAGCAGGAAGTCTGTATCTCCCTCTCCCTCTACCTCTCTTCCCTTCCCCCCTGCTCATTCTCTCTCTCTTCCAAATAAATAAAATCTAAAAAAAAATTAAAAATAAAAATAAATTGCTCCTATGATAGTTGTTTTAAAAATCAATGGTTATGGTGATTACAGTTCTACTACACAAATTTCACCTAATTTGCAGTGCTATATACATATATATATTTCTCTTTCATAATCTCCATAGTAATACTTCTTGGGATTTTTCAATGACCATCTTATTTCCAGTCATATAATTTTACAGGTAAACTGAAAGACTGGGCAAAGTAAATATGAGTAGGAAATTTAATGTTTGCATTTGCAGAGTGGTTATTATTTTTTTTTCCTTACTTGACTTCAACTGTAACGGTTAGCATTCCCATTTTATAAGCTAACAGGGAGGTTAAGAAATGTAATTACTAAGGTGAGCACATACTTTAGTATCTAACACAAGCTAGTTTTTAGAGTAAAAGTATGTGGCCATTAACATATACTTCAAAGTAACACACAAAAACTAAGACTATCCCAGAAAATTGGGATACATGGTCATCCTATTATAGTACTCATACTATAACTAATGTATATTTGTTCACAAAACAAAGTTCCTAAATATGTTACACTCCTCTATTACAATAATTCTAAATATTTTAAACATTAAAGTTTATTACATTAGATTCATAGTGAGTTTTCACATCCAGTTAGGATTGCTTATAAATATTCCTGTTAGCCAATTAGACATGTTATCTCATATACACTGTCAGTTAATATATACAGATATACCAGGCACTGTTTCTAATGCTTTATTTACATTAATTAATTCACTCTTTCCAACAATCCAGGGCTTAAGTATTATTACTAAGCCATTTTCCAGATGAGAAAACTAAAGTATTGAGTGACTACTCATGGTTCCATTGGACTAAGTCAAAATTTGAACCCAGGCTTTCTAGTTACCCAAATGTCTTGTCTTTTCTTTCTTTCTTTCTTTCCTTTTTTGTATCAAACTTTATTTACTTATCTTGGAGAACTGTTATAAGAATTTGGTGGGGGGGATACATTAACCATCTGCCATAAGAAATTCATAGCATATGGCAGGCACTCAGATGGTGATGGTGATGATGATCTTTGTGAATGACTTGACATAAATCATTCTTGATTCTAAAAGGGCAGTCAGTTCAAAATAAGACACTAATCTTGGTCAGACCTATGCCCAAGGCAATTTGGCACGTGGTTTCATTATTTAACTTCTTCTTTCTAGTGCTACTCCCAAGAGACTGATTGAATGATTGATTTTTTATTTAAATTCTATCAATTAACATACAATGTATAATTAGTTTCAGAGGCAGAGGTCAGTGATTCATCATTATAACACCTGTTGCTCATTACATTACATGCCCTCCTTAATGTCCATCACCCAACTACCCCACCCCCTGCTCCAGTAACCCTCAGTTTGTTTCCTATGATTAAGAGTCTCTTATGATTTGTCTCCCTCTCTGACATCATCTTGTTTTATTATTTTCTCTCTTACCATATGATCTCCTGGTTTGTTTCCTAGATTTCACATATGAGTGAGATCATATGGTAATTGTCTTTCCCTGATTGACTTATTTCACGTAGCATAATATCCCTCAGTTCCATCCATGTCATTGCAAATGGCATAAAACATACAGGTTTTTACCCTGCTTGCATTTAATATTGCATCATGAAATTTACCCACATTATCATAGATTGCAGTCTAATATTCTATCAAACTGACATATTACAATTTATTTAATTTTGCCTAACTTTAAATTTTCCTTATTTGTAACTAAGACAAATAAAGCTAATGTTAAAATACTTGCATTCTGCAGAGAACCCTGGTTAATTTCATAAAATTTATTTCTACACTGAAAGATTTAAATAGTTTTAAAAATGACACTAGGCATATATTGCCAAACCTCATTTTGCACATTATAATTCCAGTATATGTTTTTTTCTTCCCTAAGTGAACAAAATGATTTTGAATTCGAGACACTTAAAAACTTGGCGCATACTATCTATTCATAAATGATATAAGGAAGTTATAAGGCAAATGTGACAAAATGTTAAAAACTATTGTATCTGGGAAAGTTTTAATAAACTTTTTCATACACTCCTTGCAACTTTTTTGATAAAAGTAAACAAATGTGCACGAAAAACAATAGCATACATAGATATGTTGGGGTTAAAAATGTATGTTTAAGTATTATATATGATAAAAATAGCACAAAGTATGAAAGGTACAAACAAAATGTACTCCTTCAATCACTTCAGCAACCATGAAAAATAATATAAAGATACATAGCTTAAAAAGCCAATAAAGGAGCAGAACTGATTATAAAATAATACTACTACTACTCAATAGGAAACAAGGCATTTATAAAAAATGTATTTATAAAGAAATAATAATTGGAACAGGTTAACAGAAAATACAGAGTAAAGCACAAGAGCTAAACCCAACTGTTTTTTTTAAAAAATAGATTAATTGCATATGAATGACTTTCAAATATATGAAAAAAACTGGGGCACCTGGGTGGCTCAGTGGGTTAAAGCCCCTGCCTTCGGCTCAGGCCATGATCCCAGGGTCGTGGGATTGAGCCCCGCATTGGACTCTCTGCTCAGCAGGGAGTTGGCTTTCTCCTCTCTCTCTCTGCCTGCCTCTCTGCCTGCCTGTGGTCTCTGTCTGTCAAATAAATAAATAAAATCTTAAAAAACATATATATGAAAAAAACTAAACAGAAACTTAAGATAAATCTGCAACCACAGTGGGGAAATTTATCAACTATCTCTCAGTAATTGATAGAACTGCTGAAAATTGATTATTATATAGAAGACCTCAACAACACAATGAGCAAAACTCAAACATCTCTACATCTTATAGCTCTAGAATACCCATTTATCTAAAAAATTATATAATGACTACTCATCAAGATAGACCATATGGTGAGAAATGAAAGCATATTACATTGCAAAAGATCAAACTTGTAAAACTAAAATTAAATTACAAATCAATAAATACAATATGAGGAAAAGCCTCAATACTTGCAAGTTTAGTAAAATATTTCTTCCTAATCCTTTCACAAAACATATACCAAGTTACACTAGAATAAACTGCCAACTGAAAAAAACATGAAAATACTGCATGGATATATATGTGATTTAGCAAAAGCAATGTTCAGAAAGAGAAAATTTAACATCTTGGAAGAGGAAAAAGGTTTAAATACTGCTGATCTAGAGGACTTGTTGTTTTAATCCCAATATGTAAAGAGTTTGAAAAGTCATCATTTCCAATGTATCAACAAGAAAAAGCGATTCACACTTAACCTACTTTATTGTTTGGCCCACAGGAACTAAAGTTGCAGAACAAACCACAACTCTAAAATCTGAAGACACAGGCATATCAAGAGCACCACAGACACGATCTGCTTACCTGGAGCAGAAGCTGCTTAAGCTATGAAGTAGTACAGAAGTTTAAAGAGCCATTTTTTTTCTTGTCTTTTTTTATTATAATATTTTACTTTTTCAATTTCTTTTCAGTGTACCAGAATTCATTGTTTATGCACCACACCCAGTGCTCCATGCAATACGTGCCCTCCATAATACCCACCGCCAGGCTCACCCAACTTCCCACCCTCTGCCCCTTCAAGACTCTCAGATTAGGGCACCTGGGTGGCTCAGTGGGTTAAGCCCCTGCCTTCAGCTCAGGTCGTGATCTCAGGGCCCTGGGATCGAGTCCCGCATCAGGCTCTCTGCTCAGCAGGGGGGCCTGCTTCCCTTCCTCTCTCTCTGCCTACTTGTGATCTCTCTCTGTCAAATAAATAAATAAAATCTTTAGAAAAAAAAAACTCTCAGATTGTTTTAAAGAGTCATTTTGACGAACTGCTGGAGGTTGAATGTGTATTAAAGAGTGAGAAACTCATTGGAGCAGAAGTTTCAGTGGAATCCCTCACATTTTCACAGACTTTACGTTAGGAAATCCACCAGGTCTTGATGGTAGAAATCTGAGAAAGATACCCACTAGACTCTGAGAGAGGGGAAAAAAAAAAGTGATTATGTGGATTTCTTTTAAGATTCTCCCTGACAAAGTCATAGCCTTCAGGGGCATCAGTTTTATTAGAGCCTGATCACAGTGTGGAAGAGTAGTCCTCCCAATCTATCCCCTTCTAGCATTTTTGTCTCAGCAAGGGGCTGAGTGAGTGGGAAGGAATCTATACCAATGGAAAATAGTCTTAAGTCTAAATGCCATAGTCTTGATGCCAGAACAACTAAAAGAATGAGTTTAATCATAAGACTACAGAAAACTTTCCCTCCTCCACACCTGACCACCCCATAAAAAAGACCTTTGTATAAAAACAATGGTGCACAGCTGAAAGAACTATAACATGCAGTGTCCCTCAGGAGGAGGGCCTACGAAAGTCCAAAGTCAAAAGAGAAGGACATTAAAGAAATCTGAAGCCTCTCACTTGCAACCACAACAAACATTAAACAGTACTCAACTTCTAAGTTAACATAAATTGTCACACTAAATGCCTCACACCTCAGTTTCTGTTACTTGATACATCACGTTCAGATTTCACTGAAAAATAACAAGGTATTCCAAAAAGCACCAAAACACCATATGAAGAGAGAAAGCAAGAATAAGAATCAGATTCATACATGACAAAGATTTTGGAATTAACAGACATGAAATTTTTTTTGAGATATTTATAAATTCTATGTTGAAGCTCTTTTTTTTTTAATTAACACATGATTTATTATTTGTTTCAAAGGTACAGGTCCGTGATTCATCAGTCTTACACAATTCACAGTGCTCACCATAGCACATACCCTCCCCAAAGTCCATCACTCAGTCACCCCATCCCTGCCCCCGTCACTCCAGCAACCCTCAGTTTGTTTCCTGAGATTAAGAGTCTCTTACAGTGTCTCTTCCTCTCTGGTTTCCTCTTATTTCATTTTTCCCTCCTGTTGCCTAAGATCCCATGTTTTGTTTCTCAAATTCCTCCTATCAGTGAAATCATAAGATAATTATCTTTACCCAATTGACTTATTGCACTTAGTATCATACCCCCTGTTCCAACCACATCGTTGCAAATGGCAAGATTTCAATTTTTGATGGCTGCATAATATTCTAATATATATATATATATATATATATATATATATATACCACACCTTCTTTATCCATTCATCTGTTGATGGACACCTAGGCTCTTTCCATAGTTTGGCTATTGTGGACATGGCTGCTATAAACATTGGGGTGCACATGCCCCTTTAGATCACTATACTTGTATCTTTCATGTAAATACCCAGTAGTGAAATTGCTGGGTGATAGGGTAGCTCTATTTTCAACTTTTTGAGGAACCTCTATACTGTTTTCCAGAGTGGCTGCACCAGCTTGCATTCCCACGAAGAGTGGAGGAGAATTCCTCTTTCTCAACATCCTCCCCAACACTTGTCATCTCCTTGCTAATTTTAGCCATTCTGACTAGCGTAAGGTGGTATCTCATTGAGGTTTTGATTTGTATTTCCCTAATGCCAAGTGATGCTGAGCACTTTTTCATGTGTTTGTTGGCCATTTGGATGTCTTCTTTGCATAAATATGGAATTTTAAACACCTATGATTGGTATGTTTGTTTGTTTTAAATAGATTTTTTAAAATAATATATTATTTGTTTCAGGGGTACAGTTCTGTAATTCATCAGTCTTACACAATACACAGCGCTCACCAACAACACATACTCTCCCTAATTTATTTGAGAGAGAGAGAGCAAGCAGGGGGAGGGTTAGGAGAGGGAGAGAAAATCTCAAGCAGACTCTGTGTCAAATGTGGAGCCCAAGGTGGAGCTGGATCTCACAACCCCAAGAGCATGACCTGAGCTGAAATCAAGAGTCAGACACCTAACTTACTGAGCCACCCCCCAGGACCTCTATGATTGGTATGTTAATGGAGAAAGGAGACAGCATGTAAGAATAAATATAGTATGTAGGCAGAGAGACAGAAACCCTAAAAATAATTTAAAGTAAATGCTAGATATTCAAACAGTGTAACAGAAATGAAGAATGTCTCTGATAGGCTCATCTATAGAATGGATATGACCAAGGAAAGCATTAATGAGCTTGAAAATGTCAGTAAACTTCTCCAGCAAAATTACAAAAAAAATTAAAAGGTAAAAATAAGATAAATCCCAGAAAAGCTAAGAGCTGTGGATCAATTGCAATATACATACAAAAGTATATTTTGAATATAGAAAGAGAAGAGAGTAAATAATAAAAAAATATTTAAATTACTAATGGTAATTCTGAACTTCCCAAATTAATGAATAACTAACCACAGACTCATGAAGATCAGAAAACAATAGGAAAAATAGCAGTAACAATAAAAAACTGTACTTAAGCATATCATATTAGAAAGTATGCATGAAAGAAGATACTGGAGTAAAATGTTCTAAAATGTCAAAATTAAGAACACCAATCAAGAATTCTACAGAAGATAAAACCATCTTTCAAAAATGAGAATAATCACTTTATCGGAAAAAATAAAAATGAGGGAATTTATGATTAGTAGACCTGCTGTGGAATAAGTATTAAAGAAGTTAAAGAAGTGATTTAGGACAGAAATGGAGAACTGAAAGATACAATGATCAGAAAAGAGAAATAATTGTCTTTCCTCTGCAGAGAACATGATTGTCTGTAAATATATATATATATATATATATATATATATATATATATACACACTAACAAAGGAACTAAACATGTTCTTACCATAGGGGCCAGCAATTATGCTCCTAGGTATTTACCTAACAGATTTAAAACTTGCGCTCACACAAGATGTTGCAGTTTAATATTTATAGTCGTCTATTTATAATTGCAAAAAAAGAAAACAACCAACATAGACTTTAAGAGGTGAATGAATAAGCAAACTATGGTACATCCACACAATATAAAATTGTTTATTAATAAAATAAAAGGACTAATAAGACATAAAAAGACATACTTGAATCTTAAATGCATGTTGCTAAACAAAAGAAGCCATTCTAAAAAGCTACATACTGGATGATTCTAATTACAATATTCTGTAAAAAAGAACACTATAGAGATGAGACAAATGCTCAGTGATTATAAAATGCTCAGAGAGAAAGGTGAATAGGTGAAACACAGGGTTCTTTTAGGATGATAAAGTTTTCTTTATGATGTGGTAACAGAATATATATCATATGTATATTTGTCAAAACCAATAAAAATTTACAACCCAAAGAGTGAACATTAATGTATGCTACTTTTAAAATCATTTAATAGGTTGGGGAGTCCTCTGATGGACAAATGTGAGAAAATCATTTAACTTATTACAACTGTATTAAGCAAATTTACTGGAAGCAGGATTAAAATGTTTTAGAAATGAGAGAAGTCTGTAAGACTAAGGCAAAAGCCAGTATATGCAAGCAACATACTCTAGCTGATAAAATTATTTTCCATGGAAATGTAAATTAACAATTCTAATAGTGCTATGTATGCATAGCACTCTAATTTATAAAGATACCTCCAATGGAAATACAAGTTGACAATTCTAATAGAGCTATACATGTACACTGGAATTGAAAAATTAAGAAAATGTATCATGGCTGGTAGGAGTCAGGTTTCTCACTTCAGGATGGAAAATTTATAAATAAGTGAAGTGAGGAGGCTAGAATGATCCATACGGTAATAGATTAGAATTGGAGACATCAGAATAAACTTAAGTGTACTTCCATATTGAGATGAATTTACATACAGAAATATTTATAGATGTGTATACACACAGGAATGGATACGCACATGTATTTCTTTATTGTAAATTGGAATAATACAAAAGAAATAACACCCCTCATCCCTCCAGCAACAAACATGCTTAGCACCCAGAGCTCAAAGTCTAACTTCCCAATTTAAAGAAAACTATAGGGCCTATGGGATACATGGCTGATTTTAGGACTGGGATAGGAAATAAAACAAAATGAGCTTATAGTATATGTAGTGCAAGAAAGGAAGGAAGTACTTTAAAAAATGGTGGAGAAATGTCAAGTGGCCAACACTATGACCCCTGAGAAAGAAAATAAAATAGTATTGAATTTAAAGTATAAAATAAATAAACATGAGTCCATACCAATATAAATAAATGATTAAAATAAATGGAAGACATCTCTCATTCAGAAGAATTCCTAATAACTTATGTAGATAACCTTCCCTTAAGTAGGTAGAGCATAACTCTCCACTCCATAAGTGTGGGATTCTCATGAGTTCCTTCTAAATAATGTATTATATGAAGAGAGAGAGAGAGAGAGAGAGAGAGAGAAAGAAAGAAAGGAAGAAGAACTTTAAAGTGGAGAAATCCAACTAACCTGACAGAAGCCACAGGTACCAAGTTTTACATCAATAGTGATAAATAATGTCAGGATAATATGTACCCTTGATATAATGCAATGGCACTTTAGCTCTATGGTCTTCCTCCCAAAAGGATATAATATCCATCTAACTATGAGAAAAAAACATGAGAAATACCCATATATAGAGATAATATACAAAATACCTGATTAGTATTCCTAAACACTGTCAAGAATATCAAAACCAAGAAAAGTCTAAGGAAGTGGCACAAGCATTAGGAGACCAATGAAATATGATACCTGTTAGATCTGTGGCCCTGGGAATGCAGGAGGAACAATAAAATGGCCGCCAGACCAACATCTTCCCCCTACCCAGGACTTTCCTGACAGAAGGGCATTTATCAAGGACATGTCACCTTAAGTAAACCGAAACTTATGCAAAAAACAGAAACCAGCTACTTTGGGACTCTCCAACCCCCAACCTCTAACCTTACCAAATATGGTTATGAGCCCCCGCCCTGCCTTGGCCCAATAAAAGCTCACTCAACCCCTTCCCGGGTGTGACTTCCCCAACTCACCTCTCCTGAGTGAGGAACCTTGCCCGAGGGCGCCTTTAATAAACCTTGCCTTGCACCTATCTTGCCTGGTGTCATGTCTATCTTGCCTGTAAAACCTTGCAATACCCATAAATAATGTAGTACCTAAGCAGTTTCCTGGAACATAAAAAGAATATTTTTTAAAATAAGTAAATTTTAGGGAAGGGAGGCAAGATGATGGAAGGGTAGGGGACCTCATATCATCTAGTCCCTTGAATTTATCTCGATAACTATCATATCATTCTGAACACCTATGAATTCAGCTTGAAAGGTAAGAAAAGGATTGCTGGAATTCTACAAATAGAAAAGTAACTCCCTTCTGAAAGGTAAGTGTGGAGAAGTGAATTGGAGGGGATATATCAGAAGATAAACTGCATGGGTTGGGAGCCTCCTTAAGTTGGCTATTGGAAAGTTATATAGCCTTGGAGTATAAAATCAGAACTTTTAGAAGTCTACTCCAGTAAGAGATGTCCCTGCCTGGAAGGTGGTTAGGTGGTGAAGTAGGGCAGAATCCTAGGTGGGACAGTGGAGTCTCCAGATCTCCAGGGTCACAGAGAACAGCAATGCCTGAGCCAGTGGAGTTCCCAAGCACTGGAGCAGGGAAATGGGTTACAATCAGTGAGCATGGGAGTGGGCTCTCAGGTAGGTTTGCCATAAACCATGAACCGCAGTGCAATTGGGTGACAGCTCTCTGTGTGAGGGACCTGCAAGCAGCAGGCTACAGCTATCCTCCTCCCTCCCCTGGGAGGATCATTGCTTGCTCCCCTGGGAGGATCAGTGATACCAGAATTATTGCAGTCCCAGAGGAAAAAGAAAGAGAGAGGGACAGAAGGTATATTTGAGTAAATCATAACTAGAACTTTCCTAATCTGGAGAAGGTAAAAGGTATTCAAGTCCAAGAGGGAGAGAGAACTCTCCCACAAAATCAATAAAAATAGATCAACCCCCTAACATATAATATTGAAGCTTGCCATTTCAGAAATAACGAGAAAATCCCATAAGGAGCTTGAGGCAAGAGCTCCATAACCTGCAATGGTAGAACCATTAGACTGGCAGCAGACCTTTCCACAGCGATCTGGTAAGCCAGAGGGTTAGCATGATATATTCAGGGTACTAAGTGAGAAAACTATGCAGCCAAGAATATTTTATCTAGCAAGGATGTCATTCAGAATGGAAGGACTGATAAAGAACTCCCAGGACAAAAAGAAAATAAAAGAATTTGTGGTCATTAAACCAGCCGTACAAAAAAATATTAAAGGGAATCCTATAAGCAAAGAGAGAGCTCCCAAGTAACATAAGCCAGAAAGAAATGGAGATGATCTACAGAAATAGACACTTTACATGTAATACAATGGCACTAAGTTCTTATCTTTCAATAATTACTCTGAATGTAAATGGGCTAAATGCCCCAATAAAAAGACACAGGGTATCAGCCTGGATAAAAAAGCAAGACCCATCCCAATGAAAACACGATGGTTTAAAATCTGTGGGACACAGCAGAGGCAGTCCTGAGAGGAAAATATATAGCAGTACAAGCCTTTCTCATGAAATAAGAAATGTCTCAAGTACACAGCCTAACCCTACACCTAAAGGAGCTGGAGAAAGAACAACAAAGAAAGCCTAAACTCAGCAGAAGAGAAGATCAGAGCAGAAATCAATGAAATAGAAACAAACAAACAAACAACAACAACAACAAAAAACCCCAGAACATTTCAACTAAACTAGGAGCTGGTTCTTCAAAAGAATTAATAAGATTGATAAACCCCTGGCCAGACTTATCAAAAAGAAAAGAGAAAGGACTCAAATAAATAAAATCATGAATGAAAGAGGAGAGATCACAGCCAACAACAGAGAAATACAGACAATTATAAGAACATACTATGAGCAATTCTACACCAACAAATTTGACAATCTGGAAGAAATGAATACATTTTTAGACACATATAAACTACCACAACTGAACCAGGAAGAAATAGAAAACCTGAACAGACCCATAACCAGTAAGGAGATTGAAACAGTCATCAAAAATCTCCAAAGAAACAAAAGTCCAGGGACAGATGGCTTCCCAGGGGAATTCTACCAAACATTTAAAGAAGAACTAATTCCTATCCTTTTGAAGCTGTTCCAAAAAATAGAAATGGAAGGAAAACTTCCAAACTCATTTTATGAGGCCAGCATCATATTGATCCCAAAACCAGAGTAGGATCCCACCAAAAAAGAGAACTACAGACCAATATCCTTGATGAACACAGATGCAAAAATTTTTACCAAAGTACTAGCCAATAGGATTCAACAGTACATTAAAAGAATTATTCACCACGACCAAGTGGGATTTATTCCAGGGCTGCAAGTTTGGTTCAACATCCGCAAATCAATGTGATACAATACACTAATGAAAGAAAGAATAAGAACCATATGATACTCTCAATAGATGCTGAAAAAGCATTTGACAAAGTACAGCAACCCTTCCTGACTAAAACTCTTCAAAGTGTAGGGATAGAGAGCACATACCTCAATATTATCAAAGCCATCTATGAAAAACCCACCACAAATATCATTCTCAATGGAGAAAAACTGAAAGCTTTTCTGTTAAGGTCAGGAACACGGCAGGGATGTCCATTATCACCACTGCTATTCAACATAGTACTAGAAGTCCTAGCCTCAGCAATCAGACAACAAAAAGAAATTAAAGGCATCCAAATTGGCAAAGAAGTCAAACTATCACTCTTTGCAGATGATATGATACTATATGTGGAAAACCCAAAAGCCTCCACTCCAAAACTTCTAGAACTTTTACAGGAATTCAGCAAAGTGTCAGGATATAAAGTCAATGCACAGAAATCTGTTGCATTTCTTTACACCAACAACAAGACAGAAAAAAGAGAAATTAAGAAGTCAATCCCATTTACAATTGCACTCAAAACAATAAGATACTTAGGAATAAACCTAACCAAAGAGGCCAAGAATCTACTCAGAAAACTATAAAGTACTCATGAAAGAAATTGAGGAAGACACAAAGAAATGGAAAAATGTTCCATTCTCATGGATTGGAAGAACAAATATTGTGCAAATGTCTATTCTACCTAAAGCAATCTACACATTTAATGCAATCCCTACCAAAATCCCATCCATTTGTTTTCAAAGAAATAGAACAAATAATCTTAAAATTTATATGGAACCAGAAAAGACCTCGAATAGCCAAAGGAATATTGAAAAAGAAAGCCAAAGTTGGTGGCATCACCATTCCGGACTTCAAGCTCTATTACAGAGCTCTCATCATCAAGACAGTATGGTACTGGCACAAAAACAGACACATAGATCAATGAAACAGAATAGAGAACTTAGAAATAGACCCTCAACTCTATGGTCAACTAATCTTCAACAAAGCAGGAAGGAATGTCCAATGGAAAAGAGACAGCCTCTTCAACAAAAGGTGTTGGGAAAATTGGACAGCCACATGCAGAAAAATGAAATTGGACCATTTCCTTACACCACACACAAAAATAGACTCAAAATGGATGAAGGACCTGAATGTGAGAAAAGAAACCATCAAAATCCTTGAGGAGAACACAGGCAGCAACCTCTTTGACCTCAGCCGCAGAAACTTCTTCCTAGGAACATCGCCAAAGGCAAGAGAATCAAGGGTAAAAGTGAACTATTGGGATTTCATCAAGATCAAAAGCTTTTACAAAGCAAAAGAAACAGTTAACAAAACCAAAAGACAATTGACAGAATGGGAGAAGATATTTTCAAACGACATATCAGATAAAGGGCTAGTATCCAAAATCTATTAAGAGCTTAGAAAACTCAACACCCAAAGAATAAATAATCTAATCAAGAAATGGGTAGAGGACATGAAAAGACATTTCTGCAAAGAAGACATCCAGATGGCCAACAGACACATGAAAAAATGCTCCATATCACTCAGCATCAGGGAAATACAGATCAAAACCACAATGAGATACCACCTCACACCAGTCAGAAGAGCTAAAATTAACAAGTCAGGAAATGACAAATGCTGGAGAGGATGCGGAGAAAGGGGAACCCTCCTACACTGCTGGTGGGAATGCAAGCTGGTGCAGCCACCCTGGAAAATAGTGTGGAGCTTCCTCAAAAAACTGAAAATAGAGTTACCCTATGACCCAGTGATTGCAATGCTGGGTATATATCCTAAAGATACAAACATGGTTCTCCGAATGGGCACATGCACCCGAATGTTTATAGCAGCAATGTCTACAATAGCCAAACTATGGAAAGAATCTAGATGTCCATCAACATATGAATGGTTAAAGAAGAGTGGTATATATATAGTATTCCACTCATATATATATGAGTGGAGTACTATGCAGCCATCAAAAGAAATGAAATCTTGCCATTTGCGACGACTTGGATGGAACTAGAGAAGATTATGCTTAGCGAAGTGTGTCAGTCAGAGAATGACAACTATCATATAATGTCCCTGATATGAGGAAGTGGAGATGCAACATGGGGGGTTTGGAGGGTAGGAAGAGAATAAATGAAACAAGATAGGATTGGGAGGGAAACAAACCATAAGAGACTCAATCTCCCAAAACAGACTGAGGGTTGCTGGGGGGAGTGGGGACGGGATTGGGTGGTGGGGATATGGACATTGGGGAGGGTATGTGCTATGATGAGTACTGTGAAATGTGTAAACCTCTCGAGTCACGGACCTGTACCCCTGGGGATAAAAACACATTATATGTTTATTTCAAAAATTTAAAAATAAAAATTAAAAAAAAAAAAAGAAAGAAACAAGGGCTTTGAATGACACTATGGACCAGGTGGATTTCACAGATATATACAAAACATTCCATCCTAAAGCAAAAAATTCACATTCTTCTACAATGCACATGGAACATTCTCCAAAATAGATCACATACTGGGACACAAATTAGGTCTCAACTGATACCAAAAGATTGGGATTATTTTTTGTTATTATTTTTTATTATTATGTTGTTATTATTATTCCCTGCATATTTTCAGGCCACAATGCTTTGAAACTGGAACTTAATCACAAGAAGAAATCTGGAAGGAACTCAAATACATGGAGGCTAAAGAACATCCTACTAAAGAATGAGGTCACCAAGAAATTAAAGAAGAGTTTAAAGAATTCATGGAAACTAATGAAAATGAAAACACAATTGTTCAAAACCTTTGGATTTAGCAATGGTAATCCTAAGAGAGAAGTACATAGCAATACAAACCTTTCTCAAGAAATAAGGTCTCAAATACACAGCCTAACCTTACATCTAAAGGAACCAGCGAAGGAATAGCAAATGAAGCCTAAACCCGATAGAAGAAGAGAATTGATAAAGATTAGGGCAGAGATCAATGAAATAGAAACCAAAAGATCAGTAGAACAGATCAACAAAACTAGGAGCTGGTTCTTTGAAAGAAATAATAAGATTCTTAAACCTCTAGCTAGACTTATCAAAAAGAAAAGAGAAAGGACCTAAATAAATAAAATTGTGAATGAAAGAGGGAAGATCACAACCAACACCAAAGAAATAGAAACAATTATAAGAGCATATTATGAGCATCTATACCCCAACATATTAGACAATATGGAAGAAATGAATGCAATCTTGGAAACGTATAAATTATCAAAACTGGAACAGGAAGAAATAAAAAACCTGAAAAGACCCATAACCAGCAAGGAAACTGTAGCAGTAATCAAAAATCGCCCCACAAAAAGAGTCAAAGGTCAGATGGCTTCCCAGGGGAATTCTATCAAAATTTTAAAGAACTAATACCTATTCTTCTGAAGCTGTTTCAAAAAATAGAAAGGGAAGGAAAACTTTCAAACCTTATGAGGCCAGTATTACCTTGATCCCAAGACCAGACAAAGACCCCACTGAAAAGAAGTACTGACCAGTATCCCTGATGAACATGGATGCAATAATTGTCACCAAGATACTAGACAATATGGTACAACAGTATATTAAAAGGATAATTCACCATGGCCAAGAGGGATTTATTCCTGGGCTGCAAAATTTGTTCAACACACAAATCAATGACATGATATACTGCATTAATAAAAGAAAGGACTTGGGCGCCTGGGTGGCTCAGTGGGTTAAGCCGCTGCCTTCGGCTCAGGTCATGATCTCAGGGTCCTGGGATGGAGTCTCACATCGGGCTCTCTGCTCAGCAGGGAGCCTGCTTCCCTCTCTCTCTCTCTCTGCCTGCCTGTCTACTGTGATCTCTCTCTGTCAAATAAATAAATAAAATCTTTAAAAAAAAATAAAAAAAAAATAAAAGAAAGGACAAGAACCATATGATCCTCTCAATATATGGAGAAAAAGCATTTGACAAAATACAGCATTGTTTCTTGATTAAAACTCTCATAGTGTAAGGAGAGAGGAGACACAACTCAATATCATAAAGCCACCTATGAAAAGCCCACAGCAAATATTCTCAGTGAGGAAAACTGAGAGCTTTTCCTGTAAGGTCAGGAACACAGCAGTGATGTCCACTCTTACCACTGTTTTTCAACAAAGTACTAGGAATCCTAACATCAGTTATCAGACAACATAAAGAAATAAAAGGCATGCGAATCAGCAAAGAAGTCAAACTCTCACTCTTCTCAGATGACATGATACTCTATGTAGAAAATCCAAAATGCTCCACCTTAAAGTCGTTAGAATTCATACATGCATTAAGAAAATTGGCAGGATATAAAATAAATGCACAGAAATCTGTTGCATTTCTATATATTAACAATGAGACAAAAGAAAGGGAAATTAAGGAATCAAACCATTTTACATTGCATCAAAAATCATAAGTTACCTAGGAATAAACCTAACCAGGAAGATAAAAGATCTATACTGTAAAAACTACAGAACACTTATGAAAAAAAGGAAGACACAAAGAAATGGAAAAAGATTCTATTTTTATGGGTTGAAAGAATAAATACTGTTAATATGTGTATGGTACCCAGAGCAATCTACACATTCAATGCAAACCCTATCAAAATACCATCAAGATTTTTCACAGAATTGTAACAAATAATCCTAAAACTTGTATGGAAGCAGAAAAGACCCAAATAGCCAGAGGAATGTTGAAAAAGTAAATCAAAGCTGAAACCATCACAATGCCTAATTTCAAGCTATATTACAAAGATAATAATCATCAAGACAGGACAGTCCTGGCACAAAAACATACACA
The DNA here is from genome assembly GCF_022355385.1 of Mustela nigripes. NCBI lineage: Eukaryota > Metazoa > Chordata > Mammalia > Carnivora > Mustelidae > Mustela > Mustela nigripes. Next base: position 113,228,683 of record NC_081557.1, on the reverse strand, counting down.
GAGATCAATGGAACAAAATAAAGAACCCAGAAATGGACCTGCAACTCTATAGTCAACTAATCTTCTACAAAGCAGGAAAAAAGATCCAATGGAAAAAGGACAGTCTCTTCAATAATTGGTGTTGGGAAAATTGGACAGCAGCATGTAGAAGAATGGAGCTGGACCATTTTCTTATGCCCTACACAAAGATAAGCTCAAAATTGTTGAAAGACCTAAATTTGAGATAGGAATCCATCAAAATCCTAGAGGACAGCACAGGCAGCACCTCTGTGACTTCAGCTGACTTCTTGCTAGACATGTCTCCAAAGGCAAGGGAAACAAAAAAATGAAAAACTGGGACTTCATCAAGATCAAAAACTTCTGCACAGCAAATAGTAGACAAAGCTAAAAAGGCACCCTACAGAACGGGAGAAGCTATTTAAAATGGCATATCAGGGGCGCCTGGGTGGCTCAGTGGGTTAAAGCCTCTGCCTTCAGCTCAGGTCATGATCCCAGGGTCCTGGGATCGAGCCCCACACCGGGCTCTCTGCTCAGCAGGGAGTCTGCTTCCCTTCCTCTCTCTGCCTGCCTCTCTGCCTACTTGTGATCTCTCTCTCTCTCAAATAACTAAATTAAATTAAAAAATAAATAAATAAAATGGCATATCAGATAAAGGGCTAGTATCCAAGATCTATAAAGAACTTATCAAACTCAACACACAAAAATCAAATAATCAAGTGAAGAAATGGGCAGAAGACATAAACAGACATTTCTCCGAAGAAGAGAAACAAATGGCCAACAGACACGTGAAAAAATGTTCCACATCAACTGGCAGCAGGGAAATACAAATGAATACCACAATGAGATATCATTTCATACAAGTGAGAATGGCTAAAATCAATGACAGGAAACAACAAATTTTGGAGAGGATATGGAGAAAAGGGACACTTTTACTCTGTTGTTGGGAATGTGAGCTGGGACAGGTACTCTGGATAAAGATAGAGAAGTTCCTCAAGAAGTAAAAAATAGAGCTACCTATGACCCAGCAATTGCACTACTAGGTACAGCCCCAAAGATATAAATGTAGTGTTCCAAAGGGGCACCTGTTTATAAACCTGTTTATGTTTATAAAAGCAATGTCCACAATAGCCAAACTATGGAAAAAGCTGAGATGTCCATCAATAGATGAATGGATAAAGATGATGTGGTACACACACACACACACACACACACACACACACACACACACACATGCACACACAGAAATATTAATCAGCCAGCAGAAAGGATGAATGCTTACCATTTACACTGGTCTTGATGGAACTGTGGGTATTACGCTAAATGAAATAAGTCAACCATCAAATTGTCAGAAAGACAGTTATCATATGGTTTCACTCCTTTGTGGAATATAAGGAACAGTGCGGAGGATCATAGGGGAAGGAAGGGAAAACTGAATGGGAAGTCATTGGAGAGGGAGAAAAACCATGAGAGACACTTAAGTGTAGAAAACAAACTTTGTGTTGCTGGAGGGGAGCTGGGTGGGAGGATGGGGTAATTGGGTGATGGGCATTAATTTAAGGAGCACATGTGATATGATGAGCACTGTGTGTTATAGGCAACTGATGAATTATTGAACACTACATTTGAAAATGATGAGGTACTATATGTTGGCTAACTGGCTAATTATTCATAAATATATGAATTTAAATTTTAAAAAATGAGTTAAGTTGAATATGATTATGTGAGAATAGAATATAGAAAATATACATAGAAAATATACATATGAATCTCCAACTTTGATTTCTAGCACAGAACTCCTAAATCCACTGGAATTTCCCAGGTAATAAGAGCAATAGGAACATTTTTTTTTAAACCCTTAGAATTTCTTGAGTGATAAGTGTCTTGTGTTCTAGTGAAGTGACTCTTGGGCTCCTGAGTCGGGTTAATCACTAAAATGACAAAACCGGGATTGGAAGTCTGAAATATTCAGCCCCTACATTCTCCCTACAATATTCTCCCTATAGAAGGGAGAAAGGATTATTAATGGTGTTAATAACTGATCATGCCTTTGTGTTGAGACCTCCATAAAAATCTTAACAGTATGGGGTTCAGAAAGCTTCCAGGTTAGAAGATGCAGAGGTGCTGGGAGAGTGATACACTTGGAGAGGGCATGGAAGCTCTATGCCCCTTTCTACACACCTTGCCCCAGATATCTCTCCATGTGGATTTTTATCTGTATCTTTTGTCATATCCTTCCTTAATAAACTGATAAAAGGTAAATTGTTTTCCTGAGTTGTGTGAACCCTTCGAGCAAATTAATGTAGCCCAAAGAGGGAGTCTTGGGAGCCTGCAATTTACAGCCTACAGGTCAGAAGCACAGGTAACAACTTGGACTTATGACTGACATTGGAGGGTGGGAAACAGCTCTGTAAGACTGCGCCTTTAATCTGTAGGATCTATTGCAATTTCTAGGTAGGCAGTTTTAGAATTGAATTACATTGTAGGATACCCAGTTGATGTTGCAGAATGGCTTAATGTGGAGAAAAAACTAACTAACTAACTAACTAACTAACTAACTAACACACCTGGTGTCAGAAGTGTCCTAAGTATGATAGTAGTGTGAGAGTAAACAAGAACCACAGCAGGAAGAGCAAATTTTTCTGACTCAGGTTAGTTAACAACAATATACAAATCAAAAGATCAATGATTGAAGGTTAATTTTTCCACCTCATTTTCATGAGGCAGAAAAATAACCAATTAAAACAAAATTAAGCAAGAGACAGGAAACAACGAAGAATAGAAATCAATGAAACAGAAAATCAAAACATAATAGAGAAAATATAAGAAGCTAATATTTGATATTTCTAAGAGCTGACTGTGGACTTTTAAATACAACAATCAACAGTAGAAAAATCAAGAAAAAAAATTTAGCAATGCCAGGAATGACAAAAGACACTATACAGATTCTCAACTTTATAATGATAAAATGTGATCATATGAATGATCATAAAATGTGATCATATGTTTTGGCAAGTAAGTAAAGAAATAAAATGACATAGGAGATACAATTTACCAATATTGACCCCAAAGGAAATAGAAAATCTGAATAGCCATATATATCTAAAGAAATTGAATTAATATTTTAAAATATTTTCACATAGAAAACAACCAGTTTCACAGGTGAGTTCTATATAATATTTATGGAAGAAATCATACCAATAGTGTACAAGCCTTTTCAGAAATGTGAAGGGAATGATTTTCAATTCATTTTTTGAAACCAGTATCATCACCAAACCAGGAAGTGAGAACATTAGAAGAAAAGAAAATGACTTATGAATATACTTATGAACAAGAATGCAAACATTCTAAAGAAAATATTAGCAAATCACATATAGCCCCACTGAAAAAGGATAGCTTATGTTATGTATATTGAAAGAATGAATGAAGTGTTTAAAATTCAAAAATTAGGGGCGCCTGGGTGGCTCAGTGGGTTAAGCCGCTGCCTTCGGCTCAGGTCATGATCTCAGGGTCCTGGGATCGAGTCCCGCATCGGGCTCTCTGCTCAGCAGAGAGCCTGCTTCCTCCTCTCTCTCTCTCTGCCTACTTGTGATTTCTCTCTGTCGAATAAATAAATAAAATCTTTAAAAAAAAAAAAAAAATAAAATAAAATAAAATTCAAAAATTAAACAGTAACAGATCCTCAATCTTTCATGATTTTTTATAACCTTAATACTTGAAGATCATTGATCAGCTATATTTATTTCATATACTTTACAAACTTTTCAATGGTCAGTGGACTTTTATTTTAATATTTTAAAATGTTCTTGAACTTTATAACCAATTCATAAGAGTATTTTCAAATCCCAGGAGGAACAAGAAAGAAATCAATACAACTTAAATTAAAATAAGTTTTAATTTAAAAAAATAATTTTTGCCAAATTTTAAGAAATACTGTTTTCCTTATATTATCCACTATCATTTCATTGACCCTATTGTTCTAATAATTTCTCTAAACTGTTAATATTTTAATTTTATGTCATTAAAAGCATCTTATTGCTTCTATTAACTGAAGATATATTTAAATTCTAAGTCATTGAGAAGTGACAAAAAAAAAATATTCTCCTGTAAAACAAATTTACTTTTTCATTCCTCCCCAAAATTATTCTATAAGGACTTGTTTCTTTCGGAGAAAAGGAAAAAGGAAAGGAAGTAATCCCCAAACTCTGCTGAGCACTAAATATCGCTGCTCTGGTAACATCTTTACGGTATGACAGAATCTTATTATCTTGTCATTTTAACACTCTGGTTAATTTTAGATTCACAGGATTTCCCTTCTAGATATGACAGATTTTCTTGTTTATCAAATTTCACTCTTTAAATTATCCTCTTCTAATTTTAATTCAAGAATGTTCATCTTTCTCTGAGAACTTTTTTGCATTCTATAAAGGAACTAATCAGTGGGAAATAAAAAAGAAATTACAATCCTGCAAATAAAAGATGTACTTAGTAAATATGGGGCTTCTGATTAATCTACCTTTCATATTATACAAATACAGAAAAAGACACTCTCTGACATGAAATTTAAGAAAATAAAGACAAGACTAGAGATGTTTGGTTATTGGTTGACACAACTAAAAATCATTAATAATGTGTAAATATGTTATTTGTGTTAGCATAGTATCTGTAAAACTTTCAAGAAGATGGGAATCTCCAAAATGTAGTGAAGTTGATGCTTGTTCTCAGAAGAACTTGCTTTTGATTATTTTTTTAAGATTTATTTATTTATTTGAGAGAAAGAGCAGGAGCAGTGGGGAGAAGCAGACGCCCCCAATGAGCAGGAAGCCTGAGGCAAGTCTCCATCCCAGGACCCAAGCCAAAGGCAGATACTTAACCAACTGAGAACCCAGGTTCCCCGGAATATGACTATTAAAACAAATCTGTATTCTCCTCAGATGCACTAAATTATGACTGTCACTGTGTAAAGAATCCATGTAGCTTCAGAAAAGCAGGGATGCTGGCAGGATTTAAAGGAAGAATAAAGTGAATTTTTTTTTCACTTTATGTCATTCTTTAAGGAAAAAGAAAACATTTGATGTTTTCTTCCCAAAATAATGTTTTTTTTTCTTTTAGTCAAAACCAGGCAGAATAAACATCTCGATTTAAAGAGATCTTGATAGATTAACCTTTCTCCTGTGTCATATTTATAAAATGTTACATTTCATATGAATTGGGAGCTTGAGAACAAACTGTAACTAAAACCATAACAATGACTGGCAGTGGTGGCTAAAACTAGGGCTAAAACTGAGTATTAGTAAAATTACCTTACTTAGCTTTTACCACAGGTTTGTTTTTGTTTTTGTTTTCGTCTCCCCTTTTGTTTTCAACATAAAGAATTAACAGTGATTTTATGTAACCTATCTTCCCAAGATTATAAGGAATTAATGAAGACTTTGAATCCAATTTTGTCTTACTTTATTTGTTTATTTATTTTTTTAAGATTTTATTTATTTATTTGACAGACAGAGATCACAAGTAGGCAGAGAGGCAGGCAGAGAGAGGAGAAAGCAGGCTCCCTGCAGAGTAGAAAGCCCGATGCGGGGCTCGATCCCAGGACCCTGGGATCATGACCTGAGCTGAGGGCACAGGCTTAACCCACTGAGCCACCCAGGTGCCCCAATTTTGTCTTACTTTAAAACATGCAATCTTTACCACTAAATTTGTTTATCTACTTCAATGTGAAAAGTGTAGGTCTTCCTTTACATATATGTAGAATCCTCTTTTTCTTTTTTTATGTTTTTGAAATATGTGCATTGTACAGTAAAACAACAGACAATAAAGCTTAGGTTGACCCACGACAGATTTCTGGAACTGCTTAACCAAAACAACAACAAAACCAAATAGACAATGGACCCAAAGTGTGAAATGTCCTAAGATGACAAGTTTTCCTCATCACACAGAATGGGGCTGAACAGAGATTCTTAGTAACCAAAAGGGAGGCTTAGTGCACTAAACACTAGGTTACTATTTATTGAGGTATTTATTGTGGTCGGAGTACTGGTAGTTGAAAAAAAAAGAAAAAAGAACACATGATTCTATCCATAGGTATTCTGAAAAGTACCACACAATTAGCAAGTACTTCAATTCAATTTAAGTGACAAAACTAAATGAAACATTTTATTTGTTCCTTCTGTCCTCTCAAAAGAATTCCTCTCTTCTTTCCTCATGGCCAATCCCTTCATTCACTGTGGAGCTGTATCTCTTTTGTTTGGCTGGGTGTAGAGAAAAAGGAAACCATGAAAGTCAAACAGAAGTGTATGAATGCCATATTTACATAATGATAATTACCATAATAGGCTCCGAATTGTGCATTTTCCCAAACTCCATGTGCTCTACTGCTTTCCAGCCTATTTCTACTCTATGACTTTCCCCTGCTCTATGACTTTCTGAGATCTGATCTTCCCTTCCCCTTTATTAAAAATTGATCTTCACGAAGGAGATATTAGGGGAAGACTCTTCATTGCCATCTGACTACAGACCTAAGTTATTTCTACACAGAATATAAAACCTGATATGCTATATTATAAAGGAAATAAAATTGATTTGGAAAAATCCATTTGCTATTCATTTAATGTGTCTGAATTATTAAAACATTGCCCCTAAATGACCTAAATAATCCCCAAACTCCCCAAATGATTATTAGCTGCACAACTTTAATTTGAAAGTATATGGAAATAGCACATAAGGAATATCAGGATTAAGTTCTGATATCTGCCCCTGAACAAAAGTCTATTTATGACATTCACCTGGTTAATAGACAATAGCAATTAAAAAAATTTTTTGAAAACACACACAGAGAAAAACAGGGAGAATGCAGACTGGCTTCAAGAAGACTGCAGGCTATTGAATCAGGCTGACCTTAATAAGAGACCCAGTGAACAGTTAACCTACTGATAATGAAAATGAAATCTGCAGTTAGTAAGGTTGGCAGCATCCCCTCACTTTGAGCTTTAACGAGTTGGCTGATATACATGTGACCTACACTATGAAGAGAGTGTCTGACTTCACTGAGAGATAGCCTGTCTAGAAAACTGCTAGGGAAGAGACAGCAGTCAAGCAGCCAACATACTTACTATTTAAAGGAGGTTTAGACAAAGTCTATCAAAGTCGTGAGTATGTATCACAGCAGTTCATTATTCACATTTCAAATTATCTGTGAGGGAGTGTCTTCCCTGCTCTGATAAAACTTTCAGCTAGTTTTCATTTCTGAACTAAAGTAGAGGTGAAGTAGAACTACTCTTTAAAGGAAAACAATTAAAAGCCTAGGTATAAGGGAAATAATTCATCTGAAACCACTTCTTTTAAATGACTACATTTTTATAAGATATTTCTGGGAGCAGTTAAGAAAGGATTACAGCTTGAATGTGAACTTAATCTGATCCCAGCCCAGAAAAACTGCTTTCTTCATTTCTTTTCCAACCTGAAATACCCTTTGTTCCAAAGGAAATCAGAGTGGGCCAGATTCTCTTTTTTATCGTTCTTACTATCACCTTAGTAATCATGAAAAATGCTTCTACAGCAATGTTTTTCAAGTAATCTAAAGGTCATTTTAAACAAAATGCCATGATTCGAGGGGTTTTGAAGCAAAGAATCTTAAAACACACACACATACAGCTTATTTATATACCTTTTTTCCTTCAGTTGTGAAATAAGCTAAGAAAATTTTGCAGCTCAGATTCCTTGGCCCAAAGCTACACTACCACAGACTTTAAGTCCCAGGAGGTAACAACAACAAAATCAATTTCCAGAAACATGCCCTCTTTAAAAAGAAATACGTTTTAAAATAGAGGACATAGAAACAATTTAGATTTTCCTTAACTGGATAAATTAAAATCATGTTTTAAAGTTTTGTATGACAGTTTTACTGAGGTTTAATTGACATGCAATGCTATTTTCCAGATCTATACTTTGATAAATTTTGACATTAAAACTTCCATCACAATTAAGATAATGAATCACCACCAAAAGTTTCTTTGTGCCCTCTGTAATCTCTTACTCCGTTCTTCTCGACCCCTTTCAACCACAGCACCTCTCTACACATAACACACCCAGTCCTCAGGCAATCAGATCTGCTTTCTTTCGTTATAAATTAGTTTGTATTTTCTAGAATTATTTTTAATTAGAATCATACAGTATGTACTCTTTGAGGAGGGTAGAGGCTGGCTTATTTCATTTGGTGTAAGTATTCTGGCATTGATCCATGTTGCATGAATTAATAGTGCATTTTTAAAATTGCTGAGTGGTATTGAATTGTGTGGCTATACCACAGTTTGTATATCCATTTACCTGATATGGGACATTTGGGGTATTTCCCATTTTTTACTCTTAAAAGTCATATACAGACTATACACTTTTATTTCTTTGGGATAAATACCTAGGAGTGAAATGGCTTGGTCAAACGGAAGGTACATTTTTAACTATTTAATAAATTGTTAAACTGTTTTCTGAAGTATTTGTACTATTTTGCATTCTCATCAGCAGTATGAGATAGAGTTCTAGTTGCTTAGCATCTTTACCAACACTCGGTATGATTAATCATTTTTAATTTTAGCCATTCTTATAGGTGAAGTGGTATCTCATTATGATTTAATTTTCATGTCCCTATTGACTACCCATGTTAATCATATTTTCATGTGCTTATCTGCCATTCCTACACCTTCTTTGGTAGAGTGCCTGTTTAATTTTTGCCCATTTTTAATTTTTAATTTTTTCCCAGATTTATTGATATAACTGACATAACAATGTGTAAGTTTAAGGTGCTTAATGTGATGATTTGGTACACATATATACTGCAAAATGTTTACCACAATAATGTTAGTTAACATAGTCTTCACTTTACATAATTACAATATTGTTTTTGTTGTTCTGTGAGAGCAATAAAAAGTTCTATTCTCAAAAAAAAAAGTTCTATTCTCGTACCAACTTTCACATGTTCAATACAATATTGTTATCTATAGCTACCCTGTGTCCCTTAGCCCCTGGAGCTTACTCATTTTATAATTTTGGATAATATTATATATACAAAGCTTGTAAGCTTTATCTTTTGACTAACATCTCCTCATTTCTTCCACCCCTTGGCTCTTGGCAACTACTCTTTAAGAGTTCTAGGTTTGTAGGGCACGTGGGTGACTCAGTGTTTTAAGCTCAGTGCATTAAGCTCTGCCTTCAGCTCAGGTCAGGATCTCAGGGTCCTGGGATCCAGCCCCACATAGCATCAATCACATCAAGCACTCTGCTCAGCAGGCAGCCTGCTTCCCTCCTCTCTCTCTGCCTACTTGTGATCTCTGTCTGTCAAATAAACAAATAAAATTTAAAAAAAGAGTTCTATGTTTCTGATTCCACATGTAAGTCGTATCATACAGTATTTGTCTTTCTCTGACTTATCTCACTTAACATAAGTTACGTGAGGGTCCATAAATGTTGTTGCAAATAGCAGGATTTCCTTTGTATGGCTGAATAATATCCCCTGGGTGTGTGTGTGTGTGTGTGTGTGTGTGTGACATTTTATTTATCCATTCACATTTAGAACGTTTCCATGACTTGTCTGCCCACTTCTTAAAATTGCAGTTTGTTTACAAATTACTGAGTTTTGAGAGCACTTTTTATATAAATCCTAAATATAAGTTCTTTATCAGATATGTGATTTGTGATTATTTTCACCCAGTCAGTGGCTTGTCTTTTTATTCTCCTAAGATGTCTTTCAAAGAGTAGCAGTTTCTTGATTTTGATAAAGTCCAATTAATTAATTAATTAATTAATCTTAATGGATTGTGCTTTTGGTATTCTATTCAAAGGAACTTCACTTAGCCAAAGGTCACAGAGATTTTCTTTTACATTTTCTTCCGGAAGTTTTATAGTTTTAGGTTTTACATTTAGATCTATGGTCCATTTTTGAGATGAACAATATGCAGTACGAATCACACTTTATTTTTTGCATATTAGTGTCTAGTTTTTCTAAAACCCATGATTGAAAACTATCCTTTTCCCACTGATTTACTTTTGTATTTTGGTTGCAAATCAATTGACCACATATATATGTGTCTACTTCTGGACTCTGTATTTTGTTCTAGACTCTCTATTTGTATATTCTTAATTGTCTTGATTTCTGTGGTCTTTTTATTTTGAAGTTAGATACTTTAAATCTTCCAGACCAGTTCTTATTTTTCAAAATTGTTTTGGCTATTCTAGTTCATTTGCATTTCTATGTGAATTATTAAATCAGTTGGTTATACAAAAAGAGTCTGCTTAACTCTGACTAGAATTGCACTGAATCTATAAATAAATTTGGGGAGCAACATTATTATAATAATAAGCCCACCAAAACTCCATTTATCTAGGTCATCTTTAATCTCTTTTAGCGATATTTGTAGTGTGCAATATATATAGGTTATAGATTTTTTGTTGGATTTATCATTTTAAAGTTACTATAAATGTTATTATTTTTAATTTCTAATTATTTGTTACTAACATACAGAAATGTAATTAATTTTTCATCAGATTTGTATTCTGTTACTACTAATAGCTTTTTTGCAGATTACAGAAGATTTTTTGTGCATAGAATCATGTCAGTTGTAACCTGTAATAAAGACAGGCTTACTTCTTCCTTTTCAGTCTGTCCTTAAACTTGAAAAAAATGAAAATCTGAAAAGATACATTTTCCCCTCCATCTAGTGGAAGAGATATTTTTAAAAACATGTATTATATATTTTCATACTCACACAGATATCCATTTTTATCACTATGGACTGAAATGTGTCCCCCTACCTACAATTCATTGTGTTGAAGCCTAAACTTCTAGTATGATGATTTTGAAAATGGGGCCTTTGGGAAATAATTAGGTTTAGATGAAGTCATGAGGGATAGGGCCCTCATGATGGGATTAATACATTTGAACAGACCAGAGAGCTTATTTTTTCTCTCTGCTATATGAGAACACAGTGAATAGTCAGTTGTCTATGAGCCCAGAAGAGCTCTCACCAGAACCTGATCATTCTAGCACCCTGATGTTGGACTTCCCAGCCTATAGAACTGTGAGAAATTAATTTCTGTCATTTATGCTACCCAGTCAATGGCATTTTGTTATGGCAGTCTGAGTAGATTAATATGCATGTATGCATGTGTGTGTGTGTGTGTGTGTATGTAAAACTATCTCTTTTGCAATGGACTAAATATGTGTATTCCCCAAATTCCTATGTTGAAACCTCTTTTGGCATTCCCAAATGTCAAATTCCCACAAGGTGTTTGTGGGAAGATGTTGCCCATATACAACATGATGCAATTTTGAGGCACCAGCAGGATGTCTGGGAATTTAACTCAATTCTGACATGATGTATCTGGAGACAGCATCAGATTACATGGGTTAAGATCCCAGTCCTACAAGTCCTACAAGACTATACACCAATCCTTACTTTAGGTGCCACTTAAAGCCCCAGGCCATTATATGTGCTTCAGAACAATCTGCTACAGACTGGAGATTCTAACAACCTCCTCCTTAGGTTCTTTTAGTTTGCTAGAGAGGCTCACAGAACTCAGGGTAACATGTTTACCAGTTTATTATGGGATATGATAAAGGATATGAGTCAATAACCAAATAAAAGATACATATTGAAGCCCTAACTGTAAATGAAGAACAGATATATCTTGAGAAATATATATGGGAATGATCAAATTATAATTTATATAAATATAATCATCTCAATGACCAAATATATATATCTTCTAAATCATGTCATGCAATATAATTCCCAATATGATGATATTCAGAGGTGGAGCCTAGAAGATGATTAAGTCATGAAGGGAAATCTCTCATGAAAGAGATTAGGACCCCTATAAAGAAGCCCTGGTGCTTCTGAGACATGAGGACACTGGGAAGAGACAAATGTTCAAGAAACAGAAAATAGGTTCTCATCAGACCCTGCATCTACTGGGGCTTTCATCTTGGACTTTTCAGTCTCCAGAACTGTGTCAAATGAATTTCTGTTGTTTATAAGCCATCCAAGCTCTGATGTTTTGGTATAGCAACCTAAATGGACTAAGACACACTTCTACTTTATCTCAAAATAGCATCCTGAAATTTGAGACATTAAGATCTAGTGTAATCAAGGAAGAACATTTCCACACTAAAAGAGCTGTTTCAGAATACTAAGGAGGTTAGTATGATAGTTAACAATTGGAGCTATACAAAATCACCAGCTTTTGTTTGGCGACTGTCACAATCAGGCACACAATCCTTAGTATATAATTTTCAAAATTTTGGTAATTTCAGCCTTATAGTTACCTTTTGGCAAAGGAATACTAACAGGATCCTACAACTGATCTCAAAAACACTTTCATGTTCTATTCAAAACTATCAAAATCTAAACATATGCATACTGAGTGATTAATTCTAAATTTCAAATATAGTATCATCAAATGCAGCTTAAAGCAATCCTAAATAGAAAGTATTCAGAATTTATAGTATAACATGGTGTTTGAAAACTGTATTTTAAAATTTACCAGGCTTATTCAGCAATACAATTCCTTCTTGCACTTTTGATAAATTATGTCCAGAGTAGATATAATTGTGGGACAAAGAATGTGATTTGTAAATCAACTCCAACAATAATGTAAAAGGGGATTTAAGCCAGAAAATATTTCTTCTCTCAAAACTTCCATTTTACTTCCATATTTATTTAGCTGAAGAAACACATAAATACACACACACACACACAGACACACACACACCCCGAAGTTGAAATGAGGATTTTATTATTTAATGTATTAACTCTTATTGATAACTGTAAGAAATGTATCTGATTTAACATATTAACAAGCAACTATGGTTCTTGTAACTTAAAATTTTACTTTCAATTTAATTGTATCATTTCAAATTTCAGTCACTTAGTAATTGCTTTTAATAAAGCACTGTTCTAAGTTTATAGTTTAACAATTTTATGGTTTGAAATATTAATATAAATTTCCAAACTGAATCAACCAGGAAATGGAAAAGCAAGAGAATATATTTTAAATGCTTTCTTTATCAGTACCAATAATATTAATTCCTTTATATTTCTAAGAAAGGTAGATTCCTAATTGAGGAACTCAATCGAAGACAAAGTCTCAAGAGAATTCTACTTTAAATACCAAAAAAATACACAACTATGAAATTATTGTTCATTTAAATAGTCTCTAAACAAACAAAAATCTTTCATTCTATGGAATAAAAATGGACTAAGTAGATTTTTAAGTGAATTAATATAATTAAATTATGGTAATTTACCCTCTAAAATTGATTCTAATGAATACTTAAAAAAAAAAAATCAGTCTATTTGTGAAATTCACTTGCCAGACAGCTTTTTGGCTTATGCTTTACTCTGCTTCTAGGGAACATGTGATGACTAATAATATAAACTGTTAAGATTTCAAAAATTTGTTCAAAATTTAATTGAATTCTTTTACACAAATGTATAGTATATACATTTTTCTCCCCCAAACTCACTCTAACTATAGATATACTTTTTTTTTCCAAGCTCACTCTAACTATAGGATAGAAAATCACAGATTGGCATGGCAAAAAACAAATACAGAAACCAGAGTTAAGAGGCTGTTAGAGTGAAATCCATAAGAAGAAGGAAGTAGATTCCTAACAATGACAGTTGGAGGGAACCAATGGATTTGGAAGATATTTAAGGAGACAGAAATAAGATATTTAAAGAGAGAATTAAGACAGAACCAATGGATGTGGAAGATATTTAAAGAGACAGAAATACGAGCATATTCAGGTTAAAAAAAGAGAGAAAGAAAAAGAAAAAGAGAGAAAGGGAAAACTTTTAGGACTTTTAGTTATCTGTAAGTAGTTCTATATGACTGGTAATTTATTTATTTTGGTTAAAACATAGCGAAGCACCACGTATGTAACTAAGTTTCTAATTTGAGCAATGCAAAAGAAAGTAGTGGTAAGGATGGATTCTGAAACCAGACTCTGGCTGTGTGAGTCAAGGTCTCACTACCTACCACATGTGTGATTTTGATTAAGTGTTGCCTGTACATCAGTTTTGTCATTTGGAAAAGAGGTTAATAACTGTACCTATCTCAAAAATTAAAGGATCAAATATGCTAATGTGTTTATAGCACTTAACCCAGTGCCTGGTAAATAGTGTTTGCTAAATGTTAGCTATTGTGATATAATACTCACTGTGATAAGAAGAGCAGATTTGAATGACACAGGTCTATCATTTTGCTTTTAAATATGCATTGGGGATAACTCTAGGGTATTCTAGTGGATATGTTCTAAAGCAGTCACATATGCTACTTTATATCTCTGAAGTGGGATCTTTATTAGAGATTGAGAAAGGAAATCAACAGGAAGGAGACAGTAACTAGAGCCATAGAAGTGTAAGAACATCTTTATAAAATATATGAAGAGTAAGGGGTAAAAGAGGGAAGCTTGGGTCAGAACATCAAGAAAAACAAGAATGTAAGTGAAAGAATAAGATTAGTGGTCATGCAGTTAGAAATGTAGCAAGCCAAAGAGTGGGTGGTAAAGGATGAGAAACTTCTGAAATCATAATTTAAAATGTTGGAAAAAATTAGTAAAAGATGAGGAGTGAGAAATAGGTATGAAACGTATTTGAAAATTAAAAAACAAACAAACAACCTTGGTGACTTGGAAAGAGCAGTTTCCATCAAGTTGGGGGTGAGGGATAGAAAGCAGACAGGTTGAGAAATGTATGGAAAATGAGGAAATCAAGACTCTCAATCTAGGTAATTCCTTGTGGGTGTTTTGGTAAGCAACATTAGTATGGCACCAGAAATGGGAACAAATAGGAAGAAATAATGTTCTATGTTTAATATATTTTACAGATTTAAGAGGCTTGTATATCTTTTTTTTTTTTTTTAAATAGGGATTAGGGATGCCTGGGTGGTTCAGTTGGTTAAGCATCTGCCTTTGGCTCAAGTCATGATCCCAGAGTCCTGGGATGGAGTTCCACTTCAGGGTCCTTTTTCATCAGGGAACGTGCTTCTCCCTCTGCTGCTGTTCTATGGTTGCTCTCACTCACTCTCTCTCTGGCAAATAAATAAACAAAATATTTTTAAAAAATAAAACAAAATGGGGTTTATATATGGCCAGTAAAGAGGTGGAAGATGAATACACAGAAAAAGGAAGGTGGGGAAAAATCTTTAAGGATGGAAGAGTATACTGCACAAAGCACAAATAAAAAGATCAGTCTTAGACTCTACATCCGTTGTAACTGGAGAGGAGAAAAGGCTCATTGTGAATCAGTGTCAAAGGGATTCAAATCTGGTGTCTTCTGTCTAAAAGCAGAACCGAAGGTCAATGTAACATGGGACAGATATGACATGTTTATCATGTTTACATCAAGAAAAAAAAATAATCTTTTCTAGTAATGGAACTTTACATGGACTATGCCTGTGTTGCTTATAAATGATCTGGGACACTTGGTCACAAATATCAACGTCTTCTACACAGGCCAATTAATAATGGCCACCTCTCTGAATAGAAAAGGTCACTAAGGAGCCTTTCTGAACAAACATAATACCAAAAGGATCTATTGCCTCCACTGACAGATGGATGAACCCCGGTTTACGGATTGGCTTCTCAAGCCTTTGTTGACTGTCAGAGATTTCAGCTCTTCAGACTCCGCCCTGCCCCACGAGCTGGCTGTCCTTTTGCACTGATCAAACTGCGCAATGAAAATCCTCAGAGGACTCCACACCACTCTCCCTAGCTAGCTAAACCTTTTCAGTTCCTAGAATCAGGCTTCAGCCTAGGTGACAATTCACCGGCTTGTCTGACTCATTTTTTATCCAGGCGGTTTTCTGTCAAAATCCATCTATTTTACTGGTCATCTGGTCACCAGCTTCAATCTATTTTACGTGACAAATAATTCTTGGAATGGAGAGGTAGATTTCATATTAACGTAAGATTTTTCACTACTGACAGGAAACCAGTGTTAAAGATTTTCAATATGTCATCTCCCTTGTAATACAGCTAATAAAACAGTGCTTGACCTAATATATTTAATCATAGTTTAGTGGCTGACAGTTTTTGGTATCAACTTTAGATTCTTATTTCTCAGAGATACTCTCTCAATATTTCTTAATATTAGCCTTCACTTTTTTAAAGGAATGATGGAAGGTTAGGTCTTCCAGCATAACATGTGGATAAACTGTCATTTCACAACTTCTACTTTACTTTTACATATTTCTCAATAAATATTCCATAATGTATAGAAAATGATGAATTTGTAGTCCAATTTCATTTGCTGGTCTTCACTAAATGTTAATGTATTCTTTTCTTATTTTCTTTAGTAATTTTTTTATTTAAGTGGTCTGATTTTGATTCTGATTTTGGCCGTAAGGGTTCACCCCTTACTGGTGGGAGAAGAAAACAAATTATCTTTAAATATCATAAATCTACTAAAAATACTGAAAACAACTTTCAAAGCATGTACTTTCTAAAGAATGTTAGTGGAATTTTTTTTTGACAAATTTTGGAAAATTCCATAAAGAAGATTAAACAAATAGGTAAGCTTATAAGTAAATTCAAATTCAAAGCGTCTCAGAGTACACTGAGATGATGATGGACTCTCTGGGGATGCTGTTAGGCATATTCAAGGTGAGGGATTCTAGAAGCTGGGAGAAACAGAAGATTTAGAACAATTTGAGATTTTGAGAAAGATGGAAGGCTGGCTAATGATGGGATAATCAGAGCATTCACTGGAATACTAAACAGTGCAGAGCCAAGTGGGCCATAAGAGACTAGGATAAGGCATTTTCCTGAACAGAATTCTCTTACAGCTTAAATATGGCCTCCTTGATTTTATAAGGCCAAGGAACATTCTTTACCTTATTAAAGCAGGAATGAAAATTGGCTTTAAGATTACTTCTGATAGGTTCTGTGTCCAGAATTCAGGCAAATTAAGTTCAAAAGTTCAGCAGATTTAAGAAGGAATGAGCAAGCCTAAGAAAGTGGCAGGGATATTAGCTAGTAAAGTAAGGGAAAATAATCAGATTTCTAAGCACTGTTTTCTTTCATTAATGCTTCTATTTTGCATTTTTGTCCTTACAGGGGAAGAAAACATATGGAATCTACAGTTTTAATGAGGAAAGCACAAATGACACAAAATAGATAAAATAAACTACATCAAAATTTAATAATTTTGTGATGCAAACAATACTGTCAAAAAAGTGAAAACACAAGTCATTGGAACAGAAGAAAATATTTGCAAACCATATATGACCTTTTTTTAAAGATTTTATTTATTTATTTGATAGAGACATAGCGAGAGAGGGAACACAGCAGGGGGAGTGGGAGAGGATAGAAGCAGGCTTTCCTCCGATTAGGGAGCCCATTGCAGAGCTAGATCCCAGGACCCTTGAATCATGACCTGAGCCAAAGGCAGATACTTAATGATTGAGTCACTTAGGCGCCCCTCATATATGACTTTTATCTAGAATATAAAAAAATACTCCTACAACTTAAAAGTAAAAAGACAAATAACTTAATTTAAATAGGCAAAAAATTTGAACAGATACCTCTCCAAATATGATATACAATGACCATGTGAAATATGTTCAACATTTGTCATCAGGGAAATCCAAGTGAAAACAAGAAGGATAAAACCTTCCCACCCATTAGAATGACTATAATTAAAAAGACAATGACAAGCATTGATGATGATGTGTGGAAATTGAGACCCTCATACAGTGTTGGCAAGGATATACAATTGTGCAGTCACCTTAAAAATAATTTGACATGGGGCACCTGGGTGGCTCAGTTAGTTAAATGTCTGCCTTAGGATCAGGTCAGGATCCAGAGTCCTGGGACTGAGCCCCCACATCTGGCTCCCTGCTCAGCAGAGAATCTGCTTTTCCCTCTCCCAATCCACCTGCTTGTGTTCCTGTTCTCACTGTCTCTGTCAGATAAATAAATAAAATCTTTAAAAAATAAACAACAAGAAATAAAAATAATTTGAAAAGTTCTTAAGGGGTTGAACAGAATTACCTTATTAACCCACAAACTCACTCCAGTAAGCAAGTTAAAACATATATCCACACAAAAATTGGTAGATAAATATTTACGACAGCACTGTTCACAAGAGCTAAAAAGTGGCAACGACTCAGATGTTCATCAACTGATAAATGGATAAGTGAAATGTGGTAGATCTTCACTGCACCTGGTAGCTGTCACCACATAAACTAATGACACAGATATTCCCATACAGTGATTTCATATGTAACTAACTGAATAATCTTCTTATTGAAGGAAAAAAAAATGTCCCAAGAAGCTAAATTACTCTGCTATCTTATTTGGACATTCTTAATTTTTCCAATTATAAAAATCAATGAGATCAAACTTTATGGCCTCTAGCTGTCATGCTTGCGTATATGTATGTGTTCAGTAAATCACTGCTAATTGCTACCCTTATATTTAGACATTTTCAAGTGCAGGGGACCAAAGTAAGGATTTAAACCATCTTCAGTGAAGATACAATTGCTTTGAATTGCATGGGAGATTAGTGCAAGAGGACACAAAATACTTCAGTAAAGGAAAATGATAAAACAGTGCCCTTTTATAAAAAGTTAGCTAAAACACAAAATTTACTTAATATATCTTGTGTCCTTTGTGTTTGTTAAGTACTAAGGTAAGATGCAAAGCAATATGATAGCTGAATTTAAATAATTTATCTAGAAATAAATTCCATCCTTTATAATATTTCACTTATTTGACAAGCAGTTATTCCCTATTTTACAAAAATTAAGTATTTCATGTTTCTCCCTGAAATAGCAAACATTAACCCAAAATGACATTAAGATTTTGTTATCTCATATGCTATCAAGAGAAAGAAACCATAAATGCTTTTAAAAGTCTATAAACGAGGGGCGCCTGGGTGGCTCAGTGGGTTAAAGCCTCTGCCTTCGGCTCAGGTCATGATCTTAGGGTCCTGGGATCAAGCCCCGCATCTGGCTCTCTGCTCAGCGGGGAGCCTGCTTCCCTTCCTCTCTCTCTTTACCTGCCTCTCTGCCTACTTGTGATCCCTGTCAAATAAATAAAATCTTAAAAAAAGAAAAGTCTATAAACGAAATAATAGATTAATGGCATTTTGATATTAAATGAAGAAATACAAATCTGACTGTCTCTTATTCACCTTAATTATAAAAATGTAAATAATAATGTTGTATGACAAATGGATATGTCTTCTGCTTACATTTATCATACTAATTAAAATCAGAATGATAGTTGTTTAGAAAACAGTTGTAATCATGATAATTTTTTCTGGCATTCATATCAAGGCAAGTTAAATAATGAAAATATTAATATATTTACATTGTTTAAAACTTTTACAGTTTAAATCTTATTTAACCAATATGACTAAACAGATGTATTTCCTGAGCAATTGCTAAACACAGGACATAATATGGAGAGAAAATGCTTAATATGAAGACCTTAGGGGACTTATTGTCTAATTGCAAAATGAAAGAATTACATAAGTAAATAAACACAAAAGAAAGATATTTGCTAAAGAAACAGTCTAAGTACCAGCTTGGTACAAAGATGGAATATGTATTCTGTTCAGGAAAGATGAAAAAAATTAATGAATAACATATAGAGGTAGTATTTGAAGGGCTTCTGTCCATTTATTTGCTTATTTAAAATTTAGAGGCAGAAAATTAACAAAAGCATACTTTTATATGGCATATATGGCATATTCATTGTCGTTTGATTCATAATGTTATATAATGCTCTATCTAAAGTCAAAGCAAGCCATAATATGTGTCCTTCTGATGTCGTAGCATTGAAAGGCCTCCACTGGAAGTTAAGAGATCCTGGGTTATTTAGAGGAAGGAAAGCATGCTAAGTTAGAAAAGACATTAACAGTTCCCACTTCACAGTCTCCTAATGTTGTTATGTTCGACTGTTACCTATTTCCCCAGAGTCTGATCCCTGGATGAGGTTTTATGCCTCGATCGTTTTGTTCTCCTTTGACCTCTCTTCATATCTAAATTTCAAACTATATTTCTCTTTTGGTATTTTAAGCATTTAACTTCAAAAGTACTCATTACTCTGCAAATAATGAATGGCATGTGACTCTGTCATAACAAATAATTGATTTGGAGATTAAATCATTTTAACATTTTATGACATTCCAACTTCATACAAAGTATTTTGTTTATAAAAACATTCCTAAGGAAATCTGACTTTAACAATTATATTAAAATGTAAGAGGTTCTGCTTTCCTAGGACAGTCTTTATTTCTTCAGTTCTGACCTCATTTGCATTTTAGATATTTTGGAAAAAATTTCCAGTCATGATAGGATTTATGTTGCATTACCAACACTCCATCCCTATACAAACAAAGTTATACATTTGAGAGCAACATATTATGGTTAGCATGGTAATTGTGCTAAGAAACAAAACACAATTAAAGTCTTAACATGGTTGAAGATATGTAAAAGACACACCAATACCTTATGTAAGTATTTTGTGTGTGTATGTGTGTGTGTGTGTGTGTGTGTGTGTGTTTATCTCACATACAACTCTAAAACAAATATTAAATTATCTTCATCTTCAAGCTATTCTTCCCAACAATTAATTCATTTTTTGAATTTTTAGATAATGTCCTGTATAACCTAACCTACTGAAATATTAAATTCTACAATGTGGACAAAGAATACTTACCATCTCCTTACTGAAAACAGGGGCCAAGCAAGTGATATCTTTGTTATTACTGAAAGAAAATTCAGTTTCCCATTGCCTATGGTCTTATCTATATCAGAGTCAGAATTTTGTCTGAATTAGAAAAAAAAATCTTCTAAATATTATAACCTCTATATCAATTTATGAATTTGAATTAAAAATTTAACTTTCATACATGAATTATGAATTAGAATTTTATGGATACAGATACATATTTGAATTAGTGCCCCCTTAATTAACTCATGAATCTTGACAATTATGTCTTTTACATCTCAAAAACATAGTTTTTTTTCTCAAGGGTGTAAACAAATGGAAGCAATGATACACTAGTGGTGTTTTGATCATCTTCATTAAACTAGAGTAACATGTTTTAAATTTAATTAACTTAAAAACCGAAAATTTATTTTATCCTTCAATACACTGAGTATCACTTTGAGTGCTAGGAATACAAAGAAATTCAGTATTTCTGTGTTTTTTTAAAGAGTCCATTTATTTATATATTTATTTATTTGAGAGAGAGAGAGAGAGGGAATGAGAGAAAGCAGGAGAGTACACAAGCAGGGCAGATGGGCAGAGGGAGAAAGAGAAGCAGACTGCCTGATGAGCAGGGAGCCTGACTTGGGGTCCATCCCAGGACCCCAAGATCATGACCTGGGCCAAAGGAAGATGTTTAACTGACTGAGCCACCCAGGCACCCAGAAATTTAGTATTCTTTTTTTTTAATGATATTATTTATTTATTTGTCAGAGATAGAAAGAAAGAGAGAGAGGAGCACAAGCCGGGGGAGCAGCAGGCAGAAGAAGTAGGCTCCCTACTGAGCAAAGAGCCTGATGTGGGACTTGATCCCAGGACTCTGGCATCATGGCCTGAGCTAAAGGCAGATGATTAAACCACGAAGACACCCAGGCATCCCGAAATTTAATATTTCTTAGTGAACAGCCTTCTGTACCATTAGACATAATAGAATTATTTTCTATGAAGGAAGGAATTTAATGCTAAAAGTTATACAAAAATGTATTCATAAACTCTATCTACAAATATTTGTACATACCTATTATGTACTAGGGATGCAGTGGTATGTAATACAAACAAGTTTTCTTTCTCAGAGTGCCTCCTTAATTAATTGATAAAATACATAGGTCAGATCAGGCTGTAAAAATTGGGATGCAGCATTTTAATAAACACTAATATATCATAAAGTATTTATCCTAGCTTTATAGAGATATAATTGAAAAATAACATTCTGTTAGCCTAAGGTGTGTGTATATGTTGATTATACATTGCAAATGATTACCACCATAACATTGGCTAAATACCTCCATCATGTCACAAAATTAGAATTTTATTTTTGTGGTGAGAACATTTAAGATCTGCTCTCTTTAACAGCTTTCAAGTATAGAATACAGTATTATTAACTATAATCACCATGTTGAACGTAAGATCCCAGAACTAACTCATCTTAAACTGGAAGTTTGTGATCTTTAACCAATATCTTCTCATGTCCCCCAATTCTAATTCTAGTCTCTGTTTTTGTAAGTTAAGCTTTTTTATATTCCACATGTAAGTGATATTATACAGTATTTGTTTTTCTATGTCTGACTTTTTACACTTAGCATAATGCCCTCAAGATTCACCCATGTCACAAATGGCTGGATTTCCTTCATTCTCATGGTTGAATAATATTGTGTGTGTGTGTACATTCCACATCTTCTTCACTTTCTTTATCCATTTATCCACTGATAGAAACTTAGTTTGTATCTGTATCTTGGTATTGTGAATGATGCTGCAATGAACATAGGAGTTCAAATATCTCTGAGACTCTATGTCCATTTCCTCTGGACATAGAGTCTCAGAAATGGCATTGCTAGAAAATATGGTAATTCTACCTTTAGGTTTTTGAGGACTCTCTATACTGCCCCATTTTGCCTGCCCCAATTTACATTCCCATCCACAATGCACAAAACTGCCCTTTTTTCCACAACCTCGCCAACACTTGTTATCTCTTGCCTTTTTTTGATAGCCGTTCAACAGAAGTAAGATATTACACTGTGGTTTTGGCTTGCATTTCCCTGTTGACTGATGATACTGAGAACCTTTCCATGTACTTGCTGGCCATTTGTACATCTTTTTTTTTTTTTTTTAAAGATTTTATTTATTTATTTGACAGAGAGAAATCACAAGTAGATGGAGAGGCAGGCAGAGAGAGAGGGGGAAGCAGGCTCCCTGCTGAGCAGAGAGCCCGATGCGGGACTCGATCCCAGGACTCTGAGATCATGACCTGAGCCGAAGGCAGCGGCTTAACCCACTGAGCCACCCAGGCGCCCTTTTTTTTTCTTTTTTTTAAATGATTCCACCTCTACATTTGTTAGTCAGATTGTTTTTGCTATTGAGCTGTATGAGTTCCTTATGTATTTTGAACACTAACCCCCTACTGAACATATGGTTTGCAAGTATTTTCTCCCATTCTGTAGGCTTCCTTTTCATTTTGTTGATAGCTCTATTTGCTGTGCAGAAACTTTTCAGTTTGATGTAGTCCTTCTTGTTTATTTTTGCTTTTATTGCCTTTGCTTTTGGTGTCAAATCCAAAAAAGCATTTCCAGGACTGATGTCAAAAGGCTTACCCACTATTTTCTTCTAGAAGTTTTATGATTTCAGGTCTTATGTTCAAGTCTTTATTTAGTACACTTTGGATTTATTTTTGTGTCTGGTGTATGATGGGATCCAATTTCATTCTTTCAAATGTGGCTGTCCAGTTTTCCCAAAACCATTTATTGAAGAGATTTTCTTTTTTCTATTGTATATTCTTAACTCTGTTGTCATAAATTAAATAACCGTATAGGTGTGGGTTTATTTCTGGACTCTTTGTTCTGTTCTATTACTCTGTGTATCCGTTTTCATACCAGTTTTAGATAGCTTTGGCCACTACAGCTTTGCAATACGCTTGGGTTTCAGGGAGTGTGATGCTCCCAACTTTGCTCTTCTTTCTCAGACCTGCTTACTTATTTGCATACCTTTTTTTATGGTCCCATTCAAATTCTAGGATCTTTGTTCTATTTCTGAGAAAAATACAACTCAGAATTTTGGCAGCAGTTTCACTGAATCTGTAGATTGCTTTGGGTAGTGTGGACATTTTAACAATATCATTTTTTTCATCCATGATCATGAAGTATCTTTCCATTTATTTTTGTCTTCTTCAATATCTTCCATTAATGTCACAATTTTCAGGGCACAGGATTTCACCTCAGTTAAATCTTAAATTATTGGCTATTTTGATTTTTTTATGCCATTGTGAATGGTACTGTTTTTCTTAATTTACCCTTCTGATAGATCAGAATTTTTCTTTCTGATGATAGATCATTATTAGTGTATAGGAAAACAACAGACTTTTGTATATTGATTTTATATCCTTCAATTTTACTGGATCTATTAGTTTTAAAAGTTTTTTGGTAGAAACTTTAGGGTTTCTATACATAATACCATGTCATCTATAAACAAAGACAACGGTACTTCTTCCTTTCTGATTTGGATACATTTTATTTCTTTTTCTTGCCTAACTGCTCTGGCTAGGACTTCCACTATTATGTTGGAATGAAAGTAGCAAGAATGAACATTCTTGTCTTGTTCCTAATCTTAGAAGAAAAGCTTTCAGCTTTTCAACATGGAGTATGATGTCAGCTGTGGACATATCAGATATGGTCTTTATTATACTGAGATACATTCCTGCTATACTCAGTTTTTGACAGTTCTTATCATAAAGGTTTAAAGATAGAATGAATACTGGCTAATAAAAGAATTTAATCAGAGATATCTCATCTGGTTTTGATTTAATTAGGAGACTGGCCAGTGACACTATTTGTTAAAATGGGGTGACTATGGGACTGGAAGGTTAGGGAATAATCAAGTTCTGTTTTGGCCATGTTAATTTTAATAAGTCTATTATATAACAAATTAGAAGTGGCAAATATACAGTTAGATAAATTCATCAGAGTTCTTAATAAAAATTAGAATAGCAGATATATGTATTGGAAATAACCTCTTCTCTAATGTTGGCATGAAATCCCCCAGAGTAGTATTTGTTCTGAATATATTTCAATATAAACTATTAGATTAACTGTATTTTTGAACAACTTAGCTAGAAAAACCATTTTTTAAATTTTAAACTGTATTTCTGCATTTCAATGGCATTAAGTATGATACAACTCAATGTAGAAAAACATCCTAAATTTCTCCACAAATATAGTTGTTACCTATTAAATAAAACACATGATTACAAAAATTGCTTTATACAGGAACGTGAAGAAACAAAAGATGATAACACAGTGGCTAGGCAAACCTTAACATTTTCATACTAATAAACCTATATATATTTTTAGTGCTTTTAAAATTTTGATTCTATTTGAATTGATAAAATTTTAACTCTATAATTGGCACAGATTTTATAACTGTAAATTCTACTGGAAGTAATAATTCTTATTATAAAATACAGTCATGTTCCTTTAAATAGACCAGAAATCTAATGACTAAATTGTATAAAGGTCTTTTACTGCTTCCAAATATTATATCTCATTTCTGCTCTGCATTTTAAATGTGGCTTCCAAAGCATGATGGAATACGCACAGTATGAAAATAATGTGGATATGATGATTGCCTTGACTGCTAAATATGGTCCATTTATAGTCTCACAATTCAATGCATTTTCCATGGAATTTACTGTGTAATAACTCAGCATTAGGCTCTCAAATCTTATCAAGTATCACCATAAAAATCATCCATATGAAAATCATTTTTCATGGTCTGTAATACCATTATTTTCTTCAATAACAAAAAATGTGTGAAAAGATCAATTTTCCTTTCTTTTTCTAATCTCTGAAATACTCAAAGAGAAAAAGCAAACAAACAAATATAACCCAGTGATTTAAAATTTGCTGAGTAGCCTTAATATTTTCACTCTGAATTTCACTATAGTATGTTTTATTTGTTTACTTTTAATGTTATAGGCTTATCAAATAGGCTAAATATGTGGGGATATATATCTCAATACTTTTTTGATACCCACACTTCTTGAAAAGTTCCAAAGAAATTTGCATATCTGGGAAAATTCTCTATAAAGTTATTCTCATATCATTCAGGGTGGGAAAAGACTGTCAATGTCACTTTTTTGGACCAGAAAACTGCTTTTTCCAGTTCAACCAGTCTGATAAAAATCTTGACATTTATATGGTCCCAAGTCATAAGTACATGACGTACATGACTTGCAAATGGAAGTCAATTAAACAGTTTAAGTGTAGAATCTTTATTTTTAGCAATGAAAATGTTTGATGATATTAAATTAGGAATAGAGTTAAACTGAAAGTATAAACATTCTAGGTTGGAAGGTGCCTAGAGATAAGACCATCTGAAAAGCTTGCTCTGGGTACCCAAACAACTAGCAACTGCATACACTCACTGTTAGCTTGCATTGCTCATAAAATTCCCTCTATTCAATATCATCTATTGCCTCAATATTGGCTATAGCCTACTGATTTTTGTATTTGGTGGTTTTAGGGACCCACATGAAACCAGAGCCTGAGAAGAAATGAAGAAAAAAAAGATAAAGAATGAAAAGCTACTATAAGAGTGAATCCTGAAGTCAACACTGAAGAAAACTGGTGTTTAATTCCTGTTTGGGAGCTTTAGCAAGTAAGATGCTTCTCAGAATTATCAATCTGAAGATTGACCTTGACAAGCATTTATCCACCAGGGCCTTTTCCCTCTTGTCAAGATTTTCCTCCTGAGGTGTTAACTCAAGCTTGCATGTACAGAATAAAAGTGCAGACAAGAGGCAAGCTGGGTCTCTTTAAAACACTTAGTAATGTGGGCTGCCTGGGTGGCTCAGTGGGTTAAGCCTCTGCCTTTGGTTCAGTTCATAATCTCAGGGTCCTGGGATCAAGTCTCGCATCAGGCTCTCTGCTAGGCATGAAGCCTGCTCCTTCTTCTCTCTCTACTTTTGATCTCTCTCTGTCAAATAAATAAAATCTTAAAAATAAAAAAAAAAAACCCAAACACTTAGAAATCTAAGATTTATGAAATAATCTGGCTCTAAATGGTCCTAAATCTTTGATATTCATCATCTCCATCTTCTGCCATTTATTCTGGATTTTCCTCACCTTTGGTCATGGATTTTTGAGGACTGCAAGTTTCTGTACTATATAAGACATCTCACGGGGGGAGGTGAAGTTTTAAGTGACATATGCTTGAAGTGAAATGCTTAAAAACTATCTCCTACAGCCATCTCTGAAATTAGAGGTAAGGTCAAATGGTGTGTGTGAGATCACCAGAGGCATTCAATTAATCAGGAATGGCCTTTTGTGGTTGCATTTATAATTTATCAAGGCTTTCTAGGTTGCTTGGTTAATAGAGCAGTAGTATGCTTTCTTATTCAACATTTTATCCTTAGTGTCTTCTAGTTTGGGGGATTTGACAGATAGTTAAGTATTGAAAAAACACACAAGTGAAGTCACTGATCTTCATCCCAGATATCTAAAATATTCCTTTCTTATATACTTCCATTCCTAGCAATTCTACTCAAGAAACACCTACCCAGTCAATCTTCTTCCTGTTATCACCTTGTAGGTACATGCCCTGACATGCTGTTTGAATTTACCACCAAATCTAAAATAAGAAAAAAAAATAAAGAAAGAAAGAAAACAAAATCATATACACAGAATTGGATCACGTCATCCTTCTGTAAAATACTCTGTGTGCTCCTTACAATTTCACTGCTTTGCATGATAAATGAGCTCATTCACAAACTGGGGATAACCTACAATATCCCCTCAAATCATATTCCAATACCCTATGTTCCAACACCACAAAATGAGCAAATCCTTGTGAACACATCATATATTTTTACACTTCTTTTCCTTGCTATTCACTGCCTAGGATGTTTTCCTCTCTCTTGTTATGGTGATAACCACTGCTAAAAAATATAGGCTAAAAGTTATTTTGTGAAGTGTCCCCTTATCTCTTTAGGAAGAGTCATAGCAACAGACCTATGCCACTGGTAAGTCTCATGTAAGTCTCTGTGGTACTCACAAGCCATTTTTCCACCAGTCTGAGAACTTTCTGAGGCCAGGACACATTTATCCTTATATCCTCAACATTATGCTAACTCACAGGAAAATTGCATTTCTTGATAAAAAAGGAAGGAAAGGAAGAAGGAAGTGAGTGACCTAGGAAGGCAGGAAGGGAGGATAGAAGGAGAGAGAAAATGAACAGCTCAAGTCCATAAGCTTCCCCATGAACACTCCAAGGTCACAGATGTAATTACATCTGTGGGTACCCCATTCACACACTTTTTAAAATCTTCCAATTTTTTCATAGAAGGTCACACAAAATATCCTCCTGGTCTTACAGGTAAAGAAAGTCACCCTCTGCATTTTCCAAATTCTCCACACAATAGAAACACAAACAGATGCTGAGCACCAGAAATTCTAGCCTCCATCGCATGACAGGGATTAACGGAACAGCAGACAGCTAGGAACAAAGGCTCACTGTACACACTGAAGGAATGCCCTGGCCAGAATTTTTTCTTTTAATCTACTGAGCATCGCTCTGACCACTGCGCCACTGTGGACATCTGGCCTAAGAATCACAAGAACACTTTAGATGATTAGACCTAGCCTTTTGTCTGTGCTATCATCACACACACACACACACACACACACACACACACTCACACACACACGCTAAACTTCCACACAGGACAGTTCTCATCCACTTTGTTAGGAAAGGAGGCTTAAAGAGAAAGCTGTGTTCTACCATGTGGTGGTAATATGGCCCCTAAATTCTAACATGCTCTTTCCTAATTTCCTCTCTGCTCGGATCCCTAAATGGCCCCTTATCCTAGATGAATGCGGGAGTACTTCTTTTGTCGAATAGCAGGACTTCAGTTCTATTTATTATACTCAGCTCACTCTGGCTCTATTAGGACTGATCTCAGACTGGAAACTGGAACCATATATTATTCTGATTGAATTTCTTGGTTGTGTTCTTCACCTATCTATCTTGGCTTTCCTACTCAGCCTGTATGAGTTTCTTCCTTCTCTCAATTAACCCAAGATTTCGGGTGACAGCTTCTAGATCTCACCATGAACACTACCACCATCCTAACGAGCCAGCCTCAGACCTCTGAAAATTTGATCTTCCTCCTACAAAAAAGATGACAGAGTCTTATTAATTCAACCTTCTAAAAATTCAGCAACTCTGTGATCTACTGTAACTGCCTTTATTAAAGTCCCTTTTAAAAAGAAATTTAGCCTACCTGGTAACTGGCGCTACGTAAGCAATCAATAACTGTTTGACAAAAGAATTGATTAATAACATTAAGGCAAAGTAGTTTATCTTCATGACTCTAGTCTTACCACCCGCAGATCCATACACCACCCTTTTGCCAGTGTTAGTTCTTAAAGGAAAAAGAACATCACAATTTTCTCCCTGATCCTATTTTCAATAAATTCAAATCCAAACTCCTCTGCATGGCGTCTAGGGTTACTTGTCATCTGAGCACTGCTTATATTTCTTGCTTTGTCTTTTGAAGCCCCTATATAGTTGCAAGTGTTCTTCTTTCTTCCAGTGATTTCTGTTACCCAGTGAAATTGTTTTTCATTCCTTAAGACTGGGGATTTCCTCAAATAGAACTTTTTAACAACATATTTTCTATAGAAGAATTAATTGTAATGCATTGTCCCCTAACTAAATGTAAGCTCACTGAATCAAGGATTGCTTTTTTTTTTCTAATAATCAGCATAGCACCTGCTATCAAATATTTTAAATACATTGTATCTATATCCCTCATCCTTTATGTTATGCTTTTCATTTGCCCTCTCACACAACCCTGTCCTACCTTATAATTATGCCACATTCTCCACCATATCCCTTGGCCTTTGCTTGCTTCTAGCTTAGCATATCAGATTTCAGGGTTACAACAATCCAGCCTTCAAAGGTTAAGATTTGAGATTTCTCAAGTTTGTACAAATCTTCTCCTTCATCCTTATTATCTAATTCTTCAACATTGACCTGGGTTTGGACACTGGAAGGGGAGAAGCATGACTCTGAATCTCCTTTCTGTAATATTATCTTAATGTATATAATATACAAAGTCAAGTGAAAAGAACAGATCTCTGGTTATTTATTAATAATTGGGACAGTCTCCAGTTTATAACACAATCGTATGCTTTTTAAACAATACAAAATGAAAATCCTTGAAAACCCTTACTTGTACTTTTTCATATGAAGAATATCATCACAAAGCCTGTCAGGCTAGGCCAAAAAGGGATAATATAATTTTTCAAATACGTAAACCAGAGTAAACTATCCATTAGCCTTTTCATAGATAATTCAAGAAGGAAAGGAAGGCATGTTTCTCATGGAACATTCACCTTGTGCCAGACACCACATTTATATATGACAGGCATGATCATTCATGCCTGTCATGGCATGTCAAGGGGAAAAGCCATTTGTTGAGTTAACTAGTAGATATGAGGTCTCATGGTAGATACAGAAACAAAATAATAAAAATAAAAGAGACTGCACATCAACCCTCAAGAAGAACACAGTTGTCACAACACCAACATCTCCTTTGAGGCAGGTAATATTATGTCCTCACAGAAAATAAATGACATTCCTGATGCCACATTTAATAAAAGGAAAGGCCATGATGGGAACCCACATCTCTTGGTGTCAACAAACCTGTGTTTTGCAAGTCATCTTCCTGTACCCTAGAGAAATGTGCCAACAGATGAATCTGCACTGGTTTATCTATTAGGACTCTTCTGAGAGAAAACAAGACAACTTCTAACTTGATTCTTAGGTAACAGGAAGTAATGAAAGTTTTGTTCAAGCATGCAGTGTTGGCCTGTGAAAAATAACTAAGATTAATTAGCAGTGAAGATTTCTGAAGAAAGTATGTAAGATTTATTTTGACTTAAAAGTACAGCCATTTTCTTTGTTTTGATAATGATGTTGGGAATAGTCAGTTTTACTTTGAAAGAAGGAAATCACAAGACATGAAGACTCTTTGAGTACTTCTGGAGAAGAACCGAGGGTCAGAGATGGTTTTCTCAAGGGAAGTGATAAAAGAAAGGCCTCCAATCCAGGATGCCTGGGTGGCTCAGTGGGTTAAAGCCTCTGCCTTCAGCTCAGATCATGATCCCAGGGTCCTGGGATCCAGCCCTACATCGGGCTCTGCTCAACAGGGAGCCTGCTTCCTCCTTTCTCTCTCAGCCTGCTTGTGATCTTGTCTGTCAAATAAATAAATAAATAAATCTTAAAACAAAAACAAAAACAAAGCTTCCAATCTTTGTAAGTATCACAAAGTGAAGAGCTTCTGTAGGAAAACTGAAAAGCTAAACTTCAAGGGAACCACCTTTCTTATAACCAAAATGTGAAGCCTTTATAGGAACATTAAAGTTGCAAGAATTTAGGGGAGAAATACAGCGTAAAATTCATTTGGAAAAGTTCTCTCTTCTACAATCTTTTACCTTTCTCCTATAATATGAAGGCAGTATCTGTCCTCCTTAGTTTCTTCCAAGTCTCTCCTCAGTGATTTCAGGGAAAGCCTTCTTCCCAGGAGTCAGAACCATCTCTTTGAACTACTTTTCTCTTTCATGTTCACCCTACATACCGCATTTAGATTTGTCTTCTAAATCTTTTACATACATCAAATGATACTCTTGGGTCTTACAACTATTTTCACTTCAATTGGTAACTTTTCTTTAGCTAGATATAGACCAGTACTACATTTAAAGCCAATGGAATGCTTAAGGTTATTATTTATAAACAAGGTGGAATGGAAAAAACAAAGAAGAGGTTAGCACTTTTTTTCTTACTAATATTAAAACAACAGTTGAAGAAAACAAAGAGAACAAATTAAAAGGATGCGTATGCATATGACAGTCTTAAATGCCTTCCAGGGGCTATGGATTTTCTTTTCTTTTATTCTTTATTTTTATATTTTATTTTATATTCTTTATTCTTTTATTCTTTTTCTTTTCTTTTATTTCTTTATTTTCTAAATATCTTAGTATTTCCCAAACCATTGTTTCCTTTTCCTCTGCCTCTACATATGCTCAGATATTCAAATCCTTGAAAAGTTTAAAAGTAACTGGTAATCATTCAAGCTATTTTCTCCATTTCTGATCCTTCACTGCTCAAACTTTCAGAATGAGAGTTACCATATAAGCCCGTAAATCCTTTATTTTTAAATCTTTATACATCTTTTATCTTAAAATTTATTTCTCATCTTATCATTATAATACATAGTTTAAAAAGTCAGCCAATAGTTCTATATAGCCTAAAATTTAAAAATTAATTGAAAATTAATAATTTTGATAAAATTGATAATTTAAAAATTATCAATACCTTACCTACCATTTCCACCTGCAAAGTCCAGTCTCATAGTCAACCACGTGCATTCTCTGGACATTTCTCCTATTATTCACTTTTTAATGCTAAATAATAAATGCCATTTGGTTTTCTAATATTATACAGTATCTAATGTCTTTCAAATATAAAGGGGAAATTCCACTCTTTCATATCATTGTCCCCTTTTCCCAAAACACATGACCCCTCTGTTCTCCTCCTCATGTTAGTTTAAAATATAAAGTTAAATCAAATTTCAGGATTTGCATCATTTTACTAGTAAATGTTATTCAAATAACAACTTACATTGTACAATATCATTACATTTTCCTTCTTGCCCATCATCTTTTTTTCTGAAGTTACTAACTGCTTCATTTTTTAATTTAGTTTAGTTTAGTTTTGTTTTGTTTATTTTATTTTTTTTTAAAGATTTTATTTATTTATTCTGCAGAGAGAGATCACAAGTAGGCAGAGAGGCAGGCAGAGAGAGAGAAAGGAGGAAGCAGGCTCCCTGCTGAGCACAGAGCCCAATGCGGGACTCGATCCCAGGACCCTGAGATCATGACCTGAGCCGAAGGCAGCGACCCAACCCACTGAGCCACCCAGGCGCCCCGTTTTGTTTTGTTTAAATACCAGTCAATAGTTACGGGACTTAACTAATATGGTCAAGCACAAAGGTAATTTATCCATTGCTCCCCCACCCCCCACCCCAGCCCCACAGCAATCTTGAAGAGCCTTTTAACTTCTTACCCGAGTTGTATGACTTGCCTTTCTCTCATCTTGGCCATTCTCTTCACTGGTAACAGTGGGTATTTCTTTATTTCTCTCTCTATCATGTCTCCTTTTCCTAGATCCTCTGCCTATCTTATTTCTTCCTTCCTCCACTCTTCCCTTACTGTGCCTCCCTCTCTTCCTTCCTTTCTATTACTATCTCTCATTTTTGGATCACATTCTATGGTAACTTCCCTATATACTAAAGGTAATTTTTGAGTTGTTCCACTTTTGAAAAACTATGTTCCTACCCAAAAACTAACTGAAATTTTTGGTTGGTATATGATACCAGGTTGACAATAATTTTCCTAGAAATCTAATGGAATTCTCCCCTTTTCTCCTCCATTTTAATATTTTTGCTGTGGACCTAATGACATTTTGCTTTCTGAATACTTTCTTCATGAACCTGAATTCTCAAAACAGACTTCATCCTCCTCTCGTTTATTTTGGGTTCTTTTAATCGGTGATTCTGCTGAAGTACAAATTTAATTATGTCGCCCTTCAGTTGTCAGACTCACCTGTTCTTAGAATAAAGTATAGCCTCCTTGGCACTTGTGACACCACTCAAATCTTGCACTTCACGTTCTGAAGTAAATGTATCTTATTTCAGCTAGCTGAGTTTATGTTTTCTTTCACATTTTGGTTTTTGTATGTGTAATACCTCATACTGGTACACTTTGTAATCCACTCTTATCTTTAACTTCTATTCATCCTCAGGTTCTTATCAATACTTGGTACCTCAACCTTGTGAGAGCTTACCACATATATATTTAAACCAAAAACTAACACACTGCACTGTATTTTTCTATCTATGTCTCTGTTTCTTTCCATAAGTTGACAATTTCTTTAGATAATGACTGTGACTCATTTATATAAAAATTTTTTTTCTTTTTTTTTTTGGAAAATATTTTCTTTTAATTAAATGGACTGTACAAATCATACTTTTTTCCCAAGCCACATCTGGCATACTATCATTTCCTTAAAATTTTATCATTTTCTTATTAAACATATACTCACAACTTACAACTCCTTGAACTGCACACACATGAATCACATTTTGTCTTATACTAAACTTACTTTGGAGTGCACATAATTAACTAGTTATCAGACATGACTTTTTTGTTTGTTTAGCATAAAATTTTGTACCTACACAATGAGTTAATCTTTAAGAAGTAAAAGGAAGCAGGGTGCCTGGGTGGCTCAGTAGGTTAGGTCTCTGCCTCTGGCTCAGGTTGTGATCTCGGGGTCCTGAAATTGAGCCCTGCATTGGGTTCTCTGCCCAGCAGGAAGCCTGCTTCCCCTCCTCTCTCTGCCTACCTCTCTTCCTCCTTGCGATCTCTGTCTGTCAAATCAATAAATAAAATCTTTAAAAAAAAAGAAGAAGTAAAAGGAAGGGATAAATAAGATATTTCCCCTTTTTTTTTGCCACCAAATTTCACCATTCATTTGGGTTATGTGGTGGAAATCAACATCAAAAGCTTTAGCACACCTAGCAGTGGCACTGCAGTTGTCTACACCTATATAGGACATTAATAAGTCAGGTGTGTGAAATTCAAAGAAAGCCAATATTACCAAACATGTCTGTCAAATATATTTCACTTAAAATTTTCTTTCTCCAAATAGTTTCCTATCAAACTATAAAAATTATTAAAGAAGTTCATTATCCATCATGGAAAAACAGATGCCATAAAAAACAAGAACAGAGGAATAGAATATTTTTTGTTAAATAAGACATCTAGCAAAGAACATTCCATCTGTGATCTAATTGTCAGAAGATTATGAGATATAAGACTTCTAGAGCACTCTGCCAAAGTATTTCTTAATCACTGGGAACAAGAAAAAAAGAACAAATTCTCCCAATTTTAAAAAGCACTAGGTATTTCTTAACTATTAATTAAGGAAAGAAAGAAAGAAAAATAGATGAATCAAAATTTGATTCAGATTTTATGTTCTAAGACTGAAATTCTCTAGTTGAAAAATGTTAGGATTCTCTTTAAACTTACAATGTTTACAAAAAAAAGCTCTTTCTCAACATGCAGATAATATATCTCTATGAATTCTCCAAGGCATGTCACACCTAAAACAATCAGTGGAAACTTATAAACTTCAATATAAGTTAATTATCCTTGAAAGTAGACTAGCATGTGAGCTGAAAATAATAAGCTTCTTGGAAAAATAAATTTGCTTTTACTGATATGGGACTGAGAACATCAGAAGACCCTTAAGAAACTTCATATTGTGATGCTGGAGGCAATGAAGTGCAGAAGTTACAACTGTAGGCACTAGATCCCCACTAAGAGGGTTCTTAACTGAGATTCATAGACATCAGGGTTAGTCATTAACCTCCCTGATTTCACATTCTCTATAGGCTATAAAATAAGGATATAGCACTACCACACAGGACTTTCAGCAGGGTTAGATGGGTAGGAGGCACAGTTCAGATGGTCACTGCTGCCATTAGTACATGGCCATGCTTGCAAATAGAGGCCATCAGGTGGACGGTGGACCTCAGCAGGGTGGTTTAGGCTTAATGTTTAGGCTGTTCAATCAGACAAAGATAATTATTTCAGAGGGAAACATGATCAAGACGCATCCCATTGTATGCTTGCTTTTTGTTTTAAAAACAAAATAATAAACTTTTATACAACCCATGTAGGGTCTCTGACAAATGCCTAATGAATTTATCAGTGTACCTTTTCAGATTAAGAACTACTAAGACAAGACTCTCTCCTCATCCCAGAACCAACAGAACAGCAAAGACATTTACATTATCTTAATACTAGTGAGTCTGTCACAGGGAAATGTGCTACTTGCATGCTCTGCTGGTAGGTTAAAACAAACAAACAAACAAACAAACAAACTCATCTTTCTCCCTGAAAACATATTATAGTGCTTAGGTCTCCAGATGAATATATAAAAACATGTTTAATCCATAAAAAAATTGAAATGTCATATATCAGCAATAATATTATTTGTTTTTATTTTATAGTTTTTTTAAAAGATTTTATTTATATATGACAGAGACAGATCACAAGTAGGCAGAGAGGCAGGCAAAGAGACAGAGAGAAAGGAGGAAGCAGGCTCCCTGCCAAGCAGAGAGCGGGATGCAGGGCTCGATCCCAGGACCCTGAGATCATGACCTGAGTCGAAGGCAGAGGCTTAACCCACTGAGCCACCCAGGTGCCCCATTTTATGGTTTATTTTTAAGTACCTTGTATTTTATATGCAATATTAACTGACCAGTAAGTCATTATTTAATATTTTATATGAAAATTTGCCATCAGGGAGATTCATATTAAGACCACATTGAGATACCACCTTACACCAGTTAGAATGGTCAAAATTAGCAAAGACAGGAAACAACATGTGTTGGAGAGGATGTGGAGAAAGGGGAACTCTCTTACGCTGTTGGTGGGAATGCAAGTTGGAGCAGCCACTTTGGAAAACAGTGGCTGTTTTTAATTTCCTCAAGAAATTAAAAATAGAGCTTCCCTATGTCCCTGCAATTGCACTACTGGGTATTTACCCCAAAGATACAGATGTAGTGAAAAGAAGGGCCATCTGTACCCCAATGTTTATAGCAGCAATGGCCACGGTCACCAAACTGTGGAAAGAACCAAGATGCCCTTCAACGGACGAATGGATAGGAAGATGTGGTCCATATACACTATGGAGTATTATACCTCCATCAGAAAGGACAAATACCCAACTTTTGTAGCAACATGGACAGGACTGGAAGAGATTCTGCTGAGTGAAATAAGTCAAGCAGAGAAAGTCAATTATCATATGGTTTCACTTATTTGTGGAGCATAACAAATAGCATGGAGGACAAGGGGAGATGGAGAGGAGAAGGGAGTTGTAGGGAAATTGGAAGGGGAGGTGAACCATGGGAGACTATGGACTCTGAAAAACAATCTGAGGGGTTTGAAGGGGCGGGGGGTGGGAGGTTGGGGGAACCAGGTGGTGGGTATTGGAGAGGGCACGGATTGCATGGAGTACTGGGTGTGGTGCAAAAACAATGAATATTGTTATGCTGAAAATAAATTTAAAAAATTAAAAAAATAAAAGAAAATTTATCTGCCAAAATTCTAATAAAATAAAAATGAATTATTATTTCAATTTAAAGGATAAAATCTATATACTATAATTTCATTCAATTTTTTTATTTATCTTTTTCTCATAAAAGTTATTTAAGAGGCTTAAAGTTACATAGAATACAGCAAGAGAACTAACAAGGAGACAGAAATTTTTATTTCAAATTTTTATTTTGTATATGTATTTCCCTCATCCTAATATACTCTTTGCTCTACTCATACCTTTAAATTCAATTCAACCCTTTAGGTTCTAGGTGAGGTTTAGTAACTTGCCTCATACCAAGCCCCACATAACATGTCTAAACTAGAAACCAGCTCTCTTGATGGACGCTCTACCTCCCTTCAGTTAAAAAAAAAAAAAAAAAAAAGTTTAAAAACTTAAACTTCCAACATAATGAAAAATGAAAATTCTAATAAAAATACCCTTTCATGGAGCGCCTGGGTGGCTCAGTGGGTTAAGCCACTGCCTTCAGCTCAGGTCATGATCTCAGGGTTCTGGGATCCAGCCCCGCATCGGGCTCTCTGCTCGGCGGGGAACCTGCTTCCCCCTTTCTCTCTGCCTGACTCTCTGCCTGCTTGTGATCTCTCTCTCTGTCAAATAAATAAATAAAATCTTTAAAAAAAAAAAAATACCCTTTCAGAATTTGTAAGGAGTATCCAGTAATTATAATTATCAATAGACTGGGTCCAAATTGAAAACAGAGAAATGTATCAATATCATCCTTATGGTGTGCCTGATTTTTTTCAATATTTTATTTCCTTATTTGACAGAGAGAGAAAATAGAGAGGGAGTGGCAGCCAGAGAAAGAAGCAGGCTCCCTGCTGAGCAAGGAGCCTAATGCCGGACTCAATCCCAGGACCCTGGGATCATGACCTAACCCACTGAGCCCCCCAGGCATCCTGGAGTGCTCAATTTTTAGGTCATATGTTTGGTCTGCTTCAAATAGAAAAGTAACAGCCAAGTCTCTTTCAGGATGACGTCACTGTTTAAGGCAGATGGACTCACCCTGGTTCGACCCTCATTTTCACCATGATAACACACTGAGTTACACATTATAAAGTCATACTCTTTCTAATGAACACAATTCTTTTTGGCAGAAACAGGAAGAAATCTTCCGGCAAAGCTTGCTAGGAGTTTTTTGTTTGTTTGTTTAAATATTTTACTTATTTATTTGACAGACAGAGATCACTAGCAGGCAGAGAGACAGGCAGAGAGAGGAAGGGAAGCAGGGTCCCGGTCAAGCAGAGAGCCAGGTGCGGGATTCGATCCCAGGACACTGGGATCATGACCTGAGCCGAAGGCAGAGGCTTAACCCATTGAGCCACGCAGGCGCCCCGAGTTTTAATTCTGAAGACACTCCATTAGTTAAAAGTAATGGAGAACCAAGCAGTCGGAGAAGCAGCCTGATTCCTTCCTCTCCTGGAATAAAGGCAACACTGTATTGCAAAAGACAAAAGCCTCCTGGACTTTGGGGTTTACTGCAGTATTTTAGCCACCATTGTAGCTATAAGTCTCAGAAAACACTCAATTGTCACCCAGTGTTGTTCAAGAAAGCTACTAGAACTAACAAGCAATCCTGCTGTGGGTGCCAAAATCAAGACCAATATATTAATCAACTTGATTCCTATATACTGGCAGCAAACAATCTTAAATTTAAAAAGGCAATGTATAACAACATCAAAACTATGATATGCTTTGCAATAAGTTAACACAGTATTTTCAAGACCTGGGGAATGAAAACAGCAAATCATTGTGAAGAAGTAAAAACCTAAAAAAAGAAAAAAAAAATGATAGTTACCTTTTACACATTGAAAAACAGTATTTTATAGATTTTTACTCTTTAAATTTCTCTATAGTTTCAATGTAATCCCAATCATATATCTATCCAAATATTCCATAGAGACTGACAAGCTGATTCTACACTTTACATGGAAATCCAAAGGACTGAGATTAGTTAGTAAAATGTTCAAAACAAAGAGCAAATATGAAGTACTTACCCTGATTTCAAGACTCTAAAAAGTTATGATAATTAGAATAATGTGGTATGGATATGGGCAGACATTTACAACAAAGGAGTAGAACAGGGTCCAGAAATATATATATATATATATATATATATACACACACACACACACACACAGCTATGTGGTCAACAAATTTTTGACAGAATCAAGGTAATTTAATATAGAAACATTCTTTTCAATAAATAGTTTAGGTATATCTGAATGTTTGGTTTAGGGTGGCCTGCAGTTTTTCTCATGGTTCAGATGGGTTTGTGCATATGGGCAGCAAGCCACGGAAGTGGAGTTGTGCCCTCCTCAGTGCATCCTATTAGGGAGTACACAGTGTCAACACATCTGACCACCTTAATCAATCAGTGTGACTAGGGTCTGCCTGAGTCTCTTCATGAAAAGTTGTATAGGTTTGCCTTTAATAAATACCTTTTGGGGATATATTTCAAGGCTATGCAAATATCTCATTTCTCATCACACTTCTCCCAATTAATTTTAAAATCCATCCATCATTCTTGCCTATAGCATGTATTACTGAAGTGTTCTCCTTGGTGATTTTCTTATTAACCTCATTACTTCTACATTTAATAATTAGAATTTTACTTTAGGGAAGAGAGACTCTTTCTTCCCCATTTTTAAATTTATGTCAGTATAATTAAATGATATTTATCTTATTTTATAAGTTATAATCTAATATTATAATTATTTATTTTTTTCTCATATTATTCCAGCTTTGGTAATTAGAAACTCTTTCAGGTTGGCTCCTGTGTCCTCTCAAAATGTCTCCATCATTTGTGAGTACTTTTTTACTTGCTCACCCCATAAGATGTCCAAGGCTTGTCTTGGACTTTCCCTGCCCCAGAACTGAAATTAAGCATCTCTTCAAAGAATCATAGCACTTAACTGGATAATGGCATTTACAAATACAACCTGGGTCTTAGATTTATTATTGTCCTTCAGGTGTCACTGCATTTAGTCTCAACAGGTAAAGCTAAATATCTATGTATCCTAACACACATTTATACTTCTATTTCATCCCCTTAACTAATATTTGTATATTAAAAAAACAAACAAACTTACATTCCAATCATTCATACCAGTACCCCTAATACCAATCTAACTCCACAGGATTTATTCTAATTTTCCATCTTTCTACTTGTTCCCTGGCAGTGAGAAAACTGGCTCTCATTATCCACAATACATTTTCTTAATAATTTCTAATTTTCCTAGTATATGCATAAATTGGTTTCAGATATGCTCATATCTCTGTGAAAATCAAATTTACTAACCGTAATTCATATTGTTCTTGGTTCATTTTTCTTTGACTTTACAATATACAGTTAAAATATTTTCCAACATTAGTTAAGTTAGTTCTTTCCTCCCCCAACCCCTGGGTATAATTACGTTACTCATTTATAAGACAGATTTATGTGTTACTGACTTCATTCCATTTGGGCTTCCTCCATAAACTTGTTGATTTTCATTATTTATTTTGGGATATATAACACAATGCCATGATTGTAACAACCATAGGCATAAAAAAGAAATCCCTAGAAGTGTCTTCCACTTCTCATGCCTGTTATCTCATTCTTATTTCTCCACTATTTCCATCTCATTCCACCCACTCTCTGTAGGCTTAATGAATCTTTTAAGCTTCTGGTATTTTTTTTTCCTCCTATTCTTTATTCTTCTGCACAGTATCTCTCAGTACTGATTTGTACTTTTCAGTATACAGATCTTGTGTGTGTGTGTGTGTGTGTGTGTGTGTGTGTGTGTGTGGGTGTTTAAGATTTTATTTATTTATTTGACAGAGAGATCAAGAGAACACAGTAGGGGAAGCAGCAGAGGGAGCAGAAAAAGCAGGCTCCCTGCTGGGTAGGAAGCCCCATGCTCGGCTCCATCCCATTCAGTCCCAGGGTCCTAGAATCATGACCTGAGCTAAAGGCAGATGCTTAACCAACTGAGCCACCCAGGCACCCCCAGATCTTTTGTTTCCATTATGTCAAATTTTATTTCTAAATATTTTATACCATGTAAATAAAACACTTAAAAATGTGTCCTTGGATTTTTTTTTTGTTTATAATACATACAATTGATATTTTACATATCAACCTATATCTTTTATAAATGTATATAACCTTGCTAAAGTCACCCAAAATTCTAATAGCTATTTTATAGATGTCTTAGGAGTGACTACTTTCAGAATTATATCACCTACAGGTAAAGTTGTTTTGTTTTGTTTTGTTTTCTCATTTCCAATCTGTCTTTTCCTTTTTTGTCTTATTGCACTACCTCAGATTTCTAAGTAAATCACTGCATAGAATCAATCAGGTATATGCCTTTGTTTTATAAAATCTCTAGATTGTGTTTTGTTTTTTTAATATTATTGGTTTTAGTAAACAATTATCTTGCCTGGATTTCAAATGTGAAATTTTGTTACCTATAACGTACAACTACAGATATCACTATTCTGTTTTTTTGTTGATTTGTTTAAGTCTTATACTCTCAGGTATCTCCCCTGTGTTTATATAGCTTAGCAGACAGTATTTTGAACAGTATTTATGCTAAAACATTTGTGTCAATAAAGCTTCCCCCATCTGCCCTCTGAGTTGATTGTGGTTGAGGGTCACATTCAATAGTTCAACACGTTTGCAAATTTCCTCAGGCTTCCAATTTTCTCTATGTTATCTGGTGTCTCCAGCATATATCCAGTTATTAGTCAGCCAGAAATGCATAGAGAAATTATTAACTCACTTTCTATAGCCCTCTCACTTCCAAAATAATGTTTTAGCTGCCCCATCAGACACAGTGAAATGAGTCTATCCCCTCCACTTAGAAAGAGGTCAGGTTTCTGTAACCTGAGCTGGAAATAAGGGTGAGGTAGCAAGATGGGAAAGTATCAAGACAAGAAAGCTACAAACTTCTCACTGGCAGTTTTCAGGTGTAAGTGCTTCTCAACTTCTTATCATGTTTTGTTGATTTCTAGTGCACTGATTTTTTAAAAATAATTTTGTACAGTTTTATGCTTGTTTTGAGGGATTTGCCCCACTTCCACTATCTTAAATTGAGTAATTTTTGATCATTAATAGATATCATTAAAAGAATAAAAGAAGATATGTGCAGCATCTCCCAGCCAAGGACTTATTCAAATGTAGTTCTGCCTAGTATGGTGGGACCACAAGAAACAGAACAGTTGTAATTTTA
Source organism: Mustela nigripes (assembly GCF_022355385.1). Classification (NCBI taxonomy): domain Eukaryota; kingdom Metazoa; phylum Chordata; class Mammalia; order Carnivora; family Mustelidae; genus Mustela; species Mustela nigripes. The sequence continues at coordinate 113,186,464 of NC_081557.1, read as the reverse complement.
CAGCCCCATTGAGGGTCTCTCTGAAGGATAATGGAGAAGAGAAATTCTTTCTGTGTGCAGAAATTTGACAAATCTACAGGTATTAAGGTTAAGTAAGTATGCCTTTAAGACAAAATGGTTAGAAGTACAGATTTATACTGATTCATTAGACAGTAACTATATTTAGTCAGGGTTCTTTAAAAAAATAAAAAAAACAGAACCAATAGGACAGATGTGTGTGTGTGTATATGTGTGAGTATACATATATATGGAAAGAGAGAAAAAAAGATTTATTTTAAGGAATTGGCTCACTTGATTATGGAGGTTGACAATTCAGGGAGAGTGGACAGGCTGGAGACCCAGGAAGTCAATTTTGCAGAATTTCTCCTCTTTTGGGGGAAGGGCAGTCTTTGTTCTTTACGGCCTTCAACTCATTGGATGAAGCCCACCAACATTACAAAAGGAATCTACTTTCCTCAAAATCCTATTTAATCTGTTTAAATGCTAATCTTACTCCCAAAAACTCCCTTTCAGAAACATCTACAATAATGTTTTTCCAAATATCTGGGCCCTATGGCCTAGCCAAACTGGCACACAAAAGTAACCATCAGAGTAAAAGACCTGTAAGTGACATATCTGAAAATTTGGTAACAAGTAGAGCTGAGAAAGAGATATTTAAAATATGAGAACCAAGGTATTTATAGACATATGAAACCTCTCAAACTGGCAACCTGAAGAGGTAGCTCTTGCTAATCATGTAGACAACATGAGCCCCCAAGATGGCAGCCTAGGCAAACAGCAGTCAACACTGGCAAATTTATTCAATTGAAGTTCTTCATAACAAAAGGAGAAGCTTATCCTCAGTGGAATAAACAATTTCTGGAGTTTTTGGGGGTTTCTAGATAGCTGTTGAGGACAACCTGCTTTAATGCTTCTGGCTGGTATCATTGGTGGCTGGCCCATCAGCACTTGCAAAAGTTGTATAAACCTCTCCTTTCCTGTACTAAAGTTCTTATACATATAATAAATGCCTCTGCCTGTGATTTTTTTTTTCTCCTATGTATCTTTTTCCTATACTTTTCTTAAACTTACTGCATTGGTGGCATCTCTGCCGAATAAGGAGAAGTGAAAGTAGGATGACATATCTAGTCTTCTCCATAAGCCCATCAGGATCTACGGCACTTAAAGATTTTTGGCCCAAATCTTGAATGCTTTCTAAATATACTCTCTAATAATTTTCTTGAAAATTTTAGGCTTTTCTCTTGGTTAGAGAGGATTTAGGGGAAAAAAAATTGAAAAGCTTTAGTGGGGCTCTCTTTATTGTACCACTTCTTTTGCAATCTTTGTCATTCTCATCAGACACAATATTTGTTTCCATATAGCTAGATAGTGGTTTTCAACCAGAGGTAATTGTGTCTTCCAGAGGAACCTTTAGCCATATCTAGGGATAGGGTAAGGGAGAGAGGACTGTCCTAGTGGCTTGTAGTGGGTGGAGGATAGAGATGCTGCTAAGCGGCATAGTATAAAAGGGCAGCCCTTCCAAAGATTTATCCCTTCCAAAATGTCAGTCATACTCAAGTTGAGATATCATGACCTAGAGTCTTCCAAGGGTGATACAATTCTTCTTCATTTAGGGATAATTAAACCAAGGCTATGTGAAGCTAACTCATGACCTACAGTTACACAACTACTAAGTAAAATCATCAGATTTTTGTTCTTTTCTCTACAGGGATTATTTCTAAACCTACTATTAAGGATGGTTGATTTTACCAGCTGCTAAGTAAGAAAGTTTTAGAAATGCCAGACTTCACACTGTATTTCAAGTGCAAAGGATAAGAGACAACTTGTGCAGCAACCTTTGAAAAGTACACGTAGTCTTGCCCATAGAAAATGCTTTCTTACCAGTGATATAGATTAATTTTCATTTTCAGACCCTTTTTTTCTGAACGAAACTATCCGGTATTCAGTGCAGAAATGTTCTGCATTGGTAAATAACTGTATTTTACAGCACAATTTTATCCTTGGAAACTAAATGTTTATAACACCTATGTCTCCTACAAATTAATGATAGCCACTTTATGATAATTAGTCTAAATAGTAACAGATCTATACATGTTTTCTAGCCACTTCATCTATCTTCCTGTAATGCATTGAATTGTGTCTCCCCAAACTTAATATGAAGAAGTCCTTAACCCCTAGTACCTCAGAATGTGACTGTATTTGGAGATAGGCCATTAAAAAAATAATTAGATTATAATGAGGTCATGAGTGTGAGCCCTAATCCAATATGCCTGGTGTCTTTGGAAGAGGAGATTAGGACACAGAGACACAGAGGAAAGGCCCTGGAAGACACAGAGAGAAGACAGCCATCTATAAAAAGGGGAAAGGAAGAAGAAACCAATCCCGCTGATGCCTGGATCCAGGAGTTCTAGCCTCCAGAACTGTGAAAACTATATTTCTGTTGCTTCAATCACCTGTTCTGTGATGTTTATTACAGCAAAACTAATCCATTCCCCAACAACATATATACATGTATACAATGCAGATCCAATACATAAATATTGACATATTCCTAAATACTCATACATACTTTTCTTCAATGTCATAATCATTGCCTCCCCATCACAAAACCCCAACATGTGGCTTGTTGCCAGCTAACATCTGTAAGAAGTGAGTGGAAAATGGCCAAGTCAGTGACCACCATTTGGCTTGATACAGCAGATTTTTCAGAAATATTTCTGTGCTAGTAGATCCATAGGTCAAAGACAAATAGATGTTTAAATGGAGGTGGAGAGAATAATTTTTCCTAAGAATTAGCAATAATCAGTACAAAAACTCAAAGAAAAATGACTCTGTGGACCAAGACAGGCTCTGGAATTAATACTCCATCCCCCAATGGCAAATGATTGCTAATATTTGTCGTTCTACCCAAAATATCTTTTCTTTATTAGTATTTCTGTCTTTTAAGACTTATTAAAAGAGTGTAATGGACTTTTGACCTATTACAGACAAATTATCTTCTGGGATATTAGAAAGAAAGGGTATCTTCTTGATTTACAAGTGTTTTGAAATGTTAATTCCAATATAATTTTTTTCTAAAATTGAATGTATAAGGCATCATTTTATGCCTAATGCATTTACTATATCTAGTATTTTTTTAAACAAGTGAAAAAGTTTAGACAATGTAACATCTAGTCACATGAAGTGTTTAATGGTTTTTTGTTTGCTTTTCTTTAGAGAGAGAGAAAGTACCCAAGCTGAGGGCAGAGGGAGAGAGAGTATTTTCAGCAGGCTCCATGCTCAGTGTGAAGCCCAAAGCAGGGCTTGATCTCACAACCCTGAGATCATAAGCTGAGCTGAAACCGAGATTCACTCACCTGGGGGCCTGGGTGGCTCAGTTGGATAAGTGTAGTGTTTGACTTGGCTAAGTTCATGATCTCAGGGTCCTCAGATGGAACCCCAAAACAGGTTCCCTGTTAAGTGGGGAATCTGTTTATCCCTCTCTATGTCCCTCCCCCTGCTCAAGCACTCTCTCTCTCTCTCAAATAAATAAAATTTTAAAAAGAAAAAAAAAAGTCTCATACTTAACCAACTGAACCACCCAGGCATCCCTAAGATGTTACTTGAACGCAGAATATACCAACAGATAACTCTAGAATGACAATTAAATATTAGACAAATTAATTTTCTTGATATATTTTAGGTTAGAGTATTTACTTTCTATACAAATAAAATAGCTTCCTCAGTTTGAGTAATATGCCAGCTCATGATTGTAAAATGAAGCAAACTGTTGCTAAACCAAAATTAGAAAGCTGTCAATGTACTTTAGAATAATATGACAAACGATTACTTAATCTGGGATCCACTAAAACCTGGAATAAGAAAAACACTAATACTAGACAAAAATCATAATATATACAAAAACTGGTTAGTTTTATTCAGAGGCTTATTTACGTCCAAATGTCTTTATGCAACCCCCCAAAATTGCCTGTTTTCCACAAAGTGTTGTTACTTTAACAAACTTACTTTAAACTCTCATTCAATATATATTCAGCATCTGCCAACAATTTCTCCTTCCTATAGAAGGTAATTCCATGGGACTTGGGTGATATTAACATTCAACCCTCTCCAGCATTCTTTCCAGTTATTTCCTTTTCTTAAGATAACAATATTCAGGCCTCTCCAGTGCAAACACTTGACCTGGTCCAAGTTAGTTTTAAAACTTACCCCTTCCACATGAGAACCATACCCACCTCAATTTTCACAATTTCAGTCATCATTTGCCAGCTGTATTTTCTGCTTTTGTAACTTCTCTATCACCTCTCAAATTTCTTCTCATTTTCTCAACTAATGCCACAAGATGCGTAAGACCAAGTTTTCTCTCACAGGCCAAATACAATCTAACACTAAACTTGACACATTTAAAATAATTTTGAACTCCAATCTTTCATGGTATTAAGAGAGTAAAAGTGTGGCATAAATTGTCCATTACAATATTAATTGAAAACTATAAAAACACAACTATGCCAACTGTCAGAATTATAGCATATATAGTATAAATATTTCAGAATTTCACCAACAATCTGAACTACATGATACTTGGTACTTAAAAATCATATAAGACTTATTACAAATAAAAGGATAAGACTACCAGTTTCAGCTTATACAGTACTAAGTAAGAATGAGCACAGTTTCCACCTTTAAAAGAAGGAAAAAGCTAGAGATACACAAATTAATAATTTTAATTTAATCAACCAGGGAATTGAGGTCACAGGGAAAATAATAAGGACTCCAAAATGTACAGCCTGTTTGCATAAAAGTATGAGCCCTTCCTCAGAACCACTCTAGAGAAGAAACCTAAGCTGGAGGCATTCCTTGACCCAAACTCTATGATTGGCAAGTATAATAGTGTGATCTTTTACAAGTACATCAACAGCAACATGAGCACCCTCTACCAAGGGCCACAGGCCAACATGTCACTACTACCTGACCTTACTCCATGCCCTCTATCACCAAGAACTGTCACTCAGACTGTCACCAAGAACATCGGCCAGACCCACATGATCTAGAAAGGATGGAACTGCTTCAGCATGGAGCTAACCCTTCCTGAGGGACTGTCCAGCGATTCAAGCACATCTCTTTCCTATGTCAGGAGGAGGGAATCTATCAAATTAACCCCTACATGGTCAAGGAGGTGGCCCAGAACCTCATGGTACCAATGTTTGCCACAAGGATCTTTGGCCCCATTTGTAAGCAGGATAACATCACTCTTACCCTCAAGGAACCTTTAGGCACTGAGGGCCACAGGGGGCTATTCTGATGCATTTGTTATCATCCTTGATGTGATGCAAAATGACCTCCTATAGATGCTGTGTTTGGTAGTCGTGTAGAAGCCTGCCTCCATCAACTCAGAGGGTTTCCGCAATAAGAAAGTCAAGGTATCAAAATGTATCTCAGAAGTACAAGAGAACAATGAGCTCCTCAACTAATGTGTGCGGAACCCCAAGGGAGAGGATGAGGCTACCAAAGTGTACCTGCATGACCCCACAGTGTTCCGTGAGTCCACCATTGACACCTTCACAGTGTAGAGAACAAAAAGGTAGAATGAGTGCCCTTCTTCCTGCTGTGTGGCAGAGTCCTGAAAGATCGCAAGACTGAGGTACGGCTGTTCCCAAGGTAGCCACAAGCTTCTAGCAGCAATGCAAGCCCAAGGAGCTGGTGATGTGCATGCAGCCCAATGAAGCCACTCATACCAAACAGATGGCCAAAAAGCTCAGCATGGTCCTTCGATCCCGAGGTGTAGACACTGGACCTGGCTTATGGTAGTCAATACAGGTGTGAGAAGCTCCCAAATGCATGCGAGTCCTCATCCCAGACGACTTCTGTGGGATGCATTTGCACTTAAGTTCAGCGACTTGCTCTAGGAGGCGTGGCGTCTCCTCATGCCACTGCTGCATAGGATCGCGCAGGAGGCCCCAGCCCATCACTTACTTTATGGCAGCGGACGCCCTGCAAACACAGGCAGATGAGCCCAGAGCCATGTGCTTCCAGTACCCAGACACCTCCAAGTAAGTTAACTCTCACAGGTTCCCCTGCCCCCCTCCTTGGCCCTGTCTTGTGCCTTTCCCACCTTCTTACCTCCCAACTCCAGTTTGAGAGGACTTCCGGACCCTAGCCCTCGGCCTCAGGTTGCAGGCCGCTAACAAACCCTGCCCGCCCCTTGCAGCTGCTGCCTGAGTCCAGTTACGGTTCCTCAACCACTGAACACTAAGACCTGCACCATGACTGTCCTCTGCCACTCAGGCCCTGCCTGAGTCGTTTTTTATCCACAGCACGGAGCCCCAATGGAAGGAAAGAGGAGCAGCTCTTCCAACCATCCCAGGCTTCTCTTCCTAGAACAGGATGATCAGGTGACAGGGAGGGAATGAGTAGGCCTCAGTGGGGCAGTGGGCTGCTCACATTCCTACTTGTTGTGGGTAGGCTCCGCAAAAGTTGCGGGGAGAGGTGAGAGCATCCAGGAGGAGGTGCTTGTCAAAGGCTGTGAGAGGGCGAGGCAGCCATTGCAGCCGAGGTCACATTCCGTATTCCTGGGCACTAGCTGGAAGAGATCTTCGTGCCACCCAGCAATCCCTATGTCTTGGGCCACCTGGATGTCTCTATTAGTAGCTGCCTCCTACCACTAGAGCTCTCCACTGTGTGGCCACCCCCACCCTGCTCCATACATTAGTGGCCCCCTTGCCACTGGAAAAGCAGAAGTAGTAGCTGAGATGACCCACCACAATCTATTGCCATTAAATTTACAAACAGAAAAAAAGAAAAAAATTTTTTTTTTTTCTTAAAAGAAACAGTTGCAAACAAGACTTATGTGACCACAGATGTAACTTTTAGGCAGAAGTCTGTGTAGGTTTGCAGTCAGAGCTTCCCAAGTGTAATCTGAAACTGGCCTTTGTACTCAGAGAGCAGGGAGAGACCTAGGAAACAGGCCATTCCTGCTTAGCTGAGGGCTGTGTTGTTTTGTTTTGTTTTTTAAATTCTATTTTATTTTTTCAGTGTTCCAAGATTCATCGTTTGTGCACCACACCCAGAAGGCAGTTTTAATCAACAAAAGGCTTGCCTTGAGTGTAGCAAGTTGATCCTTGCACCCTTGCACCTGTCCACCACATCTTAACAGTTTATGCAGAGGCATTAGCTAGAGTCGTCATGTAGATCATGCAGCTGTTCTTCACACCACATGACTATCTCAAGGCTATGTCCTTGAAGCAGCCTCTGGGAGTGGGAAAGGCAAGCAGAACTCACATTCTAAGGACAGGAGAGGAAGTGAGGAGCCTTGGAATTACTGGACCAGCTCACGGGTAACTGGGGGTCACATTTTGTCAATGACCTTCCCCAGCAATCTGAAGGAAAAAAACAGGACCTGAGCATTTGTTTGCCTGGGGGCATATTCCAGATACCGTTTCAACGGTAAGAAGTTTTGGACAGAAAATTTTTAACAAATTGCTGAAAATTAATGTGGAGTAGCATAAGGGTGCAAAACTCCTAAAGGCATGCAAATACGGGGGAGTAATCACCCTGTTGCTTTTTCTCTAGGACCCCCACCACTCACTTGTGGGGAAGGTAGGAGGACTACTGAGAAATCTCCCTGTGGTGCTGGGCTGGGAGAAGGGGACCGAAGGCCCTGCAGAAACTATACATAGAACACTTCTAGAGAAAACCTTAATCCATAGGGAGTAAGACAAACAAAACACAATACACAAAAAATGTAGACATAGAGCACTCGTGCAGTTGCAGTTAGGAGAGACAAATAAGGGGACGAGGTGGGGAATATCTGCTCCTGGGGAAGAGCAGGGATATTAGGTCCGGACTTGCATTAATTTGGGGTAAGGTCAAGGATATCTCCATACATTAGATATGTATATATGTATATCTATATACATATCTAATGTATGTATATACATACATTAGAGGGGAGGGAGGGAGGGATGCTCCTAGACGTTTCCCCATTTTCACAGTACCTACCCATGACTTGGGTTGTACACGTGAGAGGGTTTTAGAAAACATGCTTCTATATCCTCACAGCCACAGTAGTAAGAACCAAGTAAAAATAAGACATCAACAGCTGAAGTTGCTATAAGAGATAGCTCCTTTGGCAGAGAAACACAAAGGGAAGACCTAAAGTCTAGAGTTGAGACCCCAAATGATGCAGAGAGCATTTAGTGAGATGAATCCTCTGATTTATTATTCCACATCATGAACACAACATATCACTAGAGAAATGTAAGGTATCACTGTGGGGCACTGAGGATGAGCACAGAAACAGATACTTAAAACTCATGCAGTTCCTAACTAGATTAACGCAAACCCCCACATTAAGACATAGCTGAAAAAAGGATGAGTTCATCTCTAAGTAGAAAAGTGTTTATCTCAGTATTTACCACTTTGCAAAACATGTTGAATTTCAATAAGAACATTACAAGGCATATGAAAGGCAAAAAACAGTGTAAGCAAGAATCTTATGACACAGATGTTTAAACACTTAGGGAATTTTAAAAAACCGTGATTAATGTGTTATAGGCTCTGATTTCAAAGGTAAGCACATGCCTGAGGAAATAGTTAATTTCATCAGACGGAAGGAAACCATACGAAAGAAGCATATGGAAATGCTAGAAATAAAAAACAGTGATGTGGAAATGAAGAATATTTCTGATGGGCATGTCAGAAGACTTGATGCAGGTGAGAAAACAAACAATACAATTGAAGATAAACCACTGCAAAGAAAAATAAGTACAACTTATGATATGCAAAGAAAATGATACACAAAGAAAAATAAGTCAGTAAAACAGAACGAACTATCTAGAGTTCTCGGACAGTTATCAAACTAACATGGGTGTGATCAGAATCCCAGAGAGAGAAGTGAGAAAAGAGGGGGAAGAAGATATTTCTGAGGAAACAATGGTCAGATTTTACCAAAATTAAGGCCACAAACTACTGATCTAAGAAGACTGAAGATGCAGAAATGGGGTGGGGGGAAGCACCATCGTGGCTTATCATATTCACCCCAGAATTCTGTATCCAGTGAAAATATCTGTTAAAATTAAGGAGGGGAAGAAACAACAGAAATTCGGTGTCAGCAGACTAGCTCTAAAATAAAAGTTAAAAAAGACTCTTCAGTCAGAAAAATATAACCAAGTTACGTATTTGTAACATTTAAAGAACTCTTAAAATCTTAAAAAAAAAAAAATCCCCAAATTTAGTGATCAAAGATGGAACACAATCTTCAATGAATAAAATATAGTTGACAAGCTTATGAAAAAAATGCCCAACATCAATCATTAAGGAAATGAAAGTTAAAAGCACAGAATACTACCATATATCTATTAGAATAGCTAAAACAATTATCAACAATGCAAATGGGGAAAAAATCTTAAGAATACCAAATATCACAGAGAATGCAGGGCAACAGGAACTCTCATTCACTGCTGCTTAGAATGTAAAATGTTGTGGTCACTTTGAAAAACAGTGGAGCAGTTTTTTTTTTTTTTAAATTTGAAAAGTCATTTACCATCTGAACCAATTAAATCACTTCTAGATATTTACCCAAGCAAATTGAATACTTATGTTCAAACAAAAGCCTGTATATTGAAGTTTATGGAAGATTTATTCAAATTCGCCAGAAACTGGAAACAACTCATTTGCCCTTCAGCAGGGGAATAGTCTTTGTCTATTCATACGATATAATACTGTGCAGGAATAGAAAGAAATGAACTATTGTTTCATGCATCAACATGGATGAATTTTAAAAGCATTTTCAAGGATCCAAAAGCCTGCACATTGTATGATTCCATCAATACATGATTATGGAAAACAAAACCATTGGGACAAATACCTATCAGGGGTTGTGGAAGGAGAAATATGTGACTAAAAAGGGGTTACCCAATGGGATATTTAGGGCAATGGAACTGCTCAATGGTACAAATAGCATATGTATTTCCTAAAATCCATATGATAGTGCATCTCAAAGAGGGAAGTTTAAAAAACAAACAGCAATAATAATAGTAAAAACATCAACCAGGATATTGGGAAAATCCAAGATGAAATGCAGCCCCTTACAAACTAATTATAATTAATTGTTATATACCTCACTTAAAGACATAAAGAAAAAAGGAGCAGGGGCACCTGGGTGTCTCAGTGGGTTAAAGCCTCTGCCTTCGGCTCAGGTCATGATCCCAGGGCCCTGGGATTGAGCCCCACATCGGACTCTCTGCTCTGCAGGGAGCATGCTTTCTCCCCTCTCTCTCTCTCTCTGCCTGCCTCTCTTCCTACTTGTGATTTCTCTCTCTGTGTCAAATAAATAAAATATTAAAAAAAAAAGAGAGAGAAGCAGAACTAGGTAATGTTGGGAAACAGGTTTTGATTAGATTATTGTATGATACTATAATGATGGATACATATCATTATGTACTTGTCCAGATCCATAGAATGTACAACACCAAGAGTGAACCCTAAGGCAAACTATGGACTTTGAGAATGTAGGTTCACCAATAGTAATAAATGTATCATTCTGGTGGGAAATGTTGATAATGAGAGAAATTATGCATTAGTATAGTATAGTATAGTATATAGTAGTATATAGTATAGTATATAGTATATGGTGTATAGTATATAGTATATAGTATATAGTATAGTATAGAAATTAGTTGAGCAAAAAGTATAGAAATTGTTATAGCTTCTCAATGTTGCTGTAAACCTAAAATTGCTCTAAAAGCACAGTCTTTAAAAATATAACAAAGATAAATGTAGGGCGCCTGGGTGGCTCAGTGGTTAAGCTGCTGCTTTCGGCTCAGGTCATGATCTCAGGGTCCTGGGATCGAGTCCCGCATCGGGCTCTCTGCTCAGCAGGGAGCCTGCTTCTGCCTCTCTCTCTCTCTGCCTGCCTCTCTGCCTACTTGTGATTTCTCTCTGTCAAATAAATAAATAAAATCTTTAAAAAAAAAAAGATAAATGTAAAAGCTTAGTGAATGCTTTAAACATTTCTAAGTAATATACAGATTGTCCTTAAAATTTTTAAATAGCTAGTTTACAAGGTTTTCTTATAAATAAGTGATTATATTTGTTTGGTTTCCTGAGAAAAATTACAGGAGACTCATTAGTAATAGGGCTGTTCTTATATGTGATCCTCTGATTCTCATTTTTAATACTATGAGGGCCTGATTCTTTTACAGCTTATCACTGATGCCCTCTCCCCAGTTACTGTTAGTCTCCTGGTCATGAGAAACATATGTGCTCCATGTTTCCCCCTAACATGAGTTGGTGCTATCACTGACACTCATCTTTTTTCTTCCCAAGAGATACCCCCCATGACTATATGACCTAGAACACACAAATGACCCAGCAACTAGAGCCATACATTTAGATCTAGCATTGACATCTACATATGAATATTTAGATATTAAAATATTCATCTACACGTTATTCATTTAATCATTGTTAGATGAGATTAGGTAGATTGATTTTTACTGCTGTTTCTCAAACTTTAATGTTAAACAGAATAACATGGAAAGCTTACTAAAACAATTTTCTAGGTCCCATTCCCAGAGATTCTAATTCAGTCTTTTGGGATGTGGCCCATCAATTTGCATTTCTAACAAGCTTATGGGTTATGCCAATATTGCTGGCCCAAATACCAAAATTTGAGAACTGCTAATCCAAAATATCTCATATACCTTCCTTCAGTTAATCTATTTTAGATAATCTGGCATAAGAGATTTCTACAAATCTTATTTCTTAATCTTAGAAGTGATCTGTACACAGGAATAGGCTGTATAGGTCTGTTTCTAGGCCAGTTGTGGCTAAAACATGTTTATTTCAGAATGTAAAAAGATGATCATCCTAATCCTAAAATTAATGTCAAACATTTAATAATGTGTCTATGTAAGCAGTATAAATAAGATACCTACATGGTATATAATTATACATACAGAACCTCACTTTCATTAATATGTCATCATTTTGAAGCAAACCCACAAACAGCATTTATTACTTCAGAAGGAAAAATGTAAATTCTAAAGTAAAGGTGGTGTTCATATTGAAAATCCAGTGACATACAGAAAGTGAAATGCCAAATATATATATCAACTTCCATTTATGAATAACCTATGCATATAGAATATAAATTACTGTATATTGCATTGCTATCAACAATATTATCATATTTTCTACACTTCCTTGAAAAATTGCATGGAAACAGTTATCCTGTAATTGCTACAGTCTTATTAGAACAATTTCTAATCTAGGTTGTGGAAAAAAATTCCTTTGAAATGTATGTAAACAAATGGGGATTTTCCCTTCTTGATCATGAAGACATAGAGTCACTTGAGAAAATATTTGAAGCGGTCTGGCCGTTCATATGGATCATCAGTGTAGTCCATTATTACTCTATAATTTTAAAATATTTTACTTATTAGAGAGAGAAATAGAGCATGAGCAGAGTGGGGGAGAGAGGAAAGAGAGAGGAGCACAAGAGGGAGAAGCAGGCTCCCTGCTGAGTAGGTAGAGGATTCGGGGCTGAATTCCGAGACCCCAGGATCATGGTCTGAGCCTAAGGCAGATGCTTCACCAACTGAACCATAGGTGCCCCTATATTGGAATATTTTTTACTCCTTCAAGCTGGTACTCTTTTCCCTAATCTGATATACCAAGGACAACTTAATGTTCTGGAGTGGGTTCACAAGCAAAGGACAAGTTAATTGTTCTGGAGTGGAGTGAACACAGGTTTAATGCATCATGATGTCATTTTTGTGTGCATTAATAGCTCAACTTCATATTAGCATTTATCAAACACCATAGACTATTTTGTATTCTACAGTGCGTAAAACTGATTCACCCACAGGCTTGATTTCTCTCTTTCAAGTAGTAGTCCAAAAGAGGAACTATGGTCCTCAGATACAGAATATGTATGTCAAAATGCTAAGCAGAAAATGAGCAAGACATTCACTCTTTGTAGCTAACTATAATCTAAACCGTATCAGTGACATTTATCTTGGAGCAAACATTTTCTTCTAACTGCTAATATTAAGTCTTATGGAATAACCACTCTGCTGTATAGGTTTAGAGACTTTGTCCCTCCAAAAATTAAACCAATTCATTTTTTACTCTACAATGAATAACCATCTACTCTTTCTAAAACAGTATCATTGGTTTAACCTAGACACGGTTAAGGTGAATTGGAAATTACCTCAAAATAATAAGGATCAGATTGTAGATTTACAAAGAATATAAAAAGATAATTTATAAAAATTCAATAATAAATACATTTAAAAGATTCAACTTTATTGGAATATTTTACACTTGAATATATAGGAAGTATAATTTACCAGTCTAGAGGTGGGCAAGTGGTCTATACTGGTTTTCAAAATGAAGTGGTGATTCCTGTCCTAGGTCTGCAAGAATAAAAATGAATTGACAGAAATCACGGAGGTAAGGGAACACAGTGTAAAAGCTCTAAAACCGTGGGAGGAGCTACTTATAAAATAAATTATATATGCAATTTGCTATGTTTTAGGTATATAGTAAAGTGATGGAATAGAGTTTCTGATGAGAACTGGGTTGGGTGTCAGAACATGAAAAATAAAGATTAGGAATATCAAATAAGTAATTATAACAACTCAGGTTTAATTCCATGCCCCTTTGCTACAAGATCAGTGAGCTTAGAAAAACCAGTCAACCTTAACACTTTGGATTTCCCATATGGTAACTGTGATGATAACAGCACCTACTTAACAGGGTTAGTGTGTAAATTCTGTTATCATTGCTGGCATACAGTGCTATATATATATATATATATATATATATATATGTATCTCTGTATATATGTATACATATATGTATGTGTGTATATATATGTATAGGTAGATACGTATCTATATATAGATAGATATAAATATCTATCTATATATCTATATCATATATCTATGTATGTATAATGTATGTATAAAATTACTATCATGATACTTAAAGTCAATGTTAATCTAAAAGGAAAAGTTATTCAATGAAAGGATATGTAAGAAATCATATTATTTCAAATGGCTTCTAGCTCACAATTAGCTTCCAAATTACTTACAACTGATTTTTTAAAAAATGTACATTGAGACAAAGGGAAATATAATGAATGGATGTTAGTGTAATATTATTCATAGTGATTATTTATCAATGAAATAGCACATCTTAATCTCAGTATATTATCTACTGAACTTTTGAGTTTAACATTAGAGTCTAAATATTGTATCTGAGGGAAATAGTTTTCTTTGTTCAAATGAACAGATGCATGAATTTACAGGCTAATGTAAAATGTTGTGCAAGTGATAAAGGCTCAGTATATATTTATTGAACAGACAAATGGGCTCCTGGGAAACAGGGAAGACTATATCAACTTTCTTAGAAATAGTAGTACGAAGAATGATGAGTTGAAGATTCAGTCCTCATCTTCATCTTTCTCTTTTTCTTATTTGCTTTCTTACCTTCCTTGGCTGAGAAACTGAGGCATAAAACTATTAGGTGCAACAAAGCAAGAACGGCAGCCACCATGAAGTTTGGAGAGGGAGGTATGTGGGAGCTCAAAGTGCAATGTCAGAGTCTAGACGAGCCAAGGCAAGTTTCCAGGAGAGAAGCAAAGGCTAGGCTTGGGAAGTTATAACAAGAGCAAGGGTGAGAAGAACATATATATGCAGAGAATTAGAATGGCGTGGGATGTCAGAATCTGATCAGTGGAGGTCATGACATTTAGAGTGAGTAACAGAAAAAGGGAAAGCAGAGCAACTGTGCAATAGGCTTAATCAGTAAGGTATGCTCAGTAAGGGAGTTTAAGTAGAGTGAGGAGGGCATCCACCTAGAAGGCAGAGCCTGTTGCAATGAGGAAAGTAACAGTGAACGTGAGCTACTGGGGCATAATCATGGTGACAGGGTCATGCATGCATGGGGGCCTCTTTGTATGGGGTGTCAGAAAACAAATCTCAAAAGGGAGCACCCTATTAGGGGATGACAAAGCTAAATTGGGTGAGGAGGACATCCTGAGATGAAGTGCTGAAACCCACATGCAGTGAGAAAAACTGAGTTGGGGAAAAGAAACTCAAAAAGAGGAAAAACTAGAATGAACGTTGTAGTTTAGATCTAAATGGAGTATTTCACAGTAAAGTCATGGCTTTTAACATATAAAGATAGATGTAGAAATATAGATATTAATACAAGTGAGTATATGTGTGCATGGATGCATACACGTACAGCCTAATTATATCCCCTGAGATGCATGGGGCATGGAATAAAAATCAGCACATCTAGTACCTGTACCTTGGTTTCTACTTAACATTTTTCCCTCAAAACAAAAACAAAACAGAACCAATTGGAAAAATTGCTGATTCGTGGGCTGGGGCAAAGAAAATATAAAAGACGTAGAGTATCTTTTGCCAGAAAGAATGCTTAATGAAAAAGTATATTACAAAAGGATACAAAATAATAGAATTTCCCTTCCCAAATCTGGAATAGTTCAAAATTTTACCGAAGTATGAAGAATTACATAATTACAGTACATCTCCCAGAAAAATACTTATTGATTGTGATGGGAAGACATACTGTATAGTGGAGAAGTGTGGCAGACAGTAAATACCTTCATAAGGTTAGCAACATGAAGTTCATCAGTAACAGGGCAAAATGACATGCTGTGCCAATGCAAAGGATGCAATGAGGGTACAGCAACATTTGGAATGCTCTTCCTCTGATTTTCCTGTATAAAACACATAACTTGAATCTAGTGCTTATGAAACATCAGGCTAATGTGATTTGAGGGACATTTTACAAATATCCTATAATCTTCAAAATATCGAGGTCATAAAAATCAAGATAAAGACCGAGAAACTCACCCAGACTGAATAAAACTGAGAAACGAAGCTATAATGTTCACTATAATTCTCAGCTGGAACCTTTTGCTCTAAAAGGTATTCCTGAGACATGAGTTAATTCTAGAATCAGATGGTATTTATATTAATTAGCTGATCTGACAGTGTATCTTAGTTATATAGGAAAATGTCTGTGGTCATAAAAAATACAAACTGAAGTCAGGAGAAAGATAAGACATCAGATCAGCAAATACTTTCAAGTGGTTCAAAAACTTATTTTTACTATTCAATTTTTCTGTAAGTTTGTGATTGTTTAAAAGAAGATGGACAGCAAAGAAGTTTACTTGTTAAATAAAACTATTTCTACAATTGAGTTTGTGGAAATTCAAATGGAAGTATAAATACAAAAGTACAAGTTCATTTATTCATATTTTTTCTAATCTCTTTCTATCTTGATAAGGTCAGGTAACTAACATAAAATAGTTGAGTAGTTGATAAATTGATTTTGCCTTTTCTTTGTTCTTCATAAATGGACTTCATATTCAAGTCAGTCTTTTTTTAGTTTTTCATTTATAACTAGAATTTTGTTTTGTAAAAATGACTTACATGCATATCTTTCCTCTTTTGATTTCCCAGAGGCAACAGCTTTCTAATGAGCACCTATGTAAGTAAACAAAAACACACACACAAATATATGTGTGAATGGATATGCACATGTATCTCACACATGCATCCATAGACACAAATATATGTATGAAACATAATAAAAATAGATATATACATATATGTATGTATGTGTGCATGTATTTTTATGCATGTACACATATATTCTCCCAAAAAGGAATTTATAATATATATTTTTCTGAAATCTACTATTTGTATTTTTCAGGTAATCACACACATAATTCACACTCTGTTTTCTCCCAGATGTTTAATACTTTGTTATACATATGTAATCAGTACAGTTGAAATTATTATTGGATTTGTTACAAATTTTAATGTAACAGATATGCTGCAATCAATATCTTAGTGCACGTGTGTATGTGTGTGTATAAATACATATGCATATATATATATATATAAAGTAATTGCCCAACTGATATTCAAGAAGTTTGTAAACATAAAATTCATGCCAGCAGTGTAAGAGAAAACCAGTTTTCTCACCTCCTATTCCTGGCTATTATTAATATTTTAAGTATTTGCCAAACTAATATTTAAGAAATATTCATTATAGTAGTTTTCATTTCTTTACTTATGATAACCCTGGACTTCAGAAGCTTTCATTTTTCAATAGTTTTAGCATTATTTAGGGATCATTTTAACTATCTCTTCTGAGAGATTAGAAAGAAATGTTTATTTAGCTACTTAGTATAAGCCTGGCATATTTTTTAAGGGCACATTCATACGTCACCTTTCTCATATCATGGCCACTGAGAAATGTTATTATCAACCAAATTGAAATATTAATGAAAGAAGATCAGTGTATTGTATCCTTGTAAAAACAATCAACTACCCTTGACATGTGCATGGAATTCTTTCTTTCAGTCAGTCAACAATCAACACATACCCACTGAGAACATAATGGAGGTCAGACCCTAGGACTTTGTCCAGACACTGGGAATTTGGCAGTTAACGAAACAGACAAAAATCTTACACTCACAGAAATTGTATTCTACTGAAGAAAATATACACTGATTGTCTCAAAATGTAGTAACAACACATTATAAAGCTTATAAATATAATTTTCATAAAAGGGAAATATTTGTCCAGAATTTTGAATCTTTAGTCTGTAAGCATTGAAATTCTTTCTGTTGGAGGGTGCTTAGGTGAACACTGCTCAGTGAAGACCCTGTCAATTTGATTCTGATATTTTCATGGACACATAGTTCCTTAAAATTTGATACCATCATTTACTTTACAGCCTAGTATTGCCTACTTGGAGGCCACTGACTGTTTCAGTCTTTATCATTGTATAAACTTCTAATCAGATCTATTATGTGCTGACTTTGATTTTGCAATTCTAGGAAGAAAGTTAAAAGAAGTTGTGCTTCCAGGTGCTAGGAAGATGTCCCTGTTTCCTCCATGTATCAGGTTTGGAAATACATATGTATTAATTTAATACTAAATTAAAATTTAAAAGATAAAAAAAAATTATTTTTTTGCATTTTTTTCCTGATGCTGATTTGTTTTTGCAATCAAATATTTCCATTTTAGTGTATTCTCATTTTACAATTTACAGTTTTTCTCTACAAACTGATTTTTAAAGAGGGCATTAAGTCAATAAATAAAATGCCACTGAGTTTAATAATTTTCTATTTCTTACTAGCTATAAGTAAAGTTCACTGCCCAACTGTACTGTTTTAGTATATTCCATTTAATAACATTTGATCACACCAATATTTTTCCTTCCAACAATAGATTACAAAGGATTAAACAATTTTTTATTTAGGAAAGGACTTAAAGTTGAGATATTTCCATAACTTTTTATTCTTTTAAAGATTTTACTTATTGAGAGAGAAAGAGAGCACAAGCAGGTGGAGAGACAAAGGGAGAGGGAGAAGCAGACTCCTCACTGAGCAGGGAGCCTCCTGTGGGGCTCAATCTCAGAACCCCAGGATCATGATCTGAGCTGAAGGCAGAGGCTTAACTGACTGAGCCATGCAGGCGCCTTATGATATTGTCATATTTTTAGGAAAACTTAAGAAATTTAAAGTTTTTTGAGAAGTATAATAGTCACAATAAATGAAGTTTGGGGATTTGAAGTTTAAAGATTACTTAATTACATGGAGAAGTTTGCCCATGTATAAAATTCATAGGATACATAAAATAAAATAATTTTCATATTACATATTTTTAAAATCCATAGTTAATTTTATGATTTAAAAAAAGCACTGGAATTAAATGCATTAAACTATAAAAGAAATCAAAGAATGATGGGGATGCAGATAATTTTAATATTCCTCTAAAAATGTTTTCATACTTTCAAATTCTTTAGTGTCACCAAAACTAATTGTAACCATTTCTTCAACACTTGTCCTGGGCCAGACCCTTTCCATGAATTTTGGAGATCTTATGTAATTTAAATTTTATCACCTAACTACTTAAAATGTTTAATTACATAACATTCAATGAACAATCTATTCTTTAAAAACAAACCTATAGGGATGTGTAGATGGCTCAGTCAGTTAAACATCTTCTTTCATCTACTTCGGCTCAGGTCATGATCCCTGGGTCCCATGCTGAAGTCCTGCATTGGGCTCCTTGCTCAGTTGGGAGCCCGCTTCTCACTCTGCCTTCTGCTCCCCTGCTTGCATGCTCTCTCTCTGACAGATAAATTAATAAAATCCTTAAAAATAAAATAAAAACAACCCTATGAAGTATCATTTCTTTATAGATAGGAAATTTTAGAGTAAGGATTTTTACTCATAGAATCTTTCTCCCAAGTCCATCTTAATATCTACTACTTTGTAATATCTAGTACTTTGTACTACTTTGTACTTTGTATCCTGTCACTTAATTATTAGTTTTACAAATGGAGAAACTTAGTATTAAAATGATGTTTAGTGATTAAGTAGAAGTAACACATTTCAGCTTGAATAACTCACAGTTATACACCAAAAAATGGAGCCAATTCATGATGTTGTATCAGTAGAAATAATATAAAATTCAGAGGAGTTTTAGTCAAAAGTTAATTCAGTGAGAAAAAAGCAAATGGTCAATAATGACACATAAACTGAACAGTTCTAAGAATTCAGTTGCTTAATACATGTTAATTTTTAAAGTAGTTTTTTTGTAAAATAATTGTTACTCAGTCTCTAATGTGAGGTTGCTTCACACGCACACTGATACGTAAAACAGATCGCTGTGAAAAGAGAGATCTCCAAATAATTATAAATAAGGCAGTGAATGTTAGCATGATAATGGAGGTACAGGTAGAAATCCACAGTGAATTAAACAAAAGAGATTACTGGATCTGCAAAGATGAATGAAGGGTGCTTAGAGATTATTAAAGTCAGTCATTGATATCTGGACATCTGAAGAGAACAGAAATAGTAGTTACTAAGCAGTGAGTTTACAGGGCACCTTTAGAGGAAACATACACGTTTATACGTGTATACATATATACACAAAATCAAAGTTTAATTTCAAAAGAGGGAGCACTGAAAAATAGATGTAGACCCTATTGTGATGGACTCAAAACAGACTAACCATTTATATTTTATTTCTTGGACAATAGTCTGCTTTTGAAGGTACCTGAGAACTAGAATACTACTAGGATTGGATTAGCTGTGAGTATCAGGCAGTTCTAAAATAAGAGTTTTGATAGCAGCTAATTCTCTCTCAGAAAAGAATTATTTGAAGTGGTCAATTCAAGGACGATTTGGTGTTATACGATATAAAGGACCCAGACCTTTTCTATTTTCTTGCACTGTCATGCATCGATTTCATTCCCAGCGTGACCTCGTGATCTTATATGTCTTCTGCCAGTCAGAAGGAAGTCAGAAACAGGATGTGTCATGTCACTAGATTTATACATACCACTCCCACTTACATTCCATTTACCAGAATGGAGTCAGTGAGCCACATGTGCATGCAAAGGAGGCTTGGAAATATGTTCATTTTTCTAGGTGGCATGTGCCAAGCTAAATATCAAGCAAGGGTTTTATTACTAAGTAGAAAAGGAAGAACACATATTGAGAGCAATTAATGTACTTTCCAACAGTAGATCTATGATCTGAATTTAAAATTAGTGGGATTATATATTTTTCTGGATAAGAAAGAATTGGAAAAATTGTTTGAGTGACATCCCATTTTCAAAATGAGGGAAAATATAAAGATGGGCTATAAATGTGATAACACAGAATATTTTAAAAGAATTAAGGATAGAGGGAGGGAAAATTTGTAACATAGTCAACATAGCAAAAATCAGCCTTTAAGAAAGAAGTTGAAAGAGAACCAGAATATTGCTGTGTTTTGAAAGTCAAGAAAACATTTTATAAAGAGTGGTCAACTATATCCAGTAAGACAGCAATTACTAAATGCATTTGTATTTTTTTAATTAATTGATTTATTTGATAGAGATATCAAATAAATCAATTAATTAAAAAAATACAAATGCAAGAGAGTGCACAAGCAGGAGGGGCAGGGAGAGCAAGAGAGAATCTCAAGCTGACTCTGTGCTGAGCCCAAAGCCCAATGTAGGGCTTGATCTCACAACCCTGAGATCACAACTTGAGCCAAAACCAAGAGTCAGATACTTGCCTGTGTCATCCAAGTGCCTCTAAATGTATGTGGTTATAGATAAAAATACTGGAATGGACAGTTAAGAATATTGGTTCAGGGGCGCCTGGGTGGCTCAGTTATTAAGGGTCTACCTTCAGCTCCAGTCATGATTACAGAGTCCTGGAATTAAGCCCCACATCGGGCTCCCTGCTTAGCGGGAAGGCTACTTCTCTCTCTACCACTCCATCTGCTTGTGTTCTCTCTCTCACTGTCCCTCTCTTTGTCAAGTAAATAAATAAAAATCTTTAAAAAACATTTTTTTTAAATTTAAGAAAAGAATACCAGTAACATCGAACACTCATTGTAGCAAATGGCAAGGACATATTTCATTAAATTGTAAACTTTAGATATCTTAGAAAACAGGTAGAATATTTTATTCACTATTCTTGTAAAGGGAAGAAATATAATTGGGTTTTAGCCTCTGAGAATAACACTGCCGTGGTCCTTCTTTTTCTTCTCCCTCTTTTACCTTCTGTCTCAGTCTCTATTTTCTTTTCTCTGCTTTACTAAGGTATACTTTCATTAAATTTGAGAACAGTATCTTTTGAAGAGTAGAATGTGTAATATACTAGAAAACTCGCCAATTTTAAAAGTATGGCTTGATGAATCTTATGTATAGTTGTGTGATATCAGCATAATCAAACTATAGTACATTTTACCATCTCAGAAATTCTTTCGTAAAACATTGTATGTACTTCCCATCTTCCACGTAATTTTTGCATTTCTTGACTTGTATATGCATGAAATCTTCACCAGCCTTTTCTGTGTAGATTCAGCCTCATGACAGCTTTTGCAGTTCATTCATCTTGGGAATAACACATTGATTTTTATTGCTCAGTAGTATTCCATTTTATAAAATTATTCGCACATTCATTTTATGGTGGATATTTGGTTTGTTTTCATTCTGGGGCGAATTTAATAAAGCTGATAAAAACACTAATTTTCAAGTGTTTTTATGGGCATATCCTTTCAATTCTTTGTGATAAATGCCCAAGAGAGAAATGTGTGAGGATATTTAGTCCTGATTCTCATCAGCAATTGGTAGTCTGATTTTTAGCCACTATATTGGGAATATAATGTTGTCTTATTATTTGTAGATATATAGATATATAAATAAATATATGTATATATACACATATATATATACAAGATATGCATCTTTTCAATTGTCATTTTTATTTTGTTGTGCTTTGTTTTTGTTAGTTATTGGTATATCTTCCTTGATAAAAGTCAAATATTTTTACCATTTTTAATTGAGTGGTTTGTTTTGCTATTGAATTGTTCAGTATGATTTTGTACACAAACTCTCTGGTGTATTTTTTTTTTTTACAGACAGTTTTTTTTTTTTAATTTTTCATTTCTTATAAACATATATTTTTATCCCCAGGGGTACAGGTCTGTGAATCACCAGGTTTACACACTTCACAGCACTCACCAAAGCACATACCCTCCCCAATGTCCATAATCCCACCCCCTTCTCTCAAACCTCCTCCCCCCAGCAACCCTCAGTTTGTTTTGTGAGATTAAGAGTCACTTATGGTTTGTCTCCATCCCAATTCCATCTTGTTTCATTATTCTTCTTCTACCCACTTAAGCCCCTATGTTGCATCACCACTTCCTCAAATCAGGGAGATCATATACTAGTTGTCTTTCTCTGCTTGACTTATTTCGCTAAGTATGATACGCTCTAGTTCCATCCATGTTGTCGTAAATGGCAAGATTTCATTTTTTTGATGGCTGCATAGTATTCCATTGTGTATATATACCACTTCTTCTTGATCCATTCATCTGTTGATGGACATCTAGGTTCTTTCCATAGTTTGGCTATTGTGGACATTGCTGCTATAAACATTCGGGTGCATGTGACCCTTTGGACCACTACGTTCCTATCTTTAGGGTAAATACCCAGTAGTGCAATTGCTGGGTCATAAGGCAGTTCTATTTTCAACATTTTGAGGAACCTCCATGCTGTTTTCCAGAGTGGCTGCACCAGCTTGCATTCCCACCAACAGTGTAGGAGGGTTCCCCTTTCTCTACATCCTCGCCAGCATTTGTCATTTCCTGACTTATTGATTTTAGCCACTCTGACTGGTGTGAGGTGATATCTCATTGTGGTTTTGATTTGTATTTCCCTGATGTCAAGTGATATGGAGCACTTTTTCATGTGTCTGTTGGCCATCTGGATGTCTTCTTTCTAGAAATGTCTGTTCATGTCCTCTGCCCATTTCTTGATTGGATTATTTGTTCTTTGGGTGTTGAGTTTGCTAAGTTCTGTATAGATTCTGGAC
Source organism: Mustela nigripes (assembly GCF_022355385.1). NCBI lineage: Eukaryota > Metazoa > Chordata > Mammalia > Carnivora > Mustelidae > Mustela > Mustela nigripes. Next base: position 113,163,030 of record NC_081557.1, on the reverse strand, counting down.
ACTAGTCCTTTATCTGATATGTCGTTTGCAAATATCTTCTCCCATTCTGTCAGTTGTCTTTTGATTTTGTTCACTGTTTCCTTTGCTGTGCAAAAGCTTTTGATCTTGATGAAATGCCAATAGTTCATTTTTTCCCTTGCTTCCCTTGCCTTTGGCGTTGTTCCTAGGAAGATGTTGCTGTGGCTGAGGTCGAAGAGGATGCTGCCTGTGTTCTCCTCAAGGATTTTGATGGATTCCTTTCGCACATTGAGGTCCTTCATCCATTTTGAGTCTATTTTTGTGTGTGGTGTAAGGAAATGGTCCAATTTCATTTTTCTGCATGTGGCTGTCCAATTTTCCCAGCACCATTTATTGAAAAGGCTGTCTTTTTTCCATTGGACATTCTTTCCTGCTTTGTCGAAGATTAGTTGACTGTAGAGTTGAGGGTCTATTTCTGGGCTCTCTATTCTGTTCCATTGATTTATGTGTCTGTTTTCGTACCAGTACCATGCTGTCTTGATGATGACAGCTTTGTAATAGAGCTTGAAGTCTGGAATTGTGATGCCACCAACGTTGGCTTTCTTTCTTAATATCCCTTTGGCTATTCGAGGTCTTTTCTGGTTCCATATAAATTTTAGAATTATTTGTTCCATTTCTTTGAAAAAGATGGATGGTACTTTGATAGGAATTGCATTAAATGTGTAGATTGCTTTAGGCAGCATAGACATTTTCACAATATTTATTCTTCCAATCCAGGAGCATGGAACATTTTTCCATTTCTCTGTGTCTTCCTCAATTTCTTTCATGAGTACTTTATAGTTTTCTGAGTATAGATCCTGTGTCTCTTTGGTTAGGTTTATTCCTAGGTATCTTATGGTTTTGGGTGCAATTGTAAATGGGATTGACTCCTTAATTTCTCTTTCTTCTGTCTTGTTGTTGTTGTAGAGAAATGCAACTGATTTCTGTGCATTGATTTTATATCCTGACACTTTACTGAATTCCTGTATAAGTTCTAGCAGTTTTGGAGTGGAGTCTTTTGGGTTTTCCACATATAGTATCATATCATCTGCGAAGAGTGATAATTTGACTTCTTCTTTGCCGATTTGGATGCCTTTAATTTCCTTTTGTTGTCTGATTGCTGAGGCTAGGACCTCTAGTACGATGTTGAATAGCAGTGGTGATAATGGACATCCCTGCCGTGTTCCTGACCTTAGCGGAAAAGCTTTCAGTTTTTCTCCATTGAGAATGATATTTGTGGTGGGTTTTTCATAGATGGCTTTGATGATATTGAGGTATGTGCCCTCTATCCCTACACTTTGAAGAGTTTTGATCAGGAAGGGATGTTGTACTTTGTCAAATGCTTTTTCAGCATCTATTGAGAGTATCATATGGTTCTTGTTCTTACTTTTATTGATGTGTTGTATCACATTGACTGATTTGCGGATGTTGAACCAACCTTGCAGCCCTGGAATAAATCCCACTTGGTCGTGGTGAATAATCCTTTTAATGTACTGTTGAATCCTATTGGCTAGTATTTTGGTGAGTATTTTCGCATCTGTGTCCATCAAGGATATTGGTCTATAGCTCTCTTTTTTGATGGCATCCTTGTCTGGTTTTGGGATCAAGGTGATGTTGGCCTCATAAAATGAGTTTGGAAGTTTTCCTTCCATTTCTATTTTTTGGAACAGTTTCAGGAGAATAGGAATTAGTTCTTCTTTAAATGTTTGGTAGAATTCCCCCGGGAAGCCGTCTGGCCCTGGGCTTTTGTTTGTTTGGAGATTTTTAATGACTATTTCAATCTCCTTACTTTTTATGGGTCTGTTCAGGCTTTTCATTTCTTCCTGATTCAGTTATGGTAGTTTATATGTTTCTAGGAATGCATCCATTTCTTCCAGATTGTCAAATTTATTGGCATAGAGTTGCTCATAGTATGTTCTTATAATAGTTTGTATTTCTTTGGTGTTAGTTGTGATCTCTCCTCTTTCATTCATGATTTTATTTATTTGGGTCCTTTCTCTTTTCTTTTTGATAAGTCTGGCCAGGGGTTTATCAATTTTATTAATTCTTTCAAAGAACCAGCTCCTAGTTTCGTTGTTTTGTTCTATTGTTTTTTGTTTTCTATTTCATTGATTCATGCTCTGATCTTTATGATTTCTCTTCTCCTGCTGGGCTTAGGGTTTCTTTCTTGTTCCTTCTCCAGCTCCTTTAGGTGTAGGGTTAGGTTGTGTACTTGAGACCTTGCTTGTTTCTTGAGAAAGGCTTGTACCGCTATATATTTTCCTCTCAGGACTGCCTTTGTTGTGTCCCACAGATTTTGAACCGTTGTATTTTCATTATCATCTGTTTCCATGATTTTTTTCAATTCTTCTTTAATTTCCCGGTTGACCCATTCATTCTTTAGAAGGATGCTGTTTAGTCTCCATTTATTTGGGTTCTTTCCAAACTTCCTTTTGTGGTTGAGTTCTAGCTTCAGAGCATTATGGTCTGAAAATAATCAGGGAATGATCCCAATCTTTTGATACCGGTTGAGTCCTGATTTAGGACCTAGGATGTGATCTCTTCTGGAGAATGTTCCATGTGCACTAGAGAAGAATGTGTATTCTGTTGCTTTGGGATGAAAAGTTCTGAATATATCTGTGATGTCCATCTGGTCCAGTGTGTCGTTTAAGGCCTTTATTTCCTTGCTGATCTTTTGCTTGGATGATCTGTCCGTTTCAGTGAGGGGAGTGTTAAAGTCCCCTACTATTATTGTATTATTGTTTATGTGTTTCTTTGATTTTGTTATCAATTGGTTTATATAGTTGGCTGCTCCCACGTTGGGGGCATAGATATTTAAAATTGTTAGATCTTCTTGTAGGGCAGACCCTTTGAGTATGATATAGTGTCCTTCCTCATCTCTTATTATAGTCTTTGGCTTAAAATCTAATTGTCTAATATAAGGATTGCCACTCCTGCTTTCTTCTAATGTCCTTTAGCATGGTAAATTCTTTTCCACCCCCTCACTTTAAGTCTGGAGGTGTCTTCGGGCTTAAAATGAGTTTTTTGGAGGCAACATATAGATGGGTTTTGTTTTTTTATCCATTCTGATACCCTGTGTCTTTTGACAGGGGCATTTAGCCCATTAACATTCAGGGTAACTATTGAGAGATATGAATTTAGTGCCATTGTATTGCCTGTAAGGTGACTGTTACTGTATATGGTCTCTGTTCCTTTCTGATCTACCACTTGTAGGCTCTCTCTTTGCTTAGAGGACCCCTTTCAATATTTCCTGTAGAGCTGGTTTGGTGTTTGCAAATTCTTTCAGTTGTTGTTTGTCCTGGAAGCTTTTAATCTCTCCTTCTATTTTCAATGATAGCCTAGCTGGATATAGTATTCTTGGCTGCATGTTTTTCTTGTTTATTGCTCTGAAAATATCATGCCAGCTCTTTCTGGCCTGCCAGGTCTCTGTGGATAAGTCAGCTGCCAATCTAATATTTTTACTATTGTATGTTACAGACTTCTTTTCCCGGGCTGCTTTCAGGATTTTCTCTTTGTCACTGAGACTTGTAAATTTTATTATTAGGTGATGGGGTGTGGGCCTATTCTCATTGATTTTGAGGGGCATTCTCTGAACCTCCTGAATTTTGATGCTCGTTCCCTTTGCCATATTGGGGAAATTCTCCGCAATAATTCTCTCCAGTATACCTTCTGCTCCCCTCTCTCTTTCTTCTTCTTCTGGAATCCCAATTATTCTAATGTTGTTTCGTCTTATGGTGTCACTTATCTCTCAATTACCCCCCTCGTGGTCCAGTAGCTGTTTGTCCCTCTTTTGCTCAGCTTCTTTATTCTCTGTCATTTGGTCTTCTATATCACTAATTCTTTCTTCTGCCTCATTTATCCTAGCAGTGAGAGCCTCCATTTTTGATTGCACCTCATTAATAGCTTTTTTGATTTCACCTTGGTTAGATTTTAGTTCTTTTATTTCTCCAGAAAGGGCTTTTATATCTCTCGAGAGGGTTTCTCTAATATCTTCCATGCCTTTTTCGAGCCCGGCTAGAAACTTGAGAATTGTCATTCTGAAGTCTAGATCTGACATATTACCAATGTCTGTATTGATTAGGTCCCTCGCCTTCGGTACTGCCTCTTGTTCTTTTTTTTTGTGGTGAATTTTTCCCTCTTGTCATTTTATCCAGATAAGAGTATATGATGGAGCAAGTAAAATACTAAAAGGGTGGCAACAACCCCAGGAAAATATGCTTTAACCAAATCAGAAGAGATCGCAAATCATGAGGGGGGAGAAAGGGAATAAAAAGAGGTTCAAAAAGGGAGAAAGAAAAAAAAGAAAAAAAGAAAAGAAAAAAGAAAAGAAGAGAATTTTTTAAAAAAAGAAAGCAAATAAAGAAAAATATAAAAAAGAAAAAAATATATATAAACTAGTTAAAAAAGTTAAAAAAGAAATGGGTAAAAGTTAAAAAAAAAATTTTACCAGAAGGCAAGAAAAAAAAAAAAAACTAAAAATGAAAAACAAAAAAATTAAATTAGCTGCAAGACTAAAAAAAATCACAGGAAAAAAGCCATGAGTTCTGTGCTTGGCTTTCTCCTCCTCTGGAATTCTGCTGCTCTCCTTGCTATTGAAACCACACTCCTTGGTAGGTGAACTTGGTCTGGGCTGGATTTCTTGTTGATCTTCTGGGGGAGGGGCCCGGTTTAGTGATTCTCAAGTGTCTTTGCCCCAGGAAGAATTGCACCGCCCTTACCAGGGGCCGGGGTGAGCAATCCGCTCGGGTTTGCTTTCAGGAGCTTTTGTTCCCTGAGCGCTTTCCGTAGAGTTCCAGAGGATGGGAATACAAATGCCGGCCTCCTGGTCTCCGGCCTGGAGGAGCCGAGAGCCCAGGGCCCCACTCCTCAGTGCGCCCTCAGAGAACAGCGCCCAGTTACTCCCGTCTGCCTGACCTCCGGCCGCGCTCCGAGCTCACCGAGCCTGCGACCGGTTCAAGGTAACACCGAGCTGCGAGCTTACTGTCAGCTCTGTCTCTGTAGCCGGCTTTCCTGTTCCAATACCCAGAAGCTCTGTGACACTCAGACACCCCCGATTCTTCCGTGACCCTGCGGGACCTGAGGCCACGCTGACCTAGCGTGGGCTTCGCCCCCGTTTAGCCTCTGGAGCGATGTCCCTCAGCGGACCAGACTTTTAAAAGTCCTGATTTTGTGCGCCGTTGCTCCGCCGCTTGCCGGGAGCCGGCCCCTCCCCCCCCGGGGTCTATCTTCCCGTCGCTTTGGATTCACTTCTCCGCCGGTCCTACCTTTCAGAAAGTGGTTGTTTTTCTGTTTCCAGAATTGCTGTTCTTCTTCTCTTCAATCTGCCGATGGATTTGCAGGTGTTTGCGATTTTTAGATAAGTTATCTAGCTGATCTCCTGGTAGCTGAAGTTGTTTCAGCCTGCTACTTCTCTGCCATCTTGACTCCTCTACCTCAGGTGTATTTTTTATAAATATTTAATTCAGTATGTGTCTTGCCCTTCAATGTTTTTGATTTTCTTAACAATGTCTTTTAAAGAACAGAAGTTGTGGGGCACCTGGGTAGCTCAGTGAGTTGGGCCTCTGCTTTTAGCTCAGGTCATGATCTTGGTGTCCTGGGATCAAGACCCGCATCGGGCTCTCTGCTCAGCTCGGAGCCTGCTTCCCCTCTCTCTGCCTGCCTCTCAGCCTACTTGTGATAGCATTCTCCCTCTCTCTCCCTCTCTCTGTGAAATAAATAAATAAAATCTTAAAAAAAAATAAAAAATAATGGGGCACATGGGTGGCTCATTGGGTTGGGCCACTGCCTCGGCTGAGGTCATGATCTCAGGGGCCTGAGATCGAGAGTCCTGCATTGGGCTCTCTGCTCAGCAGGGAGCCTGCTTCCCTCTCTCTCTCTCTCTCTCTGCCTGCCTCTCCGTCTACTTGTGATCTCTCTCTGTCAAATAAGGAAATAAAATCTTTAAAAAATAAATAAATAAATAAATAATGAAAAATAAAAAAATAAAGAACAGAAGTTGTGATCTTGATAAACTCTACTAGTTCTAGTAGAGTTTTTTATGACTTATTGCATAGAAGATTGTCATCTCTAATCAAACAAGATCTTCAATTTATATGCTTTATATTTATCTTAATTGCCTTAATAGGATAAATATTTTTTACTGTGATTGGAATTTGAGAGGAAAATTTATTCTTTTAACATGAAGTATAGTGTAAGTTCTTACTTTATCATAGTTGTCATTTTTCAGGTAGAAGATTTTTTTCCCACCCAATTCACTGAATTTTGCTATAATTGAATATTAAATTTTGTCAACTTTTTGCATCTTTTGATACAGTCAAGATTCTTCTACTTTAATTTATTTACATAATGGATTATATTGAGTGATTTTCAAAAATTAAATCAATCTTAGATTCATGCAAAAGATCCTACTAAGTTATGATACATTTTCCTTTTTTATGTAGCTGGATTTAATTTGCCGATATTTTATTAAGGTTTGTGTTTCCATGTTCATAGAAGTTCTTGAAAAGTATTTTTATTTCCTTGGAAGTTTTGGCTGGTTTTGGTATCTAAATATTGGGTTGGGTCAGTTAGAATCAATTGTTCCATCTTTAATTTGTTGAATGATTGTGTTTGTCATTGATATTTTTTCTTCTTTAAATTTGGTAGAATTCCCCAGTAAAAATGATCATGAAGTTTTCTTTGTAAGAAGGTTTTTAATTAAAATTTTATTTGTCTATATATGGAATATATTTTTATATAGAAAATACACACATATATATGTGTGTGTGTATATATATATATATATATATATATATATATATATATACATATATGCTTTTTGTCAATATATATAGGACACTTCAGGTCATTTCTTCTTGAGTGAGCTGTGGTAGTTTGTGTAGTTCAAGGAATCTGACCACTTCATATGACTGTCATTCATAATAAAGTCTTTGAATAGAGTTATTCCTTATTATATATTATATATATAGTTATTAGTTATATTAGTTATTAGTTATATATATAGTTATATATATATGGTTATTCCTTTTATATATTATATATTCCTTATTATATAATAATTCCTTATTATCTTTCTAATATCTATAGGATCTGCCATGATCTGTCTTTTTCATTATTGATATCAATAATTTTTGTCTTCTCTTATTTGATCTTCATAGGCCTGGCTAGAAATTCTTATAATTTAATCATCTTTTCAAAGAAACAGCTTTTGTCTTCAGTGGTTTTACTATTTTTAAAAAATGTTTTCCATTTAATTATTTTTTTTAGTCTTCATTATTTTCTTCCTTTGGTTCTTTATATTCTCTTTCCTCTTTTAATGTTTTTTTTTCTGGTTAAAGTAGGTATTGTTTATTTTGGGATGTTCTTCCATTTTAATATGAGTATGTATTTTTCTACATTTTTCTTCAAATGCCTTAGGTGCACATGCCACAAATTTTTATGTTTGGTGTTTTCATTTTTATTCAGTTCAAAATATTTTTCAATTTTCCCTTTGATGGGTAGCTCACACTGTGGATTTTACATTGTTGAGTGCTGCATTTTGTTGAACTGTATAAAATACTTTTGAATTCTGCCTGGCATACTACTATGCAGTTTGAGGATTGTTTTGTCCCTTTAGAGGCTTTTGAAAACTTTTTTCTATGGCAGATCCAGAACAGTCTAGTCTAGGGCCACTTTCATCTCTCTGCAAAGGTCTGACCTTTATGAAGGCTATACCCAATCCCTGTGTGATCCAGGTCTCCAGTTTGAGGAACCTAACTTCCAGCCCCATTTGTCAGACAACTTTGCAGGGTTTCTATCCTGTCCCTTCACATATGTACCTGTCAGCATCCAAAAACTCAGGCAGGCCTCCACAAATCTGCAGTGATCTCTAGCTCTCTCTCCCTCTCTATGTAGCTCCCTCCTCTCCAGTCCTCATGTTGGGAATCCATTCTCTCCAAACTGATTTCCTTCCGTTTAATTCAGCAAGCCCCCCAGGTTATTGTAATTTCCTATCCAAGTTCTAGCTTGAAGACTGAGACTGACGGAATAATAGGGTTCATTGTTTCCTTTCTGTCAGGGATGACAGCTCTTCACTGCCTGTTCCCCAATGTCTGAAAGTGCGGCTTAAGTTTTTTTGTTTTGTTCTTTTCATTCCTTTGTGGCCAATGGGAACGTTTTATCATAGTTAACCCTTTAACCCACTGAGTCACCCAGGCACCCCAACCCTTAATGGGCAGAAGTAAAAGCCATTCTCTGACTCCCTCTCTGCCATTCTGCCTCTTTTTCTCTCTTGCTTTCTTCCCATTGTCATTCGAGAAGCAAATGGACATTTATGGGGAGAAGAAAAAGAATTTAGTTGATCACAACACGAAGATGAACATATATAATGTAATTTGTAGAGTGACACCATAGGAGAACTGGGAGAGGATGAGAGAGTAACAATAATTTCTGTAACTGTAATTTCTTTAGCACTCAGTATGTAGGAGCTCAGCTAATGCAATACATACCAACTAGTTTTCCAACAGGGCATCAAGGAAAACACAGATCTATTTACAAATCACTAGAAAATTCTTAGATACATAAAAGCGTAAATTTAACCATGTTGTAAGTATATGTGGATTTTAATTGAGGGGGGGGGGGAAGAGTTTTTTTAAAGAAGGGGTACCAACAAGTGATTATGATGAATCTTTTCCATTTCCTTCTAGTAATTAGTGTTTAATCCTTCTAACGTGAATGAGTTTCTCATGCCAGTTCCACTCGCATCAACAGCCTATGTTCAATCTAAAATGCAGAAGGCTACGTTGCAATAAATAGATTTGTGTATTACCTCATAATGCCAACTTTATTAGCAGTTTGGCTTTCATGCAGTATCTATATTAATCACATTCCACAAGTATACAAGTGTGTCAGTTGTTTCCCTGTGCTGATTGGTAAGCCTTTAGTGCCAAAGTCACTAGCTAAGTAAGCTGAAGGATAAATCCATAAGGATTATTATTATTAAAGGCTCAAAGCAGAGAAGCAACACAAAGATTGTCAGTAGCAGAGAGTGGTGGATACTCACAAATGTACACATAACATAATATTATCTAAAACATTAAAATTTCATGGATTAGTCAGATGTTAATATGTATTATTATAGATGAACTTTTCTTGAAAAATAGAGTTTTTAACTCAAAAGCTTTTAAATTTGTTTTGGGACAGTAAAAGCAAACTGATGATTAAAGATTGTTTAAAATGTGAAATCAAACAAGGGTGATTCTGTGAGTCTGCCAGCTAGGAAATGGACTGAATTGACTCATTGGATCTTTTAAAAACGTGACAAAGAAGCAGACTTATGCATAGAAGATAAAATTTTAAAATCATTTAATTCACATAATTAATTGATTCTCTGAAAGATTTGGATTTATACATTGATAACCATTTTGCACTAATAAAAAGAAATGTAGAGGCTGCTTTTAGACAACAGTCTTGAGCAATGGAAACTTGATCAGAGTAAAAGGGCTCCTAGCAACCACCTGGCTAACTACAGACAGGCCCATCAGAAAACCAACCTCAAAATATCCATCAGCCCTAGCTGACCAATGGGCTACTCACAAGCAGGCACATTTAACACAAAAGGGAAAATTCCTAGGTAGCCATACATCTTCACCCTTCCTCTTTAAAAACAGCCCCTATGTACTGTCTCCTTGGAGACTGTCTCTCCTTTCTGCCCCTGTCTCCTGGGCTGTATATTCAATACCCACAACCTTATGGCAGACAGTCTCTCCTCTGCTGTCCTGCCAGGTGTGTTTAAGAAATTTCTGTCTCCTCTCTTCTGCTTTCGGTGAATTCTTTCACCACCTACACCACCAGTTTCCATTCGGTTATCACTCCACATTTGGGGGTGGAGTGGTGTCCAGTTGGAAGAGACACCACAAAACAGTGAGACAATGGTACTGTGGTAAGCAGAGTAATGATCATTCAAGCATATCTACATTCTCATCACTGGAGCCTGTGATTATGTTCCCTTACATGCAAAAGGGAATTTGTAGATACGATTAAGTTAATGGCATTTATTTTTTATTTTTTTTTAAGATTTTATTTATTTATCAGAGAGAGAGAGGGTGAGAGCAAGCACAGGCAGACAGAATGGCAGGCAGAGGCAGAGGGAGAAGCAGGCTCCCTGCCGAGCAAGGAGCCCGATGCGGGACTCGATCCCAGGACGCTGGGATCATGACCTGAGCCGAAGGCAGCTGCTTAACCAACTGAGCCACCCAGGCGTCCCAAGTTAATGGCATTTAGATGGGGATATTATCCTGAGTTACCCTGGAAGGTGCATTTTTATCACAAGGGCCCTTAAAAGTAGAAGAGGGAGGCAGAAAATCAGAGAAATGGCAGCATGAGAATTTCTCAACTTAATATTGCAGACTTTGAATATGGGAGAATGAGACCATGAGTCGGGGAAAGTAGACAGCCTTTAGAAGTTGGAAAATGCAAGGAAATTGATTTTTTCCTCAATGTTCCAAGAAGGAATACAGTCTACTGATATCTAGATCTTAGCCCTAGGAAATCTCTTTGGGACTTCTGATGTACAGAACTGTAAAATAATAAATGTGTGCTTTTTTAAGTCATCAAGTTTATGGTTATATTTTATAGCAGCAATAGAAAATTTAGCATCATCATAACCAAGGAAGGTAAGACAAATGATCTACCAATGCAATTGATACATTAGTATAATTCAAGAAAACTTCTAATTCCCAGGAAATTCAAACTTTTGTGATTTATATGCTTTGAAACTTATATAGGAATGGTATGTTATTCAATACTACTATAATAACAAATGGCCCCAATATCTCTGTAGTTTTCAACAGAAAGTGTATGTGTTTTTCACCTTGAATGTAGGCTGGAGGAAAGTTGTGGCTCTATGCCAGGTTGCAATTCTAGGTCTTCTTACCCATGTAGGCAGGGAAAGTGAAGCTCTCTATATATGGGAATGCCCACCCCAGTGGCAGATATGAAGAGCAAGAGAGCAAGCAGAAAATCAAGATGCCACTTTTAGCATTTCTGCTTATATGCGGTAATCATAGAATCAACTCAAATTCAATTGACTAATGCATATCACATGTCCTTGTGCAAAATCAGTAAGACAGGGACTACTTTCCTCCCAATGGAGATGGGAAAGACACAGGACAATATGCAGGGAAATGTATAATCCTAATAGAGATAGAGTATATGAAATTGATAACATAAGTAATAAAGTCTGCCTTGCACTGCTTTATTATAGTTTCATATATTCTTCTTATAATATAAATGCCAAATGGAGATGAAAGTATTTAGATTTTTCAATGAAAAGAAAATGGCTATAACCCATGATTACACACACACAGACTCACACACAAGCATGCCCATACATACATACACACTTAAATATTTATGCAAATGCATATTTACATATATAGATATATGTTTATATGTATATGTTTCTTAATTCATATTTCCTATCAAGTGATGGGTTGAACATGGTCTTTTGTACCCTTTATTTCCTGTGTTTCCTGGTTTTTAGATCTGGACACTTGATCTGGTACAGGATTAACCATTTGTCAAGCATATTTATAAATGGTCTGTGTGTACTTGGGGACACATTACACCCTATTGTATTATTAGTAGCCATTAAAATTAGAGTGTTTCCTGACAATTTGGGGAAATTACATAATAAAATTTGATTACCTAACAATATCTTTCTGATCTCATGGCTTTTAATCCATTTCATATATTTTAACCTTTGAGTACTTGTTATTGGTGTTAAAATTGTGACCATCACATTCAATAAGAGCCTTGTCTAATGGACTTCTGAATCCGTTTCATATAATTTTAACAAATTTTGGTAGCTTATATACATAAAATATATGCATACTTTCAAATAACAATACCAGTAATATTAAGAAAATCAGTAATTTAGTTATAGGGTATTTTTTTGTCAGATTTTTAGGTCCTCACAAAGGTATTTCCTTTTATTAAACCTAAATTAGTGTGTACTGATTTACAAAGTACTCTAGGTTTGAGCAAATTACTATTTAAATGTCATTTGAAATAGTTTCTCTTAATGTAGTAATGTTCCCTATTATACCAATTCATTTGTTTCCTTTCCTGAATAAATTGTTTTTATTCTTCTTATTTTTTGTAATTATGTTTTGTAGTTATGTTATTAATTCTTATTTTATTTTATTTATACATTTTAAAAATGAAATTCATGAGATGTTACAGGAATATTATGTCAGTTCAAGCATTTCAGACATTTCAGTGTTTTTTTTTTTTTTTTAAGATGTTACTTTACCGATTTTATTTTAGAGAGAGAGAGAGAGAGAGCAGGGGAAGGGGCAGAGGGAGGAGGATAGAATCTCAGGCAGACTCTGTGCTGGGCACAGAGCCCATAGTAGGACTTGATCTCATGACCTTGATATCATGACCTGAGCCAAACCAACAGTTCGAAGCTTAACCAACTGAGCCATCCAGGTGCCCCATCAATGTGTTTTAGGATAAAATTTTAATTCACATATTCATTTCCAATTGGTTATTCTGTAGTTACCTTTAAATCTAAAATAATGTCATTTCATTGAAATATAGTTACATACTAACCTCTTTGATGTTCACAGGTATCTTTTTTCACTTATAATACTTTTAAATGTATTCTTCCCATTTGCTACTTCCATCTTCAGAAATTTAATAAATTTTTATTTTTAAAACTTTAACCATTCCCTCATCCTTTGAATTTATTTTCATCATATCTTTTACTTACAAACTTTATAAGAGTTGCATTACAATGGCATTACTTTTGCTTTAGTCCATTACCTTCAAAGAGAGTAATGGTGAAACAGTCTATATATGGTTTATATCTCCTTATCATTCCTCATTGTCTTCATTCCTTTTGTAAAAGCTGATTTCCATTTTGTATCTTTCCACTTCAGTCTACACAAAATCTTTAGCATTTGCTCTTGCAGACATGCCCACACCAAATTCACTTAAGTTTTATTTGTCTTAAAATATCTTTTTTATTTTTTAGCCTACTATTTAAGGATATTCTTAGTGGATATTCTAGATTGTTTTGTTTCTGTTTTTGCTTTTGTTTTACATTTTAGAGATGTCATGTAGTGATGTTTTAGTTTCCAAAAGTCTCTAATGAGACATCAACTGGCATTCATACTATTACTTCTACATAGGTAATGTGTTTTCTCACCTTTGGCACATTCAAGATTTCCTCCTTGTCCTTGATTTTCAGAAGTTTGGTTAGAATGTGCTTAGATGAATCTAATTTTTTATTGTGCTTTGATGTTGTTTACCTTCTTGAATTATACTTCACCTCTCTCCTTTTTGTTTCATATCCCCTTCTGGTATTTCAGTCATACATTAGGTATTATCCAATTATCCTTGGTTATAGCAGTTATTTACTATTCCTAGAGTATAATCTATGGATAATTTTAACCAGACCACAGACATGCTAATACACCCTGAGAAAAACATATGTAGATTTGATGATTCCAGATAACTGTAACCTGTCTCAAAAAAGGACTTGTCTCATGATTTTCTTTGCATGATTGTGTACTTAATATCCAACATATCTGTGTAACAAACACATGCCCACAAACACTTCATTCCATAGGAAGCTATAAACTTAGAAATCTCCCTTACTCTCTTCCAAAGTCCTTCCAGGAATTAAACTCTTACTTTATATTAGGGATCTCTCTATTCAAATTTAAGGTACGCTGGGTAAGCCAGTGTTTACTTATCATAGTTAGAAAAGGTTAACTTTGCTGGTTTCATTTTGGGGACAGTTTAAGAAACTGCTTTCCCCTTGAATATTTTAAAGAATCAAAATATAGGAGGTTGTTATAATTTGTTAAAGGCTATGATTTCTTTGAATATACATGTTTTCAAACTGTGTCAAGCATTTCAGATAAGTTAAATGTATGACCTCTGTATTATTATTACTCATATTTTATACATCAGAAAACTGAACCCCCCCAAAATAAATAACTTATTAGTTAGATAACTAATGAATAAAAGAACTGGAATATGATTTCAAGTCCTTATGTTAGGGTTTCCAATATTTCTAATACAATAGATTGCCCTTGGAAAATAAGGAATTAAAGCAGCTGTCTTGGAATCCATTTCTTTCTAATTATGGGAGGGGTAATGATATTGAGGAAACAAAAAAGTGTTCCATTCCAATATCCTTGTAAACATGCTAATAACTCACCTCCTGCTGGACTAATAGTATTTGTTAGAAGAAGAATCCTTATCTGTTGAAACCTTTTAATAGAATATTCCTGGCTTATAATTGCTTTTGATAAATAATTCTAGAATTTATGGATATATGAGGTATCATTCTTCAGCAAACTTCAAGGGAGGTATATATAAAAATCTAGGTATTAAAGTGAAGTATTTCATTACTTAAATGCCCTCTGGTGTGTTAGAGTTCTTGTCTATTACTGTGGGCTACAGAGCAAGTCTGATGGGGGAAGAAAACTTAAAGTTATGTTTAATAGCCTACACCACTCTTCACTTTTCTGCTTCCTCTTGGTTCTTTATTTCATTGAAATTATTAGTGAATATATATATATATAGTATATATTATATGTGTATATGTGTATATACACATACACATACATACATACAAACTAAATAAGAATTCTGATTCGTATTTATCTTACTTGGCATTTAATCATTTGTTAATATCTTACCCTACATGGGAAAAGGGACTTTGCAGATATAGTTAAGGATGTTAGGATGGGGAGATTATTCTGCATTGTTGGGGTGTTGGTGGGACAGGGGAATCAAAGGGACCCCAGGAGAGACAAAGCTATTTTTGCTTCTTTTCAAGCTTCTATTCTTGCAGAAGACCTGAACTAGTATGCCACTCTACATAAACTTTATAATGCAAATAGCATATGTCCTCCTTCTAAGGGACAAAGAAATAATATATTTGGAGGCTTCCAACACAGTATTTAAGGAATAACTGGGTAGAGCCATCATGTGTCTATTCCAGACCATTGGGGCTAGATATCTCCTTGCCATGACCCCTGGTTTCATGGAAATGAGCAACCTTTGTAGGACATCCCTACCTGTCCTTGTTCTGACCAATTCCTGGATGGCTGAAAGGACATGTGCACCAGACCACAGTCACCAATAAAAACATCAGACCCCAAACAAAGACTAGACCCATGCTCTTTTCCCTTCCGAGTCTCTGGGATCCTCAGTCTGTCTCTCTCTGTGTCTCACCGTCTCTATATGTACTTTCAGTAAACTCTGCTTTCCCCCAGCACTGGCACATGTTTGATTTCCATCCTGTGTGAAGGCAAGGACCCTCTTGGCTGGTCTTGCGGGACCTCCATGTGGTTCCTTAGACTTGCCCACCCCCATGAGCAGTGGGGGTGGGAGGCAACATAAACACAAGGGTCTTTATAAGAGGGAGGCAGGAATATTACAAAGAAGGAGATGAAACCAGGGAAGCAGAGTCTGTGATGCAATGACAGACTGAGAAGATGGAAAGTGCCAGAAACCAAGGAATGAAGTAGCTTCTAGAAGCTGAATAAAGGCAAAAAACAGATTTTCCCTAGCACCTCAGAAGGAACAGAGCCTTGACAAGGCCTTAATGACCTCCAGAACTGTAAGCTAAGAAGTTTGTGCTATTTTAAGCCACTGTATTTGTGTTCATTTTTTTTTTTTTTTAAATCAGCAATCAGAAACTAATGCAGGCCCTAATGCAGATACATGCTGCCCTCGATAATTGCAGAGATATTAACTAAGTCCATTTTTCTTTGGCTATGCTAAGTGAAAATTTTGAATTCCTGAGCCCTCCTCAGTAGTGAACAGTAGGAACTACAGAGTTCTAAGAGAATAACAAGAGAAATGGCTGAGGTGGATTTTTCTCGAAGTCCCTTTATAACGTTCTTTCCTGTAAATACATAAAGGAGATGCTATCTGGGGGTTAATAGTAGACTATCAAAGATTAAACAATACAGTTCTTATTGCTTCAGCTATACTTGGTGTGGTAAAAATCTATATAGGAAGAACAATAGGTCAAGGAGAAGTGATGTGCCATCAAGGACCCTCTCTTTCATTCTAATTTAGAAGTACAGCCAAGTACGATTTGCATTTTCATGAAGTGGAAATCAGTTGATGATACAGCATTCTCAGCTCAAAAAGAGTTCAGAACCTTAGTTGCTCATATGTCAAAGGTAAACTGGTTGATGAATCCAGCTAAAATATAATGCCCAACCCAATCTGTGAACTTTTGGGGAGTTATGCAGACTAGATCAACTGGACATATTTTTCAAATTGTGAGAAACACATTATTCTCTTTTATAGATCCTGGAAATAACCAGGAAGCTCAGGTACTACTCAGGTTATTCAGGTTCTAGAGAAATTATATTTTTCAAAAAAGAATCCTCTTCGGGGCACCTGGGTGGCTCAGTGGGTTAAAGCCTCTGCCTTCAGCTCAGATCATGATCTCAGGGTCTTGGGATCGAGCCCCACATCGGGCTCTCTGCTCAGCAGGGAATCTGCTTCCTCCTCTCTCTCTGCCTGCCTCTCTGCCTACTTGTCATCTTTGTCTGTCAAATAAATAAATAAAATCTTAAAAAAAAAAAAAGAATCCTCTTCAAGTTCTATTCAAAGTCAAAAGAAAAAAAAAATATTTAAAAAGAAAAAAAGCATTTTCAAGCATCCTGAAGAGAAATAGCACTAAAAGATTTGTGGAGAGTAGGCCCAGGGAGTCCAACTTAACCCTTTATGACCTACCTGGTTAATTGATATAGAATTATCTACAACTGGAATACTGTAGGGCAGAGTCTTTGACATAAATTGAAATAGGGTACCAGGGAATGCCTCTTGGTATTTTTCAAAGTTGCCTGAGGAAACTTCTATTAATAGCCCAAATGAAAGACAGTTGTTAGATTTTTTTATTTATTTATTTGACACAGAGAGAGAGATCACAAGTAGTTAGAGAGGCAGGCAGAGGGGGGACACAGGCTCCCAGCTGAGCAGAGAGCCCAATGCAGGGCTCCATCCCAGGACCCTGAGATCATGACCTGTGTCAAAGGCAGAAGCTTAACCCACTGAGCCATCCAGGTGCTCCCAGTTGTTAGATTTTTATTGGGTGTCAGTCAAAACAAAATTTATTAATGGGTTATTGTAGATTTTTACCAGTTGACCCAGAGAATGATAAGTGAGTGTTAACTGGAATCAACACCTGTGCTCCTCTAGAGTTCAATAACCTTGTCTAGAGCAACTCCGTGAATACATGTAAAGATTCAGAACACAGAGTTAACTGTCAATTCAGCAGCATACTTCAGATTTTTCTCCTGATCAAGGTATGCATTTCACTGCTAAGAAAATAGACACATGAGTAAGGAAACAAACTTACTGTATGCCTTATCAACTTAGAGCAGTGAAACTATTATAGATGTTTGAAACACTTGTTGCCCAAAGGAAAGTTTCTAAGATTAGGAAGTAACAAATGGAGGCAGCTAAAAATATATATAAATCCACAGCCATTCATCTTTCCAACCTAAAACAATGTTTATTTGTCTGGGCTGATCCAGTTGCTCCAGGATCAAGTTTGAACTTATATTTATCAAGAAAACTGAAACCAGTGCTCAGTACATAATATTGATTACATTGAACTCACTAGTTTAAAGTCCTAAAGGTACTTTGGGGTGAGTGAAACTGTCACTTCTTGATACCTCATGAAAACAGGTTCATTACCAAATGTCTGTTTCTTTTTGTTCTGTCTGTCAGTCTGTCTATCTATCTATCTTTCACCAGATCTATGGGTAAATAGTACATATGCTGAAATAGAAACCCCAATTGTGGAGCAAATTGTCTCAGCTAAAATAAGTAATAAATGTGAGAAAATTAGTAGAACACATAGATGAGGAAGATTGCAACAAGTGGATTTAAATCCAAAAAAGAATGCAGTAACGCTATTTCCATGTTAGCATTTTAGAGTAAGAGAGTAAACTCATTTCTCTCTTATAGCATTGACAGCCAATGTTAGGAGACACCCTGGGTGGATTTTATCTGTTGGAAGAAGACTTGATTTTCATTGATCTTCAAATACTCTTTAAAGGTTTTATCCAGTGAATCTGAGGAAAAATATGACATAACACACACTGACTAGTCAAGTGGAAGATGGCACAGTGTGGAATCTCTTCATCCTTAAGGCCAGAAATAAAGAAAAGATGTTGCTAAACAGTTGCGTGGGTATGGTAGAAGGCAGATTGAAACTGCCTGCCCGTATGTCACAGTTTGTTGTGATCCTTTGAATGAGTCAAATGTGATTTTGCATAAAATTTATTTAAAGAAAATTGAAATGGAACTTGAACACCCTCAAAGATGTTAGAAATGGATGTGATTATATAGTCTGAGAGTCTGACAATATAGCTCTCTCCCCTTAGAAGTACACAAAAGA
This sequence comes from Mustela nigripes, assembly GCF_022355385.1. Classification (NCBI taxonomy): domain Eukaryota; kingdom Metazoa; phylum Chordata; class Mammalia; order Carnivora; family Mustelidae; genus Mustela; species Mustela nigripes. The sequence goes on along the minus strand of NC_081557.1, from coordinate 113,144,606 downwards.
CTTTTATGGGAAGACTATTTTTTTAAGATTATTTTTCTCAAGTAATCTGTACACCCAATAGGGTGCTGAAACTTACAGTGCCAAGATCAAGAGTCACATGCCCTACTGACTGAGCCAGCTAGACACCCCGGGAAGACTTTTAATATATCCAGATGAAGCTATATTCAGAGGTAGAATATACCAAATAGAAAGTTTTGTTGGGTATGCAGTATTTGGTTGTTCATATCATTTTCTCAAATTTTATAAATTCATAAACCAGCAGTGGAACAAAATATGTGATAGCTTACTCACCATTTGCTTCAAATGGGCCCAAATATTTGGTAGAGTTATTAGTAGCTGGTCATGGGATACTAAGTGAGGCTGAAAAATATTACTAGAGGCTTCTTTTCACAAAGACTTTTTAATCCAAACAGAGTCATCAGAAAGGACTCTTCCAAAACGGAGAGATAGCATAGTTCTAATTGGATGGGATGATCAATAATGACTGTATTCATATTTGTTAGGAATTCTGGGAGTCATTCCTAAAGTCTCAGGAAAAACTATTAGATGCTGGAATTACAATGAAATCTGAAGTTTGCAAAGTTCTGTGGTCAGGATCTTAGAGAGCCAAGTCAAAGGCACATAGCTATTGGACAACTTTGGTATGATTAAATTATGGTAGGTCATCATTGGATAATGTGGCTTTCATTGTTTTCTAATGATCCAAGTGCCACAGATAAGAATGATTTCCATCTTTCCTTTCTTGTTCATTTACGCCTGTCTGTTAGATATATCTGAGACCTTGTGGTACAACAGGTTAGGAATGAAAAAAAAGGAAAAGCACAGTGTTACCCTTATGGGGGACAGATGGGCAACACTATATAGTGACACAAGATCTGGTATCTATTAAAACCCATACTATTATTTGCAAGATAGTTATGTCCACATAAAATACATATTCAACTGGAAAAATATTTGAAGCCACCATGCCAGTCATTTCTAATATGGAAAAACTTACTTTGGTTGGGGAATGATGGAATATGTTATTATAATCTTAATTTACACACAAAATAAGGTTTTAATCTCTTTGCTATAGCAACCTGGTAACAAAAAATTTATTCTACTTGAAAACTTGATTTATGCATACCATGATTCAAGAATGAGAAAATAATTTGAGAAACTGAAATGGAGTCTTGAATTGATATAATACCTGTGGAAATGAGTTGAAGTTAATTTCGCTAAATTTAGGAAGTTTACATAATTAATGCCTCCAGTACCTATAAATGTTCAATAATTGGGACAAAAGAGAATAAATAGTAATTCAGCTGATTAAAGAATATTGGTACACCTATGAAGAGATATAAGTGAAAATTCACCTGTTTTGTAGAGGAAATTCCTATTTCCCTTGGAAAACAAATACTGGTGATCTCCCACCAGGGTATTAATGGGCTTATGCTATTAATTACTGCCATTATCAAAAGGGTGCTTCCGGAGGAGCGGAAGGAAAATGATCTGGTCTATTCTTACTGACATCATAAACAAACCTAAGAATTTTATGATGATATCCTTAATTATGGAGGGCTCTTAACAGAGTATTTCTGATCAAAGATTGTAGAATGTAAATAAACCCAGAATCTGTAATTTTATTAGTCTTGAAAACTGTCATATACGCAGTGGTATAAAATGGAGATATCTATAAGATAACCATTCTCCATTAGATGAGGTGTAGTTATATGCCATGTATCTTATTAGAAACGTTGTATATTTGGGAGTAAGAAAGGCCTTTCTGATGTGTGAATGAAGAACCTGAAACTTATATGTAATGATGACTTTCTGATTTATATGAGCTATTCCATTGCTTGAATTGTAAAATTTGAAAAATGGTGAAGATCTCTGATCATATGAATCTAACTTGACAATCATATTGCTGTAGATTGAACTGTGTTTGCCTTCCATATTCATATATAGAAGCTATACTCGCTATGTGGTAGTATTTGGAGATGGTGCCCTTGGGAGGTGATAAGGTTTAGATGAAGCCATGAGAGTGGGCACCCTTGATAGTATTAGTGCTTTGATATGAAGATATACCAGAGAGTGTGTTGTCTCTTTTCTGGCCATCTGAGGATACAGCAGTAGGGAAGTGGCTTTCTACAAGCCAGGAAGAGAGTGCTCAACAGGAACCAAATCTGCTGGTACCTTGAAATTGGACTTCTAATCTCCAGAACTGTGAGAAAATAAATTACTGTTTTTAAACCCATCTATGGTATTTTGTTATGGCATTTGGAGCCAACTAAGACACATGTCTTTTGTTAGCTCAGTAGCATCAAATCTGTGGGTCCTTTATGAGTTTATGAAAATACTTACCCTTGGGGTGCCTGGATGGCTCAGTGGGTTAAGCCTCTACCTTCGGCTCAGGTCATGATCTCAGGGTCCTGGGATTGATCCCTGTATGGGGCTCTCTGCTCAGCAGGGAGCCTGCTTTCCCCCTCTCTCTGCCTGCCTCTCTGCCTACTTGTGATCTCTTGTCTGTCAAATAAATAAAATCTTTAAAAAAAGAAAATACTTAGCCTTTATGTCTTTTACACTTTTTCTGTTTTTTTTTTTTTTAATTTTCATTTCTTTTTGTTTGTTTGTTTGCATACCTTTTTTAATCTCCCCATACTGCAGTATGGAGACAGTATCTGATCTCTCATTAAGTTCACTATGTTGTTTTTTCTCAGCTATGCCTAATCCACTATTAGCCATATTCACTGATTAACTTTAGTTGTTATAACTGTCACTTTAGGATTTTTATTTGTTCTTTTTTATTGTATCTAGTTTTCTGTTGGAATTTTGGATCTTGTTATTTAATTCCCTCAACATAGTAATCATTATAAAATTCCTGTGTAATAAAATCAATATCCACATAACCAATATTTATTTTAACCAATATTTATTTCTGTTTTTCTCTTGGTTTTCACTAAGTTGTCTTCTTATGTGCATGATTACATTTAATTGAGTGCTGACATTACATTTAAAGAAATGGGCATAATTTGAGGTCCTGGATGTGGTTTTCTTTTGCATCTGGCAGGATCAAAACTAGGAATGATCAATTTAATTGATTAATATATGAAATTATTTGAATTTGTGTTATTTGAGGTCATACTACTTTTAGGAAGACTTATTCTGCATAGGCTGCTATATCAAAGTGCCATAGACTGGGTGGTTTAAACAATAGACATTTATTTCTCAGAGTTCTGGAGGCTGAGAAGTCAACTATAAAGTGCCAGCAAATTTGGTTTCTGGTAAGGGACTTCTTTCTGGCTTGAAGATGACTTTCATTTCACTGTGTGCTCACATGACCCCCTTTTTAAATGCATGCAGAGAGAAAGAGCTCTGTTGTCTCTCTTTTATTAGAAGGCACTGTTACTATCACGAGGGCCTATCCTCATTGCTTCATTTAAACTTAATTGTTTCCTAAAAGGCCTATCTCCAAATACCAACACATTTGGATTTACAGCTTTAACATGAATTTCAGGGGGTACAATTCAGTCTGTGGTATAGGATGTTCCATTCAAAATCCTGGGTTGCTTATAAAACTGTAACTTTTTACAGTTTCTTAAAATTTGGCCTTTTAGCTTAGTTTCTCATTCTCCCACTTGTATTTTTTTCTTTAATAATATTGACCCAGGGCACCTGGGTGGCTCTTTTGGTTAAGGGTTATTTAGGCATCAGACTCGATTTTGACTCAGGTCTTGATTTCAGGATTGTGAGATTGAGCCCTGCATGGGGCTCCACACTGGGCATGGAACCTGCTTAAGATTCTCTCTCTCCAAAGGAAACAGTTAACAAAATCAAAAGACAACTGACAGAATGGGAGAAGATATTTGCAAACGACATATCAGATAAAGGACTAGTGTCCAGAATCTATAAAGAACTTAGCAAACTCAACACCCAAAGAACAAATAATCCAATCAAGAAATGGGCAGAAGACATGAACAGACATTTCTGCAAAGAAGACATCCAGATGGCGAACAGACACATGAAAAAGTGCTCCATATCACTCGGCATCAGGGAAATACAAATCAAAACCACAATGAGATATCACCTCACACCAGTCAGAATGGCTAAAATCAACAAGTCAGGAAATGACAGATGCTGGCGAGGATGCGGAGAAAGGGGAACCCTCCTACACTGTTGGTGGGAATGCAAGCTGGTGCAGCCACTCTGGAAAACAGCATGGAGGTTCCTCAAAATGTTGAAAATAGAACTGCCCTATGACCCAGCAATTGCACTATTGAGTATTTACCTAAAGATACAAATGTAGTGATCCAAAGGGACACATGCACCCGAATGTTTATAGCAGCAATGTCCACAATAGCCAAACTATGGAAAGAACCTAGATGTCCATCAACAGATGAATGGATCAAGAAGATGTGGTATATATACACAATGGAATACTATGCAGCCATCAAAAGAAATGAAATCTTGCCATTTGCAACAACATGGATGGAACTAGAGCATATCATGCTTAGCAAAATAAGTCAAGCAGAGAAAGACAACTATCATATGATCTCCCTGATATGAGGAAGTGGTGATGCAACATGGAGGCTTAAGTGGGTAGAAGAAGAATAAATGAAACAAGATGGGATTGGGAGGGAGACAAACCATAAGTGACTCTTAATCTCACAAAACAAACTGAGGGTTGCCGGGGGGAGGGGGTTTGGGAGAAGGTGGTGGGATTATGGACATTGGGGAGGGTATGTGCTTTGGTGAGTGCTGTGAAGTGTGTAAACCTGGTGATTCACAGACCTGTACCCCTGGGGATAAAAATATATGTTTATAAAAAATAAAAAATTAAAAAAAAAAAAAAGATTCTCTCTCTCCTTCTGCCTCCTCCCTCCCACTTGCTCTCTTTGTCTCTCTCAAAAAATAAAAATAAATAAAACTTAAAAAAAATATGACTCAAGGGAAAAGTTTAACAAATGTCAGGTTCATATATCATAGCTTCTTTTATCTTTATCTCTTTCCTAAAAACTTCTGAGCCTTGGATTCTTTTTCAGTCAGAAGTGTAATGAGGAGCAAGTGTAATGAGCGAGCTGCAGTTTTATACAGAGTAAATAGGTTAGACTACCACACAACCTCTGTCAGCAAAACTACATTGTTTTGCTTCCCAGGTATTATGCCATTATTTCACTTTTAATAATATTTACTGCAACTCTATTTTGTGGGATAGTTGTTATTTCCATATTGCAGTTGATGAGGTTTGAATAAGAAATTTTATTGTTTTTTAAAGATTTTATTTATTTGAGAGAGAGTGTGTGCACAGGAGAGAGAGTATGAGGAAGGGCAGGATGGGCGGAGGGAGAGGGAAAAACAGAATCCTAATGAGCAGGAAGCCCAAAGCAAGACTCCATCCCAGGACCTTGAGACCATGACCTGAGCTGAAGGCAGACACTTAACTGACTGAGCCATCCAGGTGCTCCTAGTGACTAAGAAATTTTAAATAATTTCCTCAAAGTTGCTTATTATTAAACGACAAATTTAGTAGACTTCCCTACTACAAAAAGCCTCACATTGAACTAAGACTTAAAGATCCAGTTAATTATGACATAAAATCAGTATACTATGCTGAGCATTAACCTAATATATATATATATATATGTATATATTTAAAGATTTTATTTATTTGACAGAGTTTCTAAGCTGTTTGTTCCAGGCTTCCTCCTGATCTTCTCTCTGTTTGTCCTCCAGATCACTAATTCTATCTTCTGTCTCAGTTACCCTAGCTTTGAGAGACTTAGATTAGATTGGAACTCATTGAGAGCATTGTGAACCTCCTCCTTGGTAGCTTTAAGCTCCGCCCTAACATTGTGAACATCCTCTCTCTTCGCTTTCAGCTCAGCCCTAATCAATTCCGTTTGGTCATCCATGGCTTTCTCCAACCTAGCTATTGCCTGGATAATTGTTAACCTGAATTCTCTTTCCGACATATTGTCTATGTTGATAGCCATTAGCTCTGTTGCAGAGGGCCCATCCTCTGTATTTTTCTTCTGTTGGGCATTTCTCCTCCTAGTCATTTTGGTGAGAGATGACTGAACAGATGTAGCTGGATGTATTGACCGTGGTACAGTCAAGGTGCACCCTGGAACACTTCTGAGTAATCAGGATTCCCCACCCATACGAGAGACAAAAGAAAAGAAAAAGAAAAAAAGAGAGAGAGAGAAAGATAGGAAAGAAAGGGAAGATGAAAGAGAAGGTTCAGCCCAAATGGGCCCCAAGGTAAGATTTATGAAGTATACAAACAAAAACAGACAAACACAAAGACTGATAAAAATATATGACAAGAGAAAAAAAAAAATATATATATAAAGAGAGAGAGATATCACAAGAAGGCAGAGAGGCAGGCGTAGAGAGAGGAGGAAGCAGGCTCCCCGGTGAGCAGAGAGCTCGATCCCAGGACCCTGAGATCATGACCTGAGCGAAAGGCAGAGGCTTAACCCACTGAGCCACCCAGGTTCCCATAACCTAATATATTTTAAAGAGGTGTTCCTAATTTCAGTGATAAATTTGAAAACCCAGCAACAAAAGAAGATTACTTTAATTCACATCTTATAAGTATGCCTCTCAAACTTCAAGCTCACAATTTATTCTTCATCTTAGTGAGAAAATTACCTTCTGATTTTTTTTTATCATATCCTTCATTACCAATAATGAAAAATGAGGGACTTTACTTAGAAAAAATTAAAAAGTACTGAAATATTAGCCTTATAAATGCTTAATTCTGTTGTTTCTCATCTCAATTTCTTTGCAGTTTTTAAAAATTTTTTTAAATTCTTGTTTCCACTTTCCTTCTTTTTAACTTGAACTTTAAAAAAATTCTTCTGTAATCAATTAAAATCCTCTTTAATCTCATACTGATTGTGACAGGAAACTAAAGTGCTTTAAAACTAATTAAATGATTAACAAGACATGTCTGAAAAAATGATTGTTGCTCAAAAGCATAATATAGCTAGAACAAAACCTTAGGTGTGAAGTAATTAACAATGTTATATATGATTAGGATAAACAGCTTTGTATTTTCTTTGAAAAAGTTTTACTCCATTTACTATGTCTGAAAGAGTATTTTCACTCTGAAAATTCTCCATTTGTTATCAATGTACTAAAATATTAAAACTTTTAGTAATGGTAAATAGAATTCCATAATTTCAAATAGAAACAGAAACTTTTGGCTCTAGTTTTAAGTGCATAGAAATTAATTTTTTCCCTAAGAAAATACAAGTTTATTTGCTAACAACTGAAAGAAATAATCCCTTTTATAGTAAGTGTGAAGTGCATTAATTGCATTTCCATTCAGTCCAGTCAGAAGAGATTCTCTCATTTCACCCAAGAAACTAACTATTAGTTATATCTATTCTTAAATGCCAAAGAACATGTATTGACCGTTTACATGTACCATGGAAAGCACAGGCAAAAAATATCTCAGGAGTGTCAGATGTTGATAGTATGATAGTATCATAAGTAAATTACCAAAAGAGAAAATTTTAGGGGCAGCTGGGTGGCTCAGTTGGTTATAAGCATCTGTGTTTGGCTCAGGCTGTGATCTTGGGGTCCTGGAATCGGGCCCCATGCCAGGCTCCTTGCTCAGTGCACCTGCTTCTCCCTCTGCTCCTCACCTCTGCTTTTTGTCTCTCTCTTGTTCAAATAAAAAAATAAAATCCTTTTATTAAAAAAAAAGAACATTTTAAATGTAAAGTACATAGGTGAATTTTAATGCCTAGGATTGATGAAATCATATCCAGTTGCTATTGGTCTATTGTGTATGTTCAGTCCTTGAAACTGTCATTTTCACAGTGTCTTTCTATGGCAAAGATAAATGCCAATCCCCAATTCTCCCAAAGTCATTTATTTTCATAATTCTGCACATTACAGACATCATGAAATATATTTTTTATACTTTCTCTAACAAAAATATGTATTATTTGAGTTTTCCCAGAATATTTTGCTTTCATTTTTAATAAACAAATACCACATATTTTGATGCTATAACTGCTACTACATGTCTAATCTTATTGAGGAAACAAAGTAAAATAAAGACTGATGCTTGCTTCCTTCAAATGAACATTTTTTTAATAACAGGATACAGAAACAAAATTTCTGAACAATTGATTTTCTAAGCATGATTAAAATGATATTTTATTATATGATAGGGGTGCCTAGGTGGCTCAGTCATTTAAGTGTCCGACTCTTGATTTTGGCTCAGGTCATGATCTCAGGATCTTTTGGTTCTGCACTCAGTGGAGAGTCTGCTTCTCCCTCTGTCTTTCCCTCTCGCTCTGCTCCTGCTTTCTCACACTCTCAAATAAATAAATAAATAAATAAATAAATAAATAAATCTTTTAAATAATATATTATATGACAGATACTAAGTAAAAGAAATGCATTTCATCAATAATTAATCTCCCACTAGCTCTAATAAATCAATGCTCTCAAATATGGCTGATTTTGACTCCTTAGTAACATATTTTTAGTACCTATATTAATATATTTATATTATATGAGGTAGGAAAGGAAAGCAGAATCATTTATCTTCATATCCAGTTATTGTGATTATTAATACTTCCTTATCTTTATTCATGTTCATTGTGAATCAGAATACAGATTTTAAAACTGAAGTGAAAACTTTCAAACTTACAATTGTGACTTATTTTTCATCATTCAAATTCAAGGTAAAATGGAAATTGCCTTGGGAGCAACTAATCTAAGAGCACTTTGGGAAAATGAGATTCATTGTTATTTCAAATATTTTTAATCATTTAGTTTGGGCATTTTAGATAAATACAAAAAAATTAAGAGCAATACTAATGAAGAATTAAATTCTCCAACTGCATGATAAACATACAATTTTATAGGAATGACATGAATTTTGTTTTCTTTTGTTTTGGCAGTATATTTCAGCATGAGCTGGGAGATCACTTAAAGAATAGGAGTCATGTATAACACTGAAAGAATTTCATTTATAATAAGTTCATCTAGCTCATGGATTCAACTGAATCTAATATGGATTATGAAAGAATTATTTCATAAATTAATATAATCTGTGTGGTTCATAATGATGTGTTCATGCTTCTTTATAAATCTTAACCAAATATATGAGCAAGGGAACTTTAAAGAACGACCAAAGGGATAATAAATTTATAGGTAATGTACAGAGACATATGAGAGAAAATACGCAATACAGCCATTTCTTAAAATATGAGAGATGGTTTTCTGAATGTAGATTAAAACACTTTGTGTTTAAATTTTAGAAAGTCAAAATAAACTACATGCCAAAAGTAGTGGAATGAAATGTAATGGCATATGGGCTGGGTTGAATAGTTCCTTTCAAAAATTCATGTCTACCTGGAACTTGTGAATGTGAACTTATTTGGAAATAGTCTTTACAGATGTGATTAGTTAAGATAAAGTTATCCTGAATTAACATAGGCCCTAAATTCAATATGATTAGTGTTTTTATAAGAAGATGAAAGGAGACAGACACAGAGACACACAAGGAAACTGCCATGTAGAAATGGAGTCAAGGAGTGTGATGGACTATAGACAAAGAATGCCAAGGATTGCCGGCAATCCCTAGAAGCTAGGAGAGAGGAATGGAATAAATTCTCCCCAGAAAATTTAGAAGGAACCAACCCTTTCGACAACTTGATTTCAGACTTCTAGCCTCCGGAACTGTGAGACAATAAATATCTGTTTTAAGCCATCCAGTTTATGTCAATTTGTTATGGCAGCACTAAGAAATTAATACAGCCTGTATTCATAGAGAACCAGATTTTTGTTGAATCAGGCTCAGTTGGAGCCAGGGCCATAAAAGTAGATTTTATTTTGAAGAAAATGGTAACCAAAACCTCTTAGCTAATATCAGCCTTATAGCTAGAAACCCAAGGAAAGAGTGAAATTTCCCTTCCTAATAGCAATAGATAAAAATGTTTGAGATAAAGAACATTCACCTAACCCAGTTCAAATGCACTTAAAATAGTCAAGATGGCCAAAAGACTAAGAATTTTAATTGGAAAAACCTGAGACATGTATTAAATTCTACAGACTGGGGCCATGTTGGAGGAAAAGAGGTTATTGCCTTTAATGAAGTTATGCAGAATAAAATCCCCTTCTAAAAAAATTATCAGGTATTCTAACTATAAAACTACTGGACACTCTGATACTGTATTGGAAATTTTATAAGGAAATAGAATTACTGAAACAGTATATTCACTTGAATACTTGGTAGGAACTGTGGAGAATTATTAATTTCCTATTAAGTAAACTCAAAATGCCCTCATAATAAGAGAATTAATTTTAGTTCCTGTAGAAAACTAGGGAAATTTACAGCTAAAATAAATCATAGGAAGAGTGCTGAAAGCTCATTCCACTTTTTCTTTTCTGATATTTATGTATTAAGAAATCTTTAATATACTCTATAGAATGCTTTTTCTAACTAATCTATGCAGAAACATTTCCACTATTGTTTAAATCTAGGATGACAAATTTAAATGATCACTCCAAAAAAGTAACTGAAATGAATGTAATATATTTCAAATATTCTTTGAATGTTAGAGACAAAACCATATACAAATACATATATATGTAAAAACATGGTTAACACTTTTGAATTTAAAGAAAATAGATACACAAAAATTGTACTGGAAATTTCCCATTTTTAAATGTTTAGAGATAATTTTAATAGTTCTTACAGATTTTTCAAAGTTTTCCCTTTCTCCATCATTTTACAAATTCTGCTCTATGTTTATAAGTTGTTTGTTTTTATATAACTTATTTGTAATATATTCCTACTTATACATTTAAGCTACAATCTAGTGAAGTATAAATAAATTTTATCTGTGTATACAAATAAATGACAAGCACATATTAATTTAGTGAAAGATTAACTTTTGTTAGATTACATGGTAATTGGAATAAATGAGTAATGAATAACCTCATTTATTTTTTTCACCAAGTAAAATACCGTATCACTTTTGCTTAGTGGAAGAAAATTTTTGAGCTTAACTCAAAAGGTAGATCAGAAATAAGTGTAACATGACATTAGTGAGACTATCTCAGGGTCTAAGGTGGGGGTAGGGACAGAATAAGAATGTAAAGAATAAATCTACCTGAGAGAAGAGACTAGTGGGCTTGAAAAAACAAAACAAACAAAACAAAACAAAACAAAGTAAAACTGAAAGTACATAGGCAGGTGTAGGGTCTTAGAAGAGGGGTATCAATTTTGGTTCTGTTCCAAAGAACATTTGGAACTCTGCTATGTGCATTAAGAGAAGAGTGTGAATGTTATGCTAAAATTATATATGAAGAATAGAACATAAGGAAGCAATGCAATTTCTAGAAACAGAACTGTTTCAAAATGATAGAGAATGTCTTCTGTGATCAACATTCCTCGGTCCTACAGATGGGAGTGCTCAGAGGGACTGTGTTTACACTGCACCGAAACCTTTTTATATGCACCAGTTTCATATCTTGGGTTTATAATTTCCTTGACAAGGACAATTTAATTTATGTTAAATGAACTCAAATCACTCTAGTCACAGTGGTATATTAATACTACCCTTGCTGGGTTTTTAAACAGAACCAATTTGTCAAAAGCATAAAATCTCTAAAACTGACCATGAAGTTTACTTCATAAAAAAAAAAAAAAAAAAAAAAAAACTTTGGAAATAACTATTGAAATTATCAGTAGGATACATTGTAAGAATTCTACAATTCTCTCACATCTTTTACCAAAAATTATTTTGGTATAGTATTTAAAGGCCATTCTTGGAAGACCCTTAAACTTAAGTGGAAATTAAATTCAATTGTTCCCTACTTCATTTTGCTTATCTAAACTTCTTAACTTTTTGCTTACTATTTCTTGCAAATTTTGCCATTAGGAGACAGACAGTATAAAATTTCCTCACTAGGTTATTCTGCTAAAATGGAGAAGCACATTCAAATATATCAATAACTAAATCAACCATGTTTCTATATGAAGAGAGAAAAAGCTGTGCCTATCATCATACCTGAGTAATTTCTCATGTAGCAAAACAGAGAAAAGACTCAGAGGTCCATTATATGCCAAACAATATGATACTGGAGTGGAAAATCGTTTAGGGTCCAGGGGTCCATAATCTACTGTTAGAATAACCTAAAGTTACTATTTTTAAAACTTTTCCTACAGATTTCAAAGTAGCAAAATCATTAGCAAAGCATCTGTTTTCTTCCACATTCACTACAGGACTATGGGGAGATTTCCTTTTTTATTTTCTTCCCTTTTTCTTTAATTTCCTTTTGATTCAAATATTTACAGAATTTGAGAACGAATCTAGGAAATGTGAAAACACGATAGATATTCTTATTTTCCTAAGATTCTAAAACCAGTTGCAGAGGACCACTTTCCAAAAAATAAAAAATAAAAAAAGGAAAAGATTGTAATTATAGGAATGTATTTGTTTTTTAAGAGCCTTTTTCAACACATTTTTCTCTTCCAGTATTATCAATATTTATAATATTAAAATTGCTCTTCATTTCTTGAACTAATAAAGACTGAATAGCTGTGCTCTCCGTGGCTAAGAAGAATGGTCTTGATATTAAATAGGATAACAATGAATTAAATATTGTAATAGATAATGTTAAAAAGGTATAAAAATAGAAAACAATCAAGATTTGAAGGGAATGCCTAAAATTTTAGGCTAACAAGACTATCACAATTCTTATATTAAGTTTATCTATTTTACTCTTTACCTGCCGATTGTTTGAGATTTACAGTCATAACATATAGCCTAAAAAAGGTAGTAGTTATGCCCAGAAAACAGAACATTCTCAGATATTTACATTTTGAGAATTTTTTTGAACAAGAAAATGTAACTTTTTAGGTTTAGTTTTATTTCAAACCTGCAATTATATGCTTAGTGAATTCTGAATGTGAATTATCTATACAATTGAGCTAGTCTCTTGATAATGTAAATAAGTTAGATCAAGCATATTTTATATGAATGCAAATATTTTTCAAGATTTTAAGTGAATCATAGAACAAAGAAAAATTACAGGAGATACTATAGTAATAGTAATACCATTATTTATTTATTTATTTGTTTGTTTGTTTGTTTATTAAGATTTTTCCATTTATTTGACAGACAGATCACAAGCAGGCAGAGAGAGAGGAGGAAGCAGGCTCCCTGCTGAACGAGAGCCCAATGCAGGGCTCGATCCCAGGACCCTGAGATCATGACCTGAACCGAAGGCAGAGGCTTAACCCACTGAGCCACCCAGGCGCCCCTTTAATACCATTTAAACATTGACAACATACAAGACTAGGATATGTCTTCTGGGGGTCTCAGAGATCAAAGGTCTATTCATTTCTTTTAATATCATTCCTTATTTCTCTTTTTAAAAAGTAAAAACTATGAAAAGCTGAAGTCTTTCCTGTTTAATTTGAAGTGTTCACAGCTCAATGTGAAGCCTATAGCCTAAAAATATTACTTATGTTGATTTGGATGCTTGTGGGTTTATCTGAAATAATCAGAAGGAGCCAGCTACTCCCATTAATTCCTTAACACACATAAATAAGTACATATTTAAACAGGTATTTAAGTTCTAGTAATAAATTTAAAAATCCTATTGTAATAATTATAATGCCATAATTATTATGGCATAATTATTATGCCATAATTATGTCTACTAATTATGTCTACTTCAACTGAAATAAGAACAGAGTTGCTTAAATTGAAGAATCTATTTTATTAATGGAAATTCATTTGATTTGATATTGTAAATACATGGGGTTAATTCCCAGTCTTAATGGAGAAGATATTGTTGTTAGTATGATTTAACATTAGCCAGTAATGTTAGCTTATGTGTTGGTATTCAACTTGAAACTGTTATAAAAATATACTGAATCAAAGTCACTTTGATGTGAACTCAGACAACTGCAGCAAAATATTTTTACTAATGTTAATACATGCTCCATAATGCTTAATAAATAAGTTCCTAAAATACTAATGGCATATATATTATTTTTTGTCATTCTGCTCATCCCACAGATGTATAGTTTATATGTTGAAGACAGTTATTGTCAACCTGGGGGAATAAGTTGTCCCTAGAGTCTCCTCTGAAGACTTGAACATTTGTACTATTTTTTAAAACCAAAGATGCTTTGGAGGAGTATTTAAAAATCAAATAAAACAATGTAGGAACAATTTTATGAAAAGGTAATTATGTTAAAGATTTCATTACATGGTGTGATTCTCATATAATTGAAATTGAGTGACTAAACAAACATTTATTGAGTTGTACTGTGTATCAGAGACTATTCTTAATGCTGGAGATACAGGCTTGAAAATGCCATGGAAGGCCTTAATATTTATTGTATTTTTACCTACAATAGCAGAGTAGCACACAATAAACAATTAGATAAATAAATTTAAAAACATATAAAATATAGTCAAGTGCTATTATTAAAAGAAAAATAATGGTGATGCAGTTAGGAGTGTAAAATAGGCAGTGATTAAAGAAGAGCTTTATTTTGATGGTTAATAAAGACCTTTTACTAAATTTAACCAAAGACAATGAGTCAACCTAAAAGTAGTAACAACTTGAAAAAAATAACAATCTTTGTTGTTATTAGCAACTTTACAGCTTATAAAACCCTTTATGAGAAAAAAATAGACAAAAACAAAACAAAAACAAAAAACAGGGAACAGTCTGTGGAAAAAATAAAGAAATATTGAATAGTCTCTAACCTGGAGATGCCCTGGTAGTTTTGGGAAACAGAGAGACACATGTGGCTAGATCAAGAGGAGTGAATAAATACATAAGGTAGAGCCCTGGCCATGCCTCAGATCATATGTGCTGTGAAGCCTGGATACTGAATTTGGATTTTTTTCCCTAATTTTTGGGAGGGAGCAAAGAGAAGATTTTAAGCAAGAGAGCAGTAGGTTTCTTTAATATATATTATGACTCACTCTTGCAGATATTTGGAAAATGGATGAATGAGACACAAATAGAAATAAGGAGATAAGTTTTATTAGTTCATCTCTCCAGGTGAAAGTGATAGTGAAAACAGAGAGAAGCAAATTGCAATATGGTTAAAGTTGAAATCTACAGGGAAATCTGCTCTGTATATAACCATGAAAAGATCCTGAGGCCATAAGAGTGCACCCTTAGAGCCGAGGTGCTCACAACTGCTAAAGCACCTGCAGTTGACCTTGGTCTCTGTGCTGGCCATGACCCATGCCACCATGTGTGTCTGCAACCAGCCTCTGCCAAATATATAGGCTCATGCAGATGCCCCCTGTAGATGTGAATGTCTGGCTGCCACCACTGCCTGCCTCGGTCCCTAGGGGCTGAACCTGGAATCACCACTTAGAACTCCCAAAGCACTTGCAACCCCTGTGCATCCCCTGCAGCACTCATGAGGAATCACTCAGCTGTAGATGTTGTGGACCCCTGTGGCCTGATCCAAGGATACATCATGCCTATGTGGATCACAGCTGCCACACACCTTCACACTCGTCACCCTGGATCAATCCATACACACATGCACAGCATTCTTCCATGTGCCTTCACATACGGTGATGGAGTTTACTTATCAAAGTCAGTCTATAAACTCTGGAAGAAGTGACTGCTTCTTCAAATGTGCAGACACTTTCAAAAGTCTACAGGGATCATGGAGAATTAGGGAAGCATGCCATCACCAAAGGAACACAGTAAACTTCCAGTAACTGGCCTCAAGAAATAAAGATATATGAATTACCTGACAAAGAATTCAAAAGAACTGTTACAAAGTTGCTCAGAATGCTATGAGAATGTACATAATTTAACAAAATCAGGAAAATACTAAAAAAACAAAATGAGAAGTTGAACAAAAAGTAGAAAATATAAAAAGAAACCAAACAAATCTTGGAGTTGAAAAATACAATGAGTGAACTGAAGAATTCAATAAAGAGCTTCAACAGAAGATTGGACTATGCAAAAGAGAAGCCAACAATGACTTCATCAAATATGACTTCATCAAATTTGACTTCATCAAATACATATTATTTGAAATTATCCAGACAAAGAAGCAAAAAGAAAAAGAATGAAAAGGAATGAAGAAAACCAGTGGAGATTATGGTCATCATTAAGAAAAATAATTAATGGGTTATTATATTTCCATAATAAGAAGAGAAGGAGAAATGAAGTAATGGCTGAGAATTTGCCAAAATTTGGGAGATTTGGACATCTAAGTTCATGAAGCTCATAGGTCCCCAAACAAAGTAACTCAAAGATATTTTTTTCAAGACACATAATAATAAAACTGTCAAAAATCAAAGAAAAAGAGAAAATCATGGACAGAAAGAGAAAAGAAGGTTTTTGTTTTAAAGATCTTATTTATTTATTTGACAGAGAGAGATATCACAAGTAGGCTGAGAGGCTGGCAGAGAGAGGGGGAAGCAGGCTTCCTGCTGAGCAGAGAGCACAATGCGGGGCTTGATCTCAGGACCCTGAGAGCATGACCTGAGCCAAAGGCAGAGGCTTACCCCACTGAGCCACCCAGGTTCCCCAAAGTTCTTCACTTATAAGGGGACTCCCACAAGGATATTAGCAGATTTCTCAACATAAACTTAAAGGGTAATAGGATGATGTATATTCAAAGTGCTGAAAGAGGAAAAAAATGCCAACCAAGAATACTTGACCCAACAAAGCTATCCTTCAGAAATGAAGGAGAAAATACATAAGTTTCTTTGACAAACAAAGGCTGAGACAGTACATCACCTGCTTTGTAGGAAATAATGAAAGAAGTTATTTAAGCTAAAATGAAAGTATTTAGTATTAGTAACTATTCAGCAACACAAAAACATGTGAAAATGTACAACACACTGGTAAAAGCAAGTATGTAACAAAACCAGAATACTCTGATACCAAAGTATGGTGATAATAATTAATTATTAACACTATAATTAAAAATAATTAACTCTAGTATAAAGGTTAAAGGACTGAAGTATTAAAAATAGCAATAGTTACAATAACCTTAAGGGATACACAACATAAAATGATGTTAATTGTGACATTAAAAACAAAAGCCAGAGGGAGTAAAAGGATAGAATTTTCATATGCAAGCAAATTCAGTTGTTATGAGTTTAAAATAGACCATTATTTTTACAGTATATTTTATGTAAGCCTCATGGTAACCACGAAGCAAAAACCTATAGTAGACACACACAAGAAAAGAAGGGAATCAAAGTACCTACTACAGAAAATCACCAATTCAGGAGCAAAGATAGCAAGAGAGGAAGAAAGGAGGAAAAGCTTTATAAACCTCCAGAAAACAATTAACAAGATGACATTAGTCAGTCCTTGCCTATCAGTAACAACTCTAAATTTAAATGGATTAAATGTCCAATTGAAAGGCATGGAATTGTGGATGGATAAGAAAAAAAAGGCTCAGATATATGCGTACCTTAGACTCACTCTAGGTATAAGGACACACATAAATTCAAACTGAGGGAATGGAAAAAGATATTTATGCAAATAGAAATCAAAAGAACAGGGATAACTATACTTATATCACACAAAATACTTGAAGTTAAAAAAAAAAAGTAACGAGAGACAAAGATGATAAGAGTATATAAAAATTATAAATGTATATTTACCTAAATCAGAGAAACTAAATATTTTAAGCCAATTTTAACAGATCTCAAGGGAGAACTAGACAACAGTATAATAATAGAAGGGATTTCAGTACTCCACTTTCAACAATGGATAGATCATTCGGACAGAAAATCAATAGAGAAACATTGAATTTGACCTTACGCCAAATAGACCAAATAGATATATGCAGAACATTCCATCCAACAGCAGCAGAATACACATTTCTAAAGCATACACAGAACATCCTTCAGAATAGGGTCATATGTGGGGTCACAAAACAAGTTTTAGCAAACTGAAATGATTAAAATAGTACTAAATATCTTTTTCAACCACTATGGTAAAAATTAGAAATCAGTAACATTCCTAGAAACTGGAAAATTCATAAATGTGTGAAAATTAAACAACATACTCCATATGAAATTTAAAAATATCTTACAAATGAAAATGAAAATATAATAAACCAAAAGATACAGTATACAGCAAAAGCAGTTCCAAGAGGGAAGTTTGTAGTAATAAATTTCCACATTTAAAAAAAAAAAAAAGAAAGATTTCAAACATACAACCTAACTTTACACATCAAAGAAGTTGAAAAAGAATACCAAATTAAACCCAAAATTAATAGAAGGAAGGGGATAACAAAGATTAGAGCTGAAATAAAATAGAAATAGAAAGGACAAAAAGATCAGTGAAACTAAGGGTTTTTTGGAAAGACAAAATTGACAGACCTTTAAGTAGAGTTTTCAAGAAAGAAGACTCAAAAATGGAAGAGGAGACAATTGCCACTGAAATATGATCATAATAGATCATTAAAAACCACTATAAGCTATAATACTCTAAAAAATTTGACTACCTGGAAGATTTGGATAAGATTCTGAAAACATACAACCTACCAAGACTAAATTATGAAGAAACAGAAAATCTTAACAAACCAATAGCAAAAAAAGAGACTAAATTAGTAATTAAAAATCTCCCAGTAAAGACAAATTCAGAACCAGAAGCCTTTACAGTTAAATTTTAACAAACATTTAAAGAAAAATTAATGCCAATCTTTCTCAAACTCTTTCAAAAAATTGAAGAGGAGGAAATTCTTTCAAACTCCTATTATGAGGCTGGCATTCCTTTTGTACCAAAGCCAGACAAGGATACTGTAAGAAAAGTAAAGCATACTTAGCATATTTTACAATTTTATTGGATGTTTTTTAATGCCCCTTCTATTAGGTGCTGATTTATGTCCCACCAAAATTCATATGTTGAAGTCCTAACACCTGGTAACTCAGAATGTAACAATATTTGGAGATAGGGCCTTTAAAAAAGTAATTGAAATAAAATGAGAAAATGTGTGGGCTCTGATAAGCCTGGGTGGCTTAGTTAAGTGTCCAACTCTTGATTTCAGCTCAGGTCATGGTCTCAGGGTCCTGAGGTTGAGCCTCATGTCAGGTTCTGCATTCAGTAGGGAGTCTGCTTGGATTTCTTTCTCTCTATCCCTCTCTGCCCTTCCCCCTGCTCTCTCTCTGTGTCTCTCTCATAAATAAATAACAATAAATAAATCTTTTTAAAAAAATGTGTGGACCCTAATTCAATGTCTAGAGCCCTTATAAGGGGAGATTGGAACACAGACACACACAGATCAAGAGATGATTATATGAGCAAACACTGAAAAGGCGATTATCTACATGGCGAGAGAGGACCTCAGAAAAAAACAAACCTTCCAATAGCTTGGTTTGGGGACACCCAGCTTCTAGAACTGTGAGAAAATTAATTTCTGTTGTTTAAGTCAAAAAGAAAGAAAGAAGGGAGGGAGGGAAAGAAAAGAAAAAGAGGGAGGGAGGGAGAGAAAAAGGAAGGAAGGAAGAAATAAGGAAAGAAAAAAAGAGGAAGAAAGAAAGAAAGAGAGAGAGAGAGAGAAAGAAAGAAAGGAAAGAAAGGAAAGAAAGGAAAGAAAGAAAGAAAGAAAGAAAGAAAGAAAGAAAGAAAGAAAGAAAGAATCCATCCAGTTGTTGGCTGTAGCTCTCTTGTTCTTATTGTTAGTCTTGGAGTGTTGGTGACTTTTTATTGATTTTTCCTGCTCCACCCTTAGCTTTAAAGAAACCCTATATTCCTCTGACAGAGTTACTCCACGCTCTTGTGTCAACAAGAGCTCTCAACATTAGACAGCTAATATTGTTTATCCATGCACAGCCTGTGGGAAAGGGGAGTTCTCATTATTATCCTCCTTAACCTGTTCCAGACTTGATATTAAGCAGTCTCGGAATGGCTGACCCTCGCAGGTGAGAATTTCTGTTTTTCTGCACTTCTTTCTGAAGCAGAAAACCTCCCCTTCCTCCTCAGTGCAGTCTAGGGCACAGGAAGTTATCCTGCCCCTCTTGCAGTGGTAGCACATCTCTTCTGTATATTAAAGATCCTGATCATGAGTAGATCTCCTGCCCATACTTCCAATGACATAACTTTTGCCAGTGCCAGTGTAACTAGCAGTCAAACCTAAAACCAGAAAAGGGAAAATATCCTACACTTTTCCTTGGGGCAGAAAAGTTCATATCAAACAGGTTCATTTCCCAGGAGTGAGTTCGTGTCCTGCCCTTCTGCTGTGATAGACATTTTCTTCTGTATACCAGACCAAGTCTGAAGTGTGAGTAGGTTTCAAGTCTGCCTTCTAGCAGCCACCAACCACTGCCTTTTATTCATCCAGAGCTCAGAGTACAGATAAAATTCTCTTCCCTTAAATCTTGCCAAGCCCTATGTGTCTGCATCGCTAAGGTAGACTAATAAATTAAGGACACATATCTTAATCCCTAGATCAACTACTACTGGGAAAAAGTAAATAAGAGTGACAGCTAGAAAGCCAATAGAGGGATTACAGTAGAATAGTAAAAATAATTATAGTAGTTTCATCCATACTGCCTTGGTCTGTCTCCCTGGCTTTGGCTGTTCACCACATCTGGTACTAAGAATGTAAACTCTGTCTACTGCCACCATAGTATTACCTCACAGCGCTCCATCCATAGAGACAAGTGCTGGCTTCAGCATGGCTTCCATTATACTCAATAAGCTTGGGACCTCAGCAACTCCAGAGTCAGTGTAAGACTTGAGTGTACCCACAGAAACTCAGTCTTTTCCTAGAAATTCTCAGAGAATAAGACATACTATATGTGTTGCGGGATGGTGATTTCCCTTAGGACAAACTTCAAACAATGAAAGATAGGGTACTGGATAAATTTATCAATTTAAATTGCTCTCTTTTTCCTTGGTGGGACATTGAACTCAGATAAAATTCTTCTGTTATTGTTCTTCTTCGGGGGAAAAAAAGCTGTGTTTCTTCACAAGCTGTGTTTAGTTTAGTAATTCAACTTGTATTTGCTTTTCACTTTTTCTCTGTCTCATTTTCAATTTCCGTTATTCTTGCTTTCGTGGAATGTATCCTGTAATAAAACATGAACACAGAATCTTTGCTTCAGGTTCTGTTTTTTAGGGAATTTAGGCCAAGACATAGAACCTAAAGGATTAATAGGGAAAGGATGAGACTGTGAGGTCAAAAAGTCCAAGGGGGAATGTGATTTTAGGAAGAAGTGGTGACTAAATCAAACATGCCTCTTAAGAATTTCGATAATAAGATAAGATAAAACTTTAGATTTCTCAGTGTGAAAGTGATTTATGATCTGTAGTCAGTTCATCTGTTAAAAAGAGCTGAGATGCCTTTCAACAGACGAATGAATAAAGAAGATGTGGTCCATATATACAATGAAATATTACTCAGCCATCAGAAAGGATGAATACCCAACTTTTGCATCGACATGGATGGAACTGGAGGAGATTATGCTGAGTGAAATAAGTCAAGCAGAGAAAGTCAATTATCGTATGGTTTCACTTATTTGTGGAAGACAAGGGATAGCATGGAGGATGTTAGGAGAAGGAAAGGAAAAATGAAGGGGAATCGGAGGTGTAGATGAACCATGAGAGACTATATGGACTCTGGGAAACAAACTGAGGGTTTTAGAGAGGATGGGGGTTGAGGGGATGGGTTAGCCTGTGATGAGTATTAAGGAGGGCATGGATTGCATGGAGCATTGCAAACAATGAATCATGGAACACTGCATCAAAAACTAGTGATGTACTGGATGGTGAGTAACATAACCTAATAAAAAAATGCCAAAAAAATTACCTGTGGCTGTAAAATAAAAGTAACCATCACTATAGCATTCTATGCATAGTACATACTTCTGGTTTTCATTTAGCTCTATTCATATACACAAGATTAAGCTGCTAGAGTGTCTTCTTGTTAAATGATCCCTTTCATGTTAAGTGTCTTTACCTTTTAAGTGAATAAAAATGCCTCATTGAATTTTGTTGTTTTGGCAAAAGCCAAGTGGTGGTATTAGGTACACCTAACTTAGGTACATCTAAGAAATATTTCCTTAACTTGCTTTGAAGTTATTTCTACATCATCAGAACCTTGCACTATGTAGACCATATCTTTTCAGTTTAAATAGAACCCTCAAAAATCAGCTGTTGACTAGATCAATTACTGACCCAAATTAAAAATTTAGCATATTACATTCTCAAATTAGTATCAGGAAACCAATTATTGCTTGGATTTTTAAAAATAAGAGACTTCTAATTGGTTACCAAAAAAAATTTTCACATTCCAGTCAACATACACTTACAGTTAGCTATTTCTGTGTAATCAGAAAGGCAGAAACCCTTAATGGCTTTATTCCACAGAGCAAACAATTCAGCTCTGCACTGTAATTGAGAAAATAATCAAAGTGTAAGTAAGGCTACATTATGAGAGTTATTCAAAAGCTTGTGTATTTATCTGTAGGCCACCAAAATACCAACCAAATATCAACGCTCTGTATAATGGAATGAAGTAATTACCACATGGGAGTCCCAGTCAAGTACCTATGATGGGGATTTTCTTTATCAAACTACCACTACTCCTTAAAGTCTACACCCTCTCTTTCTATTTTGGAGGTTAGGAAGATTATGAAGCCAGTGAAAGATGGAAACTCCATCTATGATACTTTTGATAGGTTTCAGAAAACTCCAAAGCACAAGTAACAATCAGTTCTTTTGAATGACTTGGGACCAGTATGCCAGGTAGAGGCTGCTAAAACTATTTCCTTTCACCAGAGACAAGAAATATAAACCTTATGAACAGCTTAGGTAATGCCTAGAATTTACTAGACTGACAAAAACTATAGACTATATGCATTGGTTTGTCTTTATGTAACTATCTTTTGCCCTTCACTATTTCTTCCCATATGGTCCACCACAAAGTGAATAAACTTTTCTTTCTTCAGGCTTAGTCTTCTTTAGTAGAATCATATTCCGTAGAGCTTTCTTCCTTACTTTCAGACCAGATGACCCTCATCTATTGTCCCCAGAGATGGCCTAGATGGAGTGTTCCTCTGTGCTCTTTCTAGTTTTATTATGGCAGAAACTAAATGGCCTACTTCTTTTTTTTCTCAATAGAGGTCCTTATGTAAATAAAATGTGTAAATTGATGTGGAGTTCATTAACCTCCTTTTGAAAATAAAGGAGGGAGTTTCTCACAAATTTAAAAATACATCTACACTATGATCTAGTAATTCCTCTCGTAAGTATTTTTCCATAATAAATGAAAATACATACCCACAAAATATCTTGAAAGATCATTGCAGCTAAGTATTATTCTCACTAGACTTTCTGTCACACTTCATGTTTTCTCCCCACCATACTAAAGATAAAGGGGCTCTCTTACCTAGATACATTTTTTTTTTTTCAGAGCAATAGCTTCCATGTACCATGCAGTGTGTGGCTGTGTCAATAATTTACAAACTCCTTACATGCAGTTCAAGTGAAATCTACACACTGGTTATTTCTTGACTCCTCTATCTGTGGCTAGGCCTCTTCATGGGTTTTTAAGATCTTAATTCTTCTGGGACTCCATAAATCTCTGGTTTATCATTAAGTATGTATCTTGCCTCAAAAATATTAAGAAAGATCTAGCCTGAAATGAGCCTTCTCTACAAGTTAGCAAAACATAACCTCCATGTTTACAAAAAAGTAAATCATTATTCAATCCTTTCCTCATTCCTGAAGGATTAGGAGATAAAATATATACTTTCTCTTAGAGGAACTGACCCTCCCTTAGATACATCTTTTCTGCACAGGATTAAATAGATGAGTATGGAGAGAACATTACCCTTTGAATTTGCCTATGAGAAATAGATTTTTTTCTGTAGATAACAAAATAGCTTGTCTCAGTCTCTATCACTTTGTTTACAAGTAATACAATAAAGAGAGCAAATTTTCAGAATTTTTTTCATCCCTTTATCTGAAAGTCTACAGTATTGTATTAAAAGTAGTTCCTTTCCGTGGTAGATGTGAGGGCTGTTTCAAATATTCCAGTTCTCCTTCCAGGCATGAGGCAGACATGCACTTCCATTATGTGCTGAATTTGGTCACAGCTGTGTGACTTTCTCTGACCAAGAAAATGTGAGCTGAAGTGGTATGAAATGCTTCTAGCTATGGTGTTCTCTTTCCTTCTATCATGGTGATGGGCAGTACTTCCCACAGTGGCCATTCATCAGTCTGTGTAACAGGAGGAGAATGGAGCAAAGTGGACAGGTGGCATAATACACATTAGAGTCAGAAGTAAAATTGTTTCTTTAAGCAGCTGAGATTTTGAGTTTGTTGTTTAGACAATATAATCCAGAAACCATCCTAACCAAATTTCTTTTAGTGCTTTTTATATCAGTCTGACATCATTCCATTGCTTTTTTCATTCTGAGTTGCTCTGGATGATGTCAGTAGTTGACCAGAATTATTCCTGAAACTTTCCCTCTGATTTGCTACATAGCGAGTAGTATTTCTTAATGCCTTCTCTCAGTCAGTTCAAAGCAATGATCAGTAAATGGCCTAGATTCTTGCCTAAACATTAAGGAGCAAGAAGGAAAAATTAATAACTGCACTCTGATGTCATCACAAGCATGCAGTGGGAATTCTGCATATTGGTTCCATTGTCTCTCCTCCTCTGGAAAAATGCTACTCTCACATATTAAGCAGGATTCACTTTGATTCCCATGTCCTTCTGGGTGTCTCCTTTGGAGCTAGGTAATATATTATTGGATTTCTTCACTTCAGAGGACCTGAAACTCCCACATCAGAATTTTCTGAATTCTGGATGTATAGTAAAATGATCACTTCCGGGCGCCTGGGTGGCTCAGTTGGTTGGACGACTGCCTTTGGCTCAGGTCATGATCCTGGAGTCCTGGGATCGAGTCCCACATCGGACTCCCAGCTCCATGGGGAGTCTGCTTCTCCCTCTGACCTTCTCCTCGCTCATGTTCTCTCTCACGGTCTCTCTCTCAAATAAATAAATAAAAATTAAAAAAAAAAAAAAAAAATGATCACTTCCAAAGTACCTGAGGAATGGAATGTGCTTTATGATCCCATATTGATAATAAACCTATTTTTTTTACCAGTGAGGTTATTAGACATGACTAATATTTTCTTTAGATTTTGGCCATAAATTTGTAAGGTCAGGAAGCTAACACAGAGTGTTCCATAAAGTTTATGGCTCTGAATAATCTTGCAAGAATCTGCCCCTATTATGCTCAGTGCAGTGGGCACAGGTTTCACATTGGGTCAAATCTTTAGGCCTAGTGGTTTTTCTTAAGTTCTTTCATTTCCAGTGAGACTCATATTTTGCTCTCAAAACTGCTCTTCAGTGGATCAGTACAATGTTCAGCCCGCAATTTTTAATGAGTTCTAGTGAGTTTCTTAGAGAAGAACTGGCCGCTGGAAACTCTACAGTCTTCCCATTTATCACTTCTCTATCAGCTTTCCCATAGTCCATCAAACAATGGCTATTTGCTTAATGTAGGACATATGACAATTATTAGAAGTGATGCTTTGGAGTCAGCTCAAAAATCAGTTAAAATATCCTCTTACATATTTTATCAAATTTCCTTGACCATTCCCATCAGAGTAGTTGTATTTTCCTGTACATTGGAGGAGTGGAAAAGTCATTTTCAACTTTGTTCTTGATCTATAGATAATTCTAAGTTCTATCTATATTGTGATAGTATTCTGTTGACCCATAGTATCTGGAGACTTATTAAATGTAATAGTATATTTTGTCTTTGTTAAAAATGGCCAAATTTAGAGCCATAAATTATTTCTCTTTACAGTTAATTTCCTTCAGATTCTAATTATATAAGTGCTACCTATTTCTTATAAATGATTTATCACTATAGATAAAAATACTGAAGAGAGATGAAACTGTACCACTTAGGAATAAAATCTATTTGTATTTTATACATCTTCTATTATATATTTTCAAATATATGCAGTCTTATACACGTATGTATGTATATATAGATACCAATGGATATAAACAACTATTTCTTATCTGTTTTATGAGAAGATAAGTCTTTTTGGTAATGATTGTGAGATAGTCTGTGGTCACGGTTTTGAATGCTTCTGTCAAACATTGACAATATGTGCCAAAATGGCATCCATGGCGAATTCTTCTTATGATTTGGCCTTGATTGTCCATTAGCAAGCCTTTCTTGGTTCTGGCCTGTTTTAAGATATTAACTTTTTAGGCTCCCAAGGGATTCTGTGGGCCTTAAATATCTTTTTAATAATGATGTATTTTTCTGCTTAATTAATCAAATTGAGTTTTTCTTGTAACCAATAAAACTTATTTATAATTATTTACTTTACTCTGTTTGGATTTTTTAAATTTGCTTTTGTTCTATCCTGGCTTTTCAGTTTGGAGAATTTCCAGAATTGAAGATGGAAAGGACAGGCAAATAGGTGACTTCTTTTTTCTCATACACATTTTATTTCTCTCTAATTACTATTATTTGCTATCGCTAACACAACACATAGTTAGCAGCATCCCACAAACCTATCTCATATTCAGTCCCTACTAAAGAAGTCATGTACTTTTTATTACTTTGAATAGCCAAACCACAAAACATTTTCTATTATAAAAAGACCAAAAAATGAGATAAGTCTTAAAGTTACAATATAAGAGGCGTCATTCAAGATACTTTATATACAGTGCCTTCTAATAATTTCAAGTGGTAGAATTTATCTTATCCATTTACAAATAGAACAGGAATGATTTGCTGAGGCTCACAGATATATGACCATGCCAGAATATAAACTAGAGGGTTTTTTTTTAACCCTAATTCAATGCTGTATAAGTTTTTACCCTTAAATTTTGCAAGCATATTGAATTTTATCTTCTCTTACAGGGCACAAGTCAAAATTAAAGAGTGTGTGTATAAAGATACAACCCGTGATGATCCTATAACCCCTTTTCTACTTCACTGTTATTATTAGTAATAAAGTCATCAGTACATCTTATAGGACTAAATCTTATATTGGGGCCACTTTTAAAATTGCAAAATGACCAAGAAATTTCAGATCAGAGTTAATGAGGATGAAGATTGGCTACAGGCTGGGTCCTTTGCAACTGTTAGAAATTTTAAGATAGTGACACCAAAGTACCAAACCAAGCATGTGGCCCTTCAAAGCACAAGAACTTATATGACTACACAGGCTGCACATTCATGAACCCACCCCAGATTGATAAATTTGTTTCCAGATAATGTAATTTGTGCTAGTAATAAATAGAAAATATAGGTCACAAGTTGATAACTATTAAAGTTCAATGATAGAATAAGAGTCATTATACTATCCTTTCTACTTCATGTATGGTTGGAATTTTTTATAGCAAAAAGATAAAAAGAGAGTTTTGAAAACACTGAACCAAAAAACATTCAGGTATATGGAAGATTAACAATGTATGCATAGATAAAACTGAAAACTTTTAAAAAGTAATTGGAATATGATAAATATGAAAGATATAGGAAAAAGATCTGATATACTCACAATGTTCACAGAAATTGAACAAAATAAAATGTATTCAACAATACAAGAATTATTATTCTTCCGTAGGAATATGAAAGAAAGTTTGCCTCAAATATCTGAAACAGAAATATTTGAAAATGTGGTTCAAAAGAATACCCTCTGTTCAAAAGAATGTCCTCCTTATGAGGACAAAAAGATGTAGAAAGATTGGAATCTAGGTACATACAAGTAAATTTGCTGAAATATAATAAGGAAGAAACCTTAAGGAAATTCAAGTAGAAATGCTACTAAAGTGATTTATAAATGAGAAAAACTGACACTGACCTCAGATTTCTCCTTAAGAAGTTTTTATGAAATAAGATTACATAAATATGTGTTCAACATTCTAGATCAAAGAGAATATGATCCAATAATTTCTTTCAAGTAAAAGATAAGTAATTTGACTTTTAAAAATTCAAGGTATACATTTAAGCCCTTCTTGAAAACAAACAAAACATCTGATAAAAAAGACTAACCAATCAATAAATAAAGTAAAAAACTAGGGAATAGAACAACTATGGTAAAAACACAGATTATAAGCATTGAATGTTAAGATATAGAATAAAGATTTTTAAAAATTTGTACATTACGATTCGGGGTCTCTTCTGATTCCATACAAATTTTAGGATTATTTGCTCTAGCTCTTTGAAAAATACCAGTGGAATTTTGATCGGAATGGCATTAAAAGTATAGACTTCTCTAGGCAGTATAGACATTTTAACAATGTTTATTCTTCCGATCCAAGAGCATGGAATGGTCTTCCATCTTTTTGTGTCTTCTTCAATTTCTTTCATGAGTGTTCTGTAGTTCCTTGAGTATGGTTCCTTTACCTCTTTGGTTAGGTTTATTCCCAGGAATCTTATGGTTCTTGGTGCTATAGTAAATGGAATCGATTCTCTAATTTCCCTTTCTGTATTTTCATTGTTAGTGTATATGAAAGCCACTGATTTCTGTACATTGATTTGTATCCTGCCACATTACTGAATTGCTGTATGAGTTCTAGTAGTTTGGGGGTGGAGTCTTTTGGGTTTTCCATGTAAAAAATCATGTCATCTGCGAAGAGAGAGAGTTTGACTTCTTCATTGCCAATTTGGATACCTTTTATTTCTCTTTGTTGTCTGATTGCTGTTGCTAGGATTTCTAATACTATGTTGAACAAGAGTGGTGAGAGTGGGCATCTTACACTGTTGGTGGGAATGCAAGATGGTGCAGCCACTTTGGAAAAGAGTGTGGAGATTCCTCAAGAAATTAAAAATAGAGCTTTCCTATGACCCTGCCATTGCACTACTGGGTATTTACCCCAAAGATACAGACGTAGTGAAAAGAAGGGCCATCTTTACCCCAATGTTTATAGCAACAATGGCCACGGTCGCCAAACTGTGGAAAGAACCAAGATGCCCTTCAACGGACGAATGGATAGGAAGATGTGGTCCATATACACTATGGAGTATTATGCCTCCATCAGAAAGGATGAATACCCAACTTTTGTAGCAACATGGACGGGGCTGGAGGAGATTATGCTGAGTGAAATAAGTCAAGCAGAGAGAGTCAATTATCATATGGTTTCACTTATTTGTGGGGCATAACAAATAACATGGAGGACAAGGAAAATTAGAGAGGAGAAGGAAGTTGAGGGAAATTGGAAGGGGAGGTGAACCATGAGAGACTATGGACTCTGAAAAACAATCTGAGGAGTTTGAAGGGGCGGGGGGTGGGAGGTTGGTGGAATCTCCCTATTGGAGAGGGCACAGATTGCATGGAGTACGGGGTGTGGTGCAAAAAACAATGAATATTGTTACATTGAAAATAAATTTAAAAAATTTAAAAAACAAAAGAAAATTTATCTGTCAAAATTCTAATAAAATAAAAATGAATTATTATTTCAATTTAAAGGATAAAATCTATATACTATAATTTCATTCAATTTTTTATTTATCTCCAGATTTCCAGATTGTTCTGATTACCATTTTTTTTAGTTTTTATTTAAATTCCAGTTAGTTAACATACAGTGCAATATTAGTTTCAGGTGTACAATATAGTGATTTAACACTTACATACAACACCAGATACTCATCACAAGTGCCCTCTTTAATCCCCATCACCTGTTTAACCTACCTCCTCTCCTATAACTATCAGTTTATTCTTTATAGTTAAGAGTCTGGTTTTGTTGTTGTTGTTTGCCTCTTTTTTCCAGTGTTCATTTGTTTTGTTTCTTAAATTCCACATATGAGTGAAATCATTGGTATTTGTTTGTCTCTGACTTATTTCACTCACCATAATTTTCTCTAACACAAAAACAAATTCAAAATGAATTAAAGAGCTAAATGTGAGACAGGAAATGATTAAAATCCTAGAGGAGAACACAGCCAATAACCTCTTTAACATCAGCCATAGAAACTTCTTACTAGATATGTCATCTGAAGTAAGGGAAACAAGCAAAAATGAACGATGGGGATTTCATCAAAATATAAAGCTTCTGCCCAGCAAAGGAAACAATCAACAAAACTCAAAGGTAAACCTATGGGACGGGAGAAGATATTTGCAAATGACATATCTGATAGAGGTTTAGTATCCAAAATCTATAAACTTCATTTTGAGAGTCAAGATGGCGGAGAAGTAGCAGGCTGAGACTACTTCAGTTAGCCGGAGATCACCTAGATAGCTTATCTAAAGATTGCAAACACCTGCAAATCCATCGGCAGATCGAAAAGAAGAACAGCAATTCTGGAAACAGAAAAACAACCACTTTCTGAAAGGTAGGACCGGCAGAGAAGTGAATCCAAAACGACGGGAAGATAGACCCCAGGGGGAGGGGCCGGCTCCCGGCAAACGGCAGAGCAACAGAGCACAAAATCAGGACTTTTAAAAGTCTGTTCCGCTGAGGGATATCGTTCCAGAGGCTAAACCGGGGCGAAGCCCACGCGGGGTTAGCATGGCCTCAGGTCCCGCAGGGTCACAGAAGGATCGGGGGTGTCTGAGTGTCGCAGAGCTTGCGGGTATTGGAACGGGAAAGCCGGCTACAGAGACAGAGCTGACAGTAAGCTCACAGCTCAGTGTTACCTTGAACCGGTTGCAGGCTGGGTGAGCTCGGAGCGCAGCTGGAGGTCAGCCAAATGGGAGTAACTGGGCGCTGTTCTCTGAGGGCCCACTGAGGAGTGGGGCCCTGGGCTCTCGGCTCCTCCGGGCCGGAGACCAGGAGGCCGCCATTTGTATTCCCGTCCTCCGGAACTCTACGGAAAGCGCTCAGGGAACAAAAGCTCCTGAAAGCAAACCTGAGCGGATTACTCACCCCGGCCCCTGGTAAGGCAGGTGCAATTCCGCCTGGGGCAAAGACACTTGAGAATCACTACAACAGGCCCCTCCCCCAGAAGATCAACAAGAAATCCAGCCGAGACCAAGTTCACCTACCAAGGAGTGCGGTTTCAATACCAAGGAGAGCAGCAGAATTCCAGAGGAGGAGAAAGCAAAGCACGGAACTCATGGCTTTTTCCCTGTGATTTTTTTTAGTCTTGCAGTTAATTTAATTTTTTTCTTTTTCATTTTTTGTTTTTTTTTCTCGCCTTCTGGTAAAATTTTTTTTTAACTTTTACCTTTTTCTTTTTTAACGTTTTTTAACTAGTTTATCTAATATACATATTTTTTGTTTTTTATATCTTTCTTTATTTGTTTTCTTTTTTTAAAATTCTTTTCCTTTCTTTTTTTTTCAGTTTTCTTTTTTTTTTCTTCCTTCCTTTTTCAACCTCTTTTTATCCCCTTTCTCCCCCCTCACGATTTTGGATCTCTTCTAATTTGGTTAAAGCATATTTTCCTGGGGTTGTTGCCACCCTTTTAGTATTTTCCTTGCTCCTTCATATACTCTTATCTGGACAAAATGACAAGACAGAAAAATTCAACACAAAAAAAAAAGAACAAGAGGCAGTACCGAAGGCTAGGGACCTAATCAATACAGACATTGGTAATATGTCAGATCTAGAGTTCAGAATGACATTTCTCAAGGTTCTAGCCGGGCTCGAAAAAGGCATGGAAGATATTAGAGAAACCCTCTCGAGAGATATAAAAGCCCTTTCTGGAGAAATAAAAGAACTAAAATCTAACCAAGTTGAAATCAAAAAAGCTATTAATGAGGTGCAATAAAAAATGGAGGCTCTCACTGCTTAGATAAATGAGGCAGAAGAAAGAATTAGTGATATAGAAGACCAAATGACAGAGAATAAAGAAGCTGAGCAAAAGAGGGACAAACAGCTACTGGACCACGAGGGGAGAATTCGAGAGATAAGTGACACCATAAGACGAAACAACATTAGAATAATTGGGATTCCAGAAGAAGAAGAAAGAGAGAGGGGAGCAGAAGGTATACTGGAGAGAATTATTGGGGAGAATTTCCCCAATATGGCAAAGGGAACGAGCATCAAAATTCAAGAGGTTCAGAGAACGCCCCTCAAAATCAATGAGAATAGGCCCACACCCTGTCACCTAATAGTAAAATTTACAAGTCTCAGTGACAAAGAGAAAATCCTGAAAGCAGCCCGGGAAAAGGAGTCTGTAACATACAATGGTAAAAATATTAGATTGGCAGCTGACTTATCCACAGAGACCTGGCAGGCCAGAAAGAGCTGGCATGATATTTTCAGAGCACTAAACGAGAAAAACATGCAGCCAAGAATACTATATCCAGCTAGGCTATCATTGAAAATAGGAGAGATTAAAAGCTTCCAGGACAAACAAACACTGAAAGAATTTGCAAACACCAAACCAGCTCTACAGGAAATATTGAAAGGGGTCCTCCAAAATCCATAAGCTTATCAAACTCAACACCTAAAAAACAAATAATCCAGTTAAAAAATGGACAATTGACACAAATAGACATTTTTCCAAAGAAGACATCCAGATGGCTAATAGACACCTGAAAAGGTGTTCAACATCAATCATCATCAGTGATAAATCAAAACCAAGATGAAATAGCACCTCACACATCTCAGAATGACTAAAATTAAAACCTGGGAAACAGCAGATTTGGGCAAGGATATGGAGGAAGGGAAAACTCTTGCCTTTTTGGTAGAAATTCAAACAGGTGCAGCCACTCTTTAAAACAGTATGGAGGTTCCTCAAAAAAGTTAGTATTAGAACAACCCTATGATCCAGCAATTGCACTACTAGGTATTTACCCAAAGAATATAAAAATACAGATTTGAAGGAATATATGCACCCCAATGTTTATAGCAGCATTATCAACAATAGCCAAAAGTCCACTGCCTGACAGTTGAATGGATAAAGAAGATTGGTATATATACACAATGGAATATTACACAGCCATAAAAAGAATGAAATCCTGCCATTTGATTGTTATTCAAGCCTTTATTTTCTTTCCTTTGTTGATAGACCAAGATTATCAGTCATGACTTGGAATCTGCCCCCTTTTCTAACCCTGAAATACATCTTTAACTCTAAAAGGAATGGAATAAATAATCCCTCAATCACAATAACATTTAAAAGACAAACAATTTAAAAATTAAAATTAAATAGACATAATTGTGGGTTTGTAGTGATATTATGGTTATCACATATGCTTCTGCTCTTAGAGACAGTGAAATCTTTAAATATTCGCAATTGTTTTTATTCTCAGATATATTCTCAAGAAACATTATCATTAGACATATAAAAAGATTATCAAAATCTGCCATTATTTCCCATCCCAAACATACATTGTATCACATACCTTCTATTTGCAAGACCTGGAAGTACATGATCTCTGGTCAGTCTTCATCCCCAGAAAAAAAATATGTATTTAAAAATATGATCAGAGTGTAACAAATGTAGCATGGTAAAAGCATCAAAACTAAAAACTGAGAGAGCAGACATTAAGTGCAGCTTTTACTACTTTCTAGTTTGGTGGTATTAGCAAGTTATTTACTTGGGATTGATATTAATCCTAACTAAGTTCTGTTAATGATAAGACAGTCTGTTGGGGGAAAGAGGGGCTGTCATATTTAAATTAGGCTTAACACCCATCTCCTGCTCTCCTATTTGTCTGTCTGATCTCCTTCTCATCATGTATGCAACAACTGATACTCAGGTCCCTGAACATATTCCTTAGCTGTGCTATTCTGGACACATCACTCCCATATGCTTCCTTGTTCTTTTGCTGTTCTAATTTAAAACACTTGAATATGACTTTAATCCTATTCTCAATTCATAGACAGTCCTTCCTGATGCACTTGCAGAATTTGGTGCAATCCTTGGTCACTTCCTACTTTTGGCCAAGATTCATGTTCTTAGTTACTCTGTTATCTTTATCAATTATGGTCAATTGAAAGTTTGTCAGGGAAAATCTAGCTTGCAGATTTCAATTATTATATTCTCGTAATGAAAAAAAAAAGTCCCCCCCCATATATCCTGTTAGACCTCTTTATTGATTTTGATATTTAATATAAGTTTAATATATTTTGTATATTAAAAATTAATTAAATATATAGTTAAACAAAAGAGGTCATTAGGCCAAAGACAGGGAGCACTGCAAATGCTTCTGTGTCCATTAATATTCAGGAAAGCAAAATGAAAACAGAGTCAACTTGAGGCTGTATGCTGATGATGAGATACCACCTTGAATCCCTCACAGAGACAAAAGTGTATTGGTTTCAGTGAAATCTCTTTGCATTTATTCTCCCAGAGCACTGAGCTGAGAGAAATGAAAGGATTCTAATCCAAGGGCTCTACCAGGAATGAATTATTCATTGTACATACTGATTAATTTATGGTTATTATAAATCACAGATAGATGTTCTCATAGTAACATTTCATTGGTGTGATGATCTGCATTGTGGAGCTCCTCTAATTCATGTGTTTAATAACTGTCTTTGATTAACTAAAGATTAATTTTTATGGGGTAAAGGAAGTAAATATGATCAGAAGCAAACTTCCAAAACACTAAGCAGGTTTTATTAAAAAAAAAAAAAAAAAAAGAAGGTATTTGGAAGACTGAGACTAAACTCAACCATACATATTCATTCAAACATTGTTACTGAATATAGATGAGATTGTCTAAATTTTTAAGTCATACCAAAAGCATATAACACAAATTTTACAGATAAGGGTAATGGGCAATCTTATTGTATAAAACATATTTATTCAGTTATTTTAAATTTAATGAATTATTAGGTTTCCATGTAATGTTGAGTGGGAGAATTCATATGCAAATGTCTATATGGTATAGATGGCTAAAGCAAAACTGATAAATGGAAGTACACACTTTTAAGACAATGGATAATTTTTCACTGCTAAGTATTGACAAAATGGACAAAATCTGTCATTTGATTGGTGGTCTAGTAGAACTTTCATGTGTTAATTTACTATGGCTGTCTTAAAGTACCACACACTTTAACAACTGAAACTCATTTGTGCACAATTCTGGAGGCTCAGTATTGGAAATCAAATTATCAGTAAGGTCTGAGAACTTTCCCATTGGCTTGTCAATGAATATATTTTCCTTAAGTTCCCATGGTATTTCCTCAGTATGTGTCTGTGTCCAAATGTTCTCTTCTTTTAAGGATACCTGTCATATTAGATTGGAATATACTCTAAGGCCTAATTTTAACTTAATGAACTCTTTAAAAAGCCTAGATTTACATATAGTCACATTCTGAGCTATTAGGGGTTAGAACTTAAACATATTAATTGTGAGGGAACACAGTTCAGTCCATTACACTCTCTTTACAGAAGGTCTTTATATCCTTTTAATATCCTATTTATTTTGAAAGGATCTGGGTTTCCTTATGTGATAATAACTGAACCCTAAGAGTAGAAAAGTGAAAAAAATTAAGTGGGTTTTGCCTTCAGTAGGATTACTATAAAATAAGAAAAATAGATGTGTGAAATGAGGCATAAGTGGCTTTACATGGAAATCATTCCAAAATAATTATGCTGAGTGAAAAATAAAAGCCAAACACAACAACAAGAAATACATCTATTGTATTATTTGACTTTATAAAATTCTAGAAAATGCAAAATTATTTATAAGGAATGAGGAAACTGGTGGGGGAAGCCACATGCACTTAGTCAGTTTCTTGGTTATGTTGAGGTTTCAGAGATATATACATATGTCAAAACTCATCAAACTGTTCACTTTAAATAGTTGCTGTTTTGCATATGTTCATTATACACCAATAAAACTGTTAAAAAATACAATTACAGAGAGAAAGTGGTTAGTTTGTTGCCATTAAGATGATATCATTTGGGGGTTTTTTGTTTTTGTTTGTTTAAGATTTTATTTATTTGACAGAGAGAGAGGGAGAGTGAGCACAAGCAGGGGGAGCAGCAGGTAGAGGGAGAGGGAGAAGCAGGCTCTATACTGAGCAAGGAGCCTGATATGAGGCTTGATCCCAGGACCCTGGGACTGTGACCTGAGCCAAAGGCAGACACTTAACTGATGGAGCCACCAAGGTGCCCCCAAAATGACATCATTTTTATGATAGTCATAGATATGCCATTCAGTTGGGAAAGTCCTCTACTATTTTTAGTTTGCTAAACTTTTAGCAGGAATTGATGCCAGATTTTAAGTATTTTTTTCAGAAATTGAATGTTTTTTTTATTAATTATTATATTAATATGGGGATATACATTGATTAATCTTTTACTTTTAGAGGAATTGTAGTAATTTTAGAGTAATTGTAGTAAAATTGAGGGGAAGGTATTCCCAAATATTTAAATACCTCCACAGAGGTGTAGCCTCCCTCATTAACAATACCCCCACGAGAGTGCTACATCTGTTGCAATTGATGAGCATACATTGACACATGATAGTCACCCAAGGTCCATAGTTTATATTATGGCTCACTCTTGGTGTTTTATATTATGTGGGTTTAAACAAATGTATAATGATATGTATTTATCATTATGGTATTATATAGGGAATTTTCACTGTCCTAAAATTTCTCTGTGCTCCACTTGCTAATTCCTCTCTCCTAAACTCCAATCACTGACAACTACTGATCCTTTTTATTTTCTCTGTAGTTTTATCTTTTTTAGAATGTCGTATAGTTGGAATAATGTAGTGTGTAGCCTTTTCAGAATGACTTCTTTCAGTTAGTAATATTAATTTAAGATTCTTCCATCTCTTTTCATAGTTTGATAACTCACTTCTTTTTGGTGATGAATAATATTCCATTGTCCGAATGTACCACATTTATATAGACATTGATTTATTGAAGGACATCTTGTTTGTTACCAAGTTTGGCAATTACAAATAAACCTGCTATAAATATCTATGTGGAGGTTTTGTGTGAGCATAAGTTTTCAACTCCTTTGGGTAAATACCAAAAAGTGTGATTGCCAGATTGTATGGTAAAACAATGTTTAGTTCTGTAAGAAACTGCAAAACTGCCTTTCAAACTTGCTTTACCACTTAGCATTCCTGTCATAAATAAATGAGAGTGCCTGTTTCATAACCTTATCAGCATGTGGTGTTGTCAGTGTTTCAGATTATAACTATTCTAATAAGCGCATAGTGGTATCTCATTGTTTTAATTTGCATTTTGCTAATTTGATGACATATCATGTGGAAGATCATTTCATATGCTTTTGGCCATTTGTGTTTTTGGTTTGTTTGTGTGGTTTTTTGTTTTTTGTTTTTTGTTTTTTTGATGTCTCTTAGGATCTTTGGCCCATATTTAAAAGAGGTTGCTTGTTTTCTCTTTGTTGAGCTCTATGAAAAAATTGTTTAAAAATTATTTTGGATAATGGTCCTTTACCAGATGTGTCTTTTGCAAATATTTTCTCCCAGTCTATGATTTGTCTTCTTATTCTCTTGACATCTTTTTGCAGAGCAGAAGTTCTTATTTTTAATGAATTCAGTCTATCAATTATTTCATGCATGGACCGTGCTCTTCTTGGTATTTTATCTGAAAAGCCATCACCATATCCATGGTCATCTAAGTTTTTTTGTGTGTTTTACTTTCTAGGAGTTTTATGTTTTCACATTCTTGTTTAGGTTAATTTTTGTGGAGTGCCTGGATGGTTTAATAAGTTAAGCATCCAACTCTTGGTTTTGGCTCAGGTCATGATCTCAGGGTTGTAAAGTCAAGCCCCATTCTCAGTGCAGAGTCTGCTTGAGATTCTTTCCCCATCCTTCCCCCTCCCCCTCAGTTCATCCCCCCACTTGTGTGCTCTATCTAAAATAAATAATCAAAATAAAATCTTAAAAATAAACAAAGTTAATTTTTGTGAAAGATGTAAGCTCTATATCTAGATTTTTTTTTTTTTTTACATGTGGTTGTCCAGTTGTTCCAGCACCATTTGCTGAAAGGATTATCAACATTGGGGACTTATTAAGAAATATTTACTTATATGTAAAGTTTTTCTTCTACAAGATTCATTTTATCTATAATATTTCAATTAGATTTTTTATATGTAGCACAATTTTTGGAGTAAGACACTCTTTCATTATGGATTTTTATTGACTGGTATCATTTGTTGAGAAGATAACATAAAATTGAAATAGTTGTTGCTATTGTTTTATTGTTGAAACAACTTAATTTTAAATTTTATATGGATATACCAATTAAAAACCATAACCAAGTTACTTGAACGAGATTCTTGTGGTACTTATATTAGCAAATATAAAGACTTTTTATAAAGGTAGGCTATTTAAGACAATGTTGTCCTATCATAAAGATAGATAGTAGATGATTGAAACTGAATAGAGAATTCAGCTACAGGTACACATACACGAGCACTTGATTTATGACGAAGTGACACTGCAGAACAACACTTGATAAGCACCCTTTATAGGACTAGAAGAAGATCCTAATTGCTCCAATTTTCGTAGATCTTTGTAGACTATAACATAGCACATCTTCACCAATACTTTTGACCGTAAGGACGAATTCCAGAACAGCACTAAAGACTTAACATTTTGATCAGAGTAAGTTGTCTGGAATTTGAGAGTTGACCATGTTTATGGGCTAGTTTTCCAGTATATTTAGAAAATAATTCATTCATCAAGAAACTCAGAGACAATGAAAGGATTTTATGATTTAGGAGATTGTAGCATATTTTTGGTTGGGGGAAAAATAAGAAAGAATAAACACGCATAATGAACACTTTTCAAAAAAGTGTTTGATAACATAGTTGCAAAATTCACACTAAGGAGGAGACATGTAACATTTCACACTTCAGTTAATAAAACAGAAGCAGAATCTTTTAGACCACATGGAATATAAATAATAAATTACATGTTTCCTATGCTAG
This sequence comes from Mustela nigripes, assembly GCF_022355385.1. NCBI lineage: Eukaryota > Metazoa > Chordata > Mammalia > Carnivora > Mustelidae > Mustela > Mustela nigripes. The sequence goes on along the minus strand of NC_081557.1, from coordinate 113,105,828 downwards.
TTCTTTAGCATTTCTATTAAAATACTAAAAAATTGATTTAATAGAAAAAAATAGTGTGCTTGTAATAGTCCCCACAAAATACATGGTCTCTTAAATGAAACTGCAAATGACCATAAATGAAACCATAAGTGAAAAAATTATTAGTAGAAATACTTTATAAAATTGGAAATTAAAAACCTTGTGAGGATAATTTCTATATGAAAACATGGGTCAAAATAATTTGAAAAACTTCTCTAGTTATGTATTTAATCTTCAAAGATTTTCATTACAAATTTTTTAATGATTTTATATATATATATATATATATATATACATATATATTTACTTTTTGCAAACAATGAATCATGGAACACTACATCCAAAACTAATGATGTACTATATTAAAAATATGTATTTTATTTATTTATGTGAGAGAAGAAGGGAGAGAGAGAGAGGAGGGAGAGTCAGAGGGAGAAGCAAAGTCCCTACTGGGCAGGGAGCCCAAAGTGGGGCTCAGTTACAGGGCTCCAGGATCATGACCTGAGCCAAAGGTAGACACTTAACTGACTGAGCCACCCAGGTGCCCCTCATTACAAATTATTAAAACACACAGAAAAATTACAAAAAATTATAATGTAGGCACTAATGTACCATGATCCAGATATAGTAGAAGAATCTTTAATACGTTAATTTTAATATTTTAATTATTCATTTGTTATCTTTGTCAGGTTGTTAGTTTGTAAGTGACCATTGAAAGATTGCATATTACAGATAGGTTCCATTTGTATATATAAACCATGCCTTGCTAAAATGACATAATTGTTCTTCAATGAATCAAAGTAAACTAAATTGGTTAAAAACATAGAGGATGATGATTGCAAGTGAGTACTAAACAGAGGGTGGTCTGTGTGACAAATGGAGGGGAGGTGATGAGAGGAAGTTTAATATTAAGATTATATTCACTTTCAAAGGCATAATTGGAGGTTATATAGAGAGCTCAATTTGTAACATTTGATGCATGCTGAGAAATTTAGAAATTGTTTATCATGACATTTCTGTATATTCAACCCACTAATTATATATTCATTCGGAAGTGTCTCTCTACCCAGATACTCCTCAGTGTTTCACTCCATTCTCTGCTTTATCTAAATAAAACATTAATCTAAAGGAGTTGGAAAGTAATGTTTAACCCTCTCACTAGAGCTATTTGTTATGCAAGCACACAACTATTAGAACAATTACTTGTCAAATGAATAATTAAGTTGAAATTTCGAAACTATTGTTTGTATGAGAAAGGGGATTTAGAGAGCAAATAGAAAAATAAGACAGAAAGGCAAGAAGCATGGATTAATAATAAAGGTCAAGTCCATGCCTAGGTAAAAACAATAAAGTGACATCCAAAAAAGTCAAATGATTTTTATCACTTATGTTGGGCTATAGATATGAAACTAGTTGAGATAGCTTTAATTATAAGCAATGGAATGTTGGGCACTGTAATTCCTTTACCATTTTATTCTTTTTGTCTTTTCTTCCTTTTGCCTTTCTAAACCATTATGTATGTTACATAACTCGTATATATTAAATTAAAGCATAAGGCTTAATTATTTGTATCATTGCTTCAAAGGATTTCTAGGATAATGTCCTTATTTTCTTCTCTCTCTTTTTAAAATATTTTATGTATTTATTTGACAGAGAGAGAGACACACAGAGAGAGCACAGGCAGGGGAGGCAGCAGAGGGAGAGGGAAAAGAAGCAGTCTCTCCCCTGAGCAGAGAGCCCAATGTGGAATATGAGATCATGACCTGAGCTGAAGGCAGACACTTACTAATTGAGCCACCCAGGTGCCAATGTCCTTGTTTTCAAAATGAGATTAATAAATTCTTTATATTAGACAATGCCTCTAAAATTAGAACTCAGGTTTGCTGCTATTTTAAAATAATATATTTATGACTTTTTTTATATTTTGAATATAACTGGCATAGGAATGAAATCTCATTAGATATGTTTTGGAACTCAGAAATTTCAGAGTATAGTAAGAGAATATGGTCATGATACTTTATATGGAAAGCCCAAAAGACTCCACCCCCAAACTCCTAGAACTCATACAGCAATTCAGTAATGTGGCAGGATACAAAATCAATGTACAGTAATCAGTTGCTTTCTTATACACTAACAATGAAAATCTGGAAAGGGAAATTAGAGAATCAATTCCATTTACTATAGCACCAAGAACCATAAGATACCTGGGAATAAACCTGACCAAAGAGGTAAAGGATCTGTACTCAAGGAACTGCAGAACACTCATGAAAGAAATTGAAGAAGACACAAAAAGATGGAAGACCATTCCATGCTCTTGGATTGGAAGAATAAACATTGATAAAATGTCTATACTGCCTAGAGATATCTATACTTCCAATGCCATCCTGATCAAATTTCCACCAGCGTTTTTAAAAGAGCTGGAACAAACAATCCTAAAATTTGTATGGAACCAGAAGAGACCCCGAATTGCTAAGGAAATGTTGAAAAAGAAAAACAAAACTGGGGGCATCATGTTGCCTCATTTCAAGCTTTACTATAAAGCAGTGATCACCAAGACAACATGATCCTGGCACAAAAGTAGACCTATCGACCAGTGGAACAGAGTAGAGAGCCCAGATATGGACCCTCAACTCTATGGTCAAATAATCTTCAACAAAGTAGGAAAAAATACACATTAGAAAAAAGTCTCCTCAATAAATAGTGCTGGGAAAATTGGACAGCTATAATTAGAAGAATGAAACTCGATCATTCTCTTACACCATACATAAAGACAAACTCGAAATGGATAAAAGACCTCAATATGAGGCAGGAATCTATCAAAATCCTAGAGGAGAAGAACATAGGCAGTAACCTCTTCAACATTGGCCACAGCAACTTCTTTCAAGATATGTCTCCAAAGGCAAAGGGAACGAAAATGAAAATGAACTTTTGGGACTTCATCAAAATCAAAAGCTTCTGCACAGCAAACTAAACAGTCCATACAACAAAGAGGCAACCCACAGAATGGGAGAAGATATTCCCAAATGACACTACAGACAAAGGCTGATATCCAAGATCTAGAAACAATTCCTCAAACTTAACACACAAAAAAACAGATAATCATCTCAAAAAATGGGCAGAAGACATGAACAGACACTTCTCCAAAGAAGACATACAAATGGCTAACAGGTGCATGAAAAAATGTTCATTATCATTAGCCATTAGGGAGATTCAAATCAAAACCACAATGAGATACCACCTTACACCTGTTAGAATGGCCAAAATTAACAAGACAGTAAACAACAAGTGTTGGAGGGGACATGCAGAAAAGGGAAGCCTCCCACACTGTTGGTGGGAATGCAAATTGGTGCAACCACTTTGGAAAACAGTGTGGAGATTCCTTAAGAAGTTAGAAATAGAGCTACCCTATGACCCTGCAATTGCACTGCTGAGTGTTTAACCCAAAGATACAGATGTAGTGAGAAGAAGGGTCATCTGTACCCCAGTGTTCATAGCAGCAATGGCCACTGTTGCCAAACTGTGGAAAGAGCCAAGATACCCTTCAATGGATGAAAGGATAAAGAAGATATGGTCCATATATACAATGGAGTATTATACCTCCATCAGAAAGGATGAATACCCAACTTTTTATCAACATGGGTAAGACTGGAAGAGATTATGCTGAGTGAAATAAGTCAAGCAGAGAGATTCAAGTATCATATGATTTCACTTACTTGTGGAGCATAAGGAATAACACGGAGGACATTGGGAGATGGAGAGGAGAAGTGAGATGGGGGAAATCAGAGGGGGAGACAAACCATGAGAGACTGTGGACTCTGAGAAACAAACTGAGGGTTTTGAAGGGGATAGGAGTGGGGAGATGAGTGAGCCTGGCAGTGGGTATCATGGAGGGCATGTATGGCATGGAGCACTGCGTTTGGTATATAAACAATGAATTTTGGAACACTGAAAATAAATAAAATAAAATGGGGGAAAAATAAAAGAGAATATGGTCATATATTGTGTACTTTCTAAGGTGACCAGGAGGGTTAGGCATAGCAGCCCATAACCAATACCTTTATATTTCCATGGTAAATATGTGAATATTGTTTTATTTAAGATTTTACATATTTACTTGAAAGAGAGAGAGTGAGTGAGTTCATGAGTGGGGAGGAGGGGCAGAGGGAGAGGGAGAAGCAGAGTCCTTGCTGAGCAGGGAGCCCCATGCAGGGATCCATCACAAGACCCCGGGATCATGACCTGAGCTGAAGGTAGATGCTTAGCTTACTGAGCCACACAGTCTCCCCAGTATGTGACTATTCTAGACAGCTAGGATAAATACAGACTGCAGACTATCACATATCTCTTCTGCTCAGGATATGTAACAAAATGAGAGCAGGTCAGGGCACATCTTGCTATCAAATGTTACCAAAAAATTATATTTAAAGCTATTTGGAGTCCTTAAGTTAAATAATATTTTGTGCCAAGACAAAACAAAAATAAACCTTGTTATCTTTGTGTAAATCTGAGACTAATTAATTTTATTTATTTCAAAATAGGAATTCTTCCATTTACTATCTAATCATGATCATTCAACTCGTTTGAACTTGTTTCCTTGTCTATTTTAGTTATCTTAAATAGTTTAATCCTCAATCCTCCAATACTATTCATGCAATAAAATCAATCTAGAAAATAACAATAAACACACCACACTATCTTAACATTTTATTAATAAGAACATTGAGCTTAAATTTCATTAATAAGATATTATTCAATGATATTCAAATGCTCTTCAGTCAGTGCTTATTGGATCCCCTGTTCAAAAGAATTTATAAATGAAAATGATCTATTTGTTTTTCATGACAATTAAGAATAGTAAATTTGAAGTTTGTTGTATGTATGTGTATATGTGTACATGTGAGGTCATATGTGTGCTTGGGATTGTGTGGAAATGTTTTGATCATTTAAAACATGGCTTGTATAGAAATGTATGTCATTAAGTTAGAAAATTTTGCCTTGTCTATTGTTACAGTTTGGGTTCCCCAAGAAGCAGCTCTGATAAGTTTGAACACAGGATTGTAATTGGGGAGCACACAGGATTAAATAAGGAAACTATTTTGGGCCAAGAGTTCATCTTGGGAAAGTAACTCATTTAAGAGCTGTTGGTTGCAAACCAAAAACAAAGGAATAAGTTTACTCCTGAAGGTCTGGAGCCATTTGTTTCATATAATAAGCTCATTTTGGGGGGAAAATTGAAAGTGCTCTTGGGATTTGATGCAGCCCCTACTGCTGCAGAAGGTCTTCGGGTCTTAACTCATTAACCCCCTTCTTCCATCACTCATTTCTTTTTCCCCTCATCCTTGGCAACATCTTCCTAGTCTAGGTTTCTTGCATGTTTCGGTAACACAAATATAATCCCTGAGAATCTGGGGTCCCTTCGCACAGTGCTCTTCTCAAGCTGTGACTGACTGTTAGATTTGTGCATTTATGGTCAAAATAGGGCAAGTGAATATCAGGGGACACAACACAAAATGTACTTGTAATGAAAAGCATTCTTCCCTGTCTTCATTGTATAAAGAAACTCTTTTTCTTCCTGATTATTAGCAGTAATTATCCTTGCTGGGATTCTGACTTTTCATGTCTTCTGGTCTTTTGGCATCAGGAATTTGAAATGACCAGCTGGTGGCTTATCTAATAGTTTAATGGGACCCTGGCTTCGCCCCTTGTTAGAAGTCTCTCTACTGTAAGAAATAGCACCTCTAAATCCCCAAGACTCAGACTTACATGATGAGGAGGACAAATTCTCTAAGAAAACCACTGGAATTGATGGTGAGAGATCCACTCTTGTTTTCATCCTTCTAGCTTTTGACAAAAGATCCATTCCATTATTCTAAAAGGCCCAGATTCTAGATCATGTGATATAAGATGATTAGATACATACCAGGTACCTACTGTTATACCTCCTTTTCTGTAAAGTAGGTTCCAAAGTTTAATGTATCTTATGTAGGACCCCACACTTGTGGAAAAACAAAGAAAATGGTACTTTCAACTCTTGGACAGTACAATGATCAAGGTACTGAAGGCAGAAAGGAAAATTCCTGCCTAAACTACATGTAGCTTCCAGTCAATGTAAATCACCACCCTTTCCAGGGTTAATGGAGTGTAACATAGTTTTCCACCAAGTATCTGGCTGGTCTTTGAACTAGACCTTTTGTATTAGAGGATTAACATTGGTCTCCCTTGTTGGCAGGTTGGGCTCTCAGCTATGGCAATAACAATTTCAGCCTTAGTGGATGGAAGCCTGGGCCATTAACCCACTGCTTAGCTTCACTTTCTGTCATCATGGTTGAATCATTCTGTCTATTTAGGTATTTATTGCCTTTCCGGCAGTAAGTGCTTTTGGAGGAACTTTGGTCTGATACACACACAAAAATTTCACACTTCAAATTCATCCCTATAGGTCCATCCACATGCCATTTCCCCTAATCTCCTTGCTCCAGTACTCCAGTCTTTCCCTTTCCAGGATGCTAGAAGGTTACTAGTCAATGAGTCAAGTTACTTGCCACTCCCCACAAGTACTATATATTCTAATTTATGACTGTTGTTTTAAATTTTTTTTTTACTTTTTATATTTTTATATTTTATTTTTTTATAGATTTTCTCCCCCTGCTCTCCCTGCCACCCCGACTCAGGGGTAGTCCTTGGTGCCCATTGGGAGAATTTCCCTCTGTACTATTTTTCAGGGCCACTTCTGAATGAAGCAAACATTTGCAGCCATATACAGAGCTTAGTTAAGGTAGAGATGCCAACATAATAGTGGTTGATAACATAAGAATCTGGACCACCTGTTTATGCATCTTCTATTCTTTGTTTTTGTTCACGTCTGATGCAAAATATTGCACTTCAGTCTTATAATGCATTGCTGCTGGTCCAATTTGACCTTATGATTTGGTTGATATAATAAAATTTAGTTTATGAAGGGTAATACCACAAATCCACTTGATGTTCCTGGGCTCAGTAACATAATTCAAAATTATATAAATATTTATTGCATATGACAAGATCATGACCTTAGACATCTATCTTGTGATTCTTCTACTGGGGCTTGCCCTAAACTCCACATAGGTTCTTTTCACTTCACAGATATTTATAATACCATTTAATGTGTTAGGTCATGTGGTCCATGTGGCAGATCCACTTCTGTCTTACCTTGGGCCTTCTCTAGAGATCTTTCCTGATCTAGGTTCCACTTAAAGCTAGTTATTTCATGTCATTTGGCATATGGGTCAAATGGTATTCTTAGGTGTGGACTATGCAATTTCCAAAATCTAGAGAGACCTACTGGGTATTGTTCTTCCTTCTTAATTGTGGGAAGTACAAGATGCAATAATATGCTCCTTAATTTTAGATGATGGTCTGGAATACCTCAGACTGTGAGAACTCTGAAATCTACACTGATGTAGCAATATCCTGATCTTGAACTGTCTTGCACTCTCTGCAGTATATGTGCCTTACTAAGAACTCCAGTAGATTTGTCTTTTCTTATTTATTAGTCCTCTTAACGTGATGCTATTTTTAGGGTACATCAATGTGTTGTTTTTGCATATGTCCAGCTGTTGCAGGTCCCTTTGGATTGCATTACAGAGGACAGAGAAGTAACATAGCCTTGGGGCAAGACCTTGAAACTGTGTAAGGAAAGACTGTTGTCTGTCTCAAAAAAATGCAAATTATTCTCCTTTAAAGTAGGAATGAAAATAAATATATTTAGCACATCAAAGGCCTCATATCATGTGTTTAATGTTGTGTTCAAGCAAAGATAGCACCTTTGGCATACCACCTATAATAGAGGTGACTTGATGGTTTGTATTTGCAGTAATCAGTTATCCTCCAGAATTGGTCTGTCTTTTGATGGGCCATACTGGTGGATTTAATTCTATTTATAAATATTTAAAGTGACACTAATCTCTGCTATTCCTATAGAATATAGCATGGTTCTGATTTATTTTCTTTGTGCATGGGAGGGAGGTAGCTTTACAGGCTTCCCAGTGACCTTCACCATTTTAGGATTTTGGCCTTTTATTGAATACACCTATTTTAATTGTATATTTTACAATCAGAAAATATCATCAGGGACTTTGTAGAACTATTGAATATACTGGGAACCAGATTTTATCACAGATTCAATTTATTACCTAGTTGCCATGTATACCCATTAAACAGAAATTCATAAAAAACTGTGAGTCCTCCAGCATCAATGTGAGTATGAACTATTTTTGAGTATTCCTCTTTCCTAGAATATTAATACTAAATTAAAAGGCAATATATCCCTGGGGACCTGAGTGGCTCAGTGGGTTAAGCCTCTGCCCTTGGCTCAGGTCATGATCTCAGGGTCCTTGGATCAAGCCCCGCATAGGGAATCTGCTTCCTCCTCTCTCTCTCTGCCTGCCTCTCTGCCTACTTGTGGTCTCTCTCTGTCAAATAAATAAATAAAATCTTAAAAGAAAAAAAAAAGGCAATATATCCCTTTGGAAAGGATTCATCAAATATCCTTGCCATGGTATTACACAATCATTGCATTTTGAGACCAAGATATTCCAATGTTTAATAGGTTCCAGCTCTGAAAACTAGCTAGGATCCAGAAATTAGCAAAAAATAAGTTTTTATTTAGAATAGATGTCCATGGTATCTTGATTATATAATTTAAAATTTATTTTGAACCATCTTCTAGCCAGCTATTCTTCTGTTTTGTCCTTAGGAATGCTATTCTATTAACTCTTTCCTTTGTTCTTTACAGGTAATGATACTATGATTGAAGTTAAACCTTCCTTGCTCTTTACAAAAACCCTGCCCATCTTTTATTTCTGATGGTGAAGCACCTTCACTTTATTTTCCAAGATTCTGCCAGTTCCATTGCTATCAGAGAGTTCAGTTGTATGATGGCATATTGTACTGACAGCTGTAGCCTGTGGATAGCATCCACCTCTGATCTTTTCAGTGTCTGTATCACCAGTACATTCTTTATTGCTTCGATAAAGCAAAGTGTCTTCTGGGACCACTCATCATCATATTCATCTGGTAGATTTTCGAACTTATATAGTATATCTACTTCATCATTCCTACTTCTTTGAGTTTTTCTGTTCCTTCTTTCAACATCTCTCATAGTAGATTTGGCATTACTACTTTATATACTATGGGCTACAACTTTCTCCAAGCTGCTAAGAACCATCCTAACAGTTTGTTATTACAGTTTCCTTGAGTTCCTGTAGGATGAGTAACATCCTGTAGGATGTTACTTTCTGTATCATGAGAGAAGGTTTTCATGTTGATAAAATCTTCTTTGCCAAACTTTATATTATGCCTCTCCAGTCCCATATGTTTTCTCTTGGTTCCTACTGGGACATTTTGGCAAGTTCCTACAGATCTGTCAGAGTACAGCACTTTTTCTCTTAGCAATCCCAGCATTTACCTGGCTATTTTATGCTGTGAGTTAGTCCTTGTTGTTGGTCTGGTAGACAAGAGGAAGACTACAAGAAGATTGGAGTGAAACAGTCTTCCCTGGTAAGGCACAGGCATCTATATCATTTTTATGGAAGCTAGAATCATGCCTTTAACAGAGAGGAAACCTTGAAAATATATATATATATATATATTAAATGCACTACTCAAGATCTCCCTATCACATGCCCAATAATTCCACCCTTTCCCATTCAGAATCTTGACTTTTGTATTGCATAATTGTCAGTATGGAGAGTTCACCTTTCTCTGGAGCAACTTACAATCAAGTGCTGGCCCTGATATGAAGCTTTTATTCTTACCTCTCATAGCAGGAGATATGATTCTCTTCTTGCTACCTAGGAGACCTTCAGTTTTTTACATTTCCCAGTAAATAGGTAATTAATCATTCTCTTCCTTTCATGGTCTTTTTCCCCCAGTGATTCATCATTAACACTCAGTAAGCCTTGCTGGACTCTATAGTCTTTATAATTATTATTTCTTCAGTATTACTCAAATGCCTGATATATTATGTGCATCAGGGCATTCTCTTCTACCAATGGTTCACTTCCAGAAAATTTTTAACAATTGCACCAAGCACACATGGTAAAGATTATGGGTTCTCTAGCAACCACAAATTACAGCAGCAGGTAGATAATCCAGTACCAAAATGTTATTTATGGTCTGCTTTCTTAGAATACTTCTGGGGCCAAAAATTACAGTTTAGGTCTCCTGAGAAGCACTCTGAGAGAGAGATATGTGTAGAACATTTATTGGGGAGTGATCTCAGGGCAGTAGGGGAAGGAATGAAGAGGAATTCTGGAGAGACAAATTGATCCATGATCTAAATTTAGGTGACTCCTTAAAGTTGTCTGCAATTGGGCTAGTCCCACCCACATCCACCAGTCACGGGAGTGGGAGATATCCTTAGATGAGAAAGATTTCTTCAACAGGTAGGAAGTCTTAGAGAGGGCTTTTGGGTGAAAATGGTTAACAAACAGAACTCCTGGAAGATCAGGGAATAAGTGCCTCAGTCCTCAGTAAAAGAAAACTTGGTAAAGCATTTTTTATAAATGTGAAATCTGGAAACAACATTAATGCACCTAAAAAAAAGGAATATATATAAGACATAAGTCAATAGACAATAATATACAACAATTAAAATCAATGAAAGTAAATCTTCAAATACTGATGTAGATGTTTCTTTAAAAAAGATAAAATTGAATGGGACACCTGGCTGGCTCAGTGGGTTAAGCCGCTGCCTTTGGCTCAGGTCATGATCTCAGGGTCCTGGGATCGAGTCCCGCATCAGGCTCTCTGCTCAGCAGGAAGCCTGCTTCCCTCTCTCTCTCTGTCTGCCTCTCCATCCACTTGTGATTTCTCTCTGTCAAATAAATAAATAAAATCTTTAAAAAAAAAAAAAGAAGATAAAATTGAATACTAAAAATAACATACAGAATAACACATACATGTATTTTTTGAAAGATTTTATTTATTTATTTGATAGAGAAAGAGAGAGAGACAGAGATAGTGAGATAGAACATAAGCAGGGAGGAGAGGAAGAAGCAGACTCCCTCCCCAGCAGTGAGCCTGATGTGGAGCTTGAACACAGGACCTGGGATCATGACCCTATTGGAAGGCAGATGCTTAACTAACTGAGCCACTCAGGTGCCCCTCATATACATATATTATTTACCTAAATAAAAAAATACAAAAATTTATTCTCTGTGTTTTTCATGTTTCTAATCAAGTGACTTTGAAAATTTTTTTAAAAATCACTAAAATGATAAAAACAAAATGATTAACATCACTTATCATTGGAGAGGGATGTTAAACTGGAGAGGAACCCACAGAGAACAGCAACTTTTTCTGAATATTTTCATTCCATTTGTATGAAACTATAAAGCTAGATATTGATAGTACAAACATGTAAACTGTTGTCTCTGATTGCAAGGTGAATGTCCTTACTACAACAGCACTTAGTAGCCTCTTGAAACTTTTTTCTAAGCATTATCTACTGTGTCCCAAAAGATCCCTATTCTGGTTTTCTCTTCATCTCCATGACTACCAGCTGAATTCATATCTTATCCTGTATGCTAAAATGATATAATGGTATCCATGTCTACTGTCTACTTCCTCCAATCTATCCTACATCATTATTGTGAAAGTAATAATATTTCCTAAATATACCAGTAATAATATCATTACCCTGCTAAATACTATTGATTGCTCCTTGCTGCCCATTAAATTACATACAACTCCCCCAAAGTAGAAAATATAAGGAAATGGGTGATAAAAATGATCTGAGATATCAAGCACCTAACAAAAAGATCTTAGAAGAGGAATAAAGTGAAAAGAAAGGACATTTTTTTACATAAATAACATTTTTTAAAAGATTTTATTTATTTATTTGAGAGAGAATGAGTGAGAGAGAGCATGAGAGAGGAGAATGTCAGAGGGAGAAGTGGACTCCCCATGGAGCTGGGAACCCGATGCGGGACGAGATCCTGGAAGTCTGAGATCATGACTTGAACCGAAGGCAGTTGCTCAACCAACAGAGCCACGCAGGTGCCCCATAAATAACATCTCTAACTTAAGTTACACCTATTTATTTCTTCTTTTTTACAAGAGATCTTCAAATATGAAGAGATAGCATTAATTTCTTATAATTAGGGTAAAGATATATTCTGCTTTGTTTAGGACTGTCCTGGTTGACCCAGTTATCCTAGCATAATCATTAAATGTTCTTTTTATTCTCTAAAATTTATACAGTTATTTTACATCAATACTTGATTTTGTGAAACCAAACATTCTTCTAGCCCTTAATTATGTTATACTCTTATATTTAAGCCTTAACAAATACAACTGTAGTAAAAATTATTCTAAACTGTTACTGTAAAATGAAGAACATCCTCAAGGTATTCAGGTATTCAGAGGTAAAATAACCTCAAGGTATTCAGAGGTAAAAAAAAAAAAGATACTCTGCTTATTTTGCAGAATAAGATATTAACTCATCAGTAACATCAAATACTAGAAAAGAGAGCAAGGTGTTCACAATATTTTTTTTAAGTCATTTATTTTAGAGAGAGAGAGAGAGAACAGGGGAAGGGTAGGGGGAGAGGGAGAGAGAATCCTCAAGCAGACTCCTCGCTGAGCACAGAACCAATATGGGGCTCAGCCCTAAGACCCTGAGATCATGACCAAACCAATATGGGGCTCAGCCCTAAGACCCTGAGATCATGACCGGAGCAGAAACTAACAGTCAGTCAGCTAATCAACTGAACCATCTAGGTGCCCCAAGGTGTTTATAATTCTTACAGAAATTTATTTTGAGTCCCAAACCAATTTTAAACAATAGTCTATTTACACAATAGTCATGTGTAAAAACAGAATAAAAACATCTTCAGAAGTATAATAAGGCAGAATTTATCTTCTATATACTACTTTTTTTCATGGGTAATATACGGGTGTTTTTTAAAAAAAAAAAAAGAAATTTAGTAAATCAAAGATTACTTATGAGATTCCAGAACTCTGGATTCATAAGGGGGGAGAAGTATTCAGGTGTCACCTAGCTGATGGGACTAGAGAGCAAACTTCACAGTTTGAAGCACAGAAATCAAAATTGAAGGGCATTAAGGTTAGATAGGGATTCAGTAGAATAAATAATATGATTGTTTAGAAAACCATAGGAATATGCTTTATGTTAGTGAATAAAAGATGGCATAATAGCAGAGATATAAATATATGGCTTGAAATTTTAGTATGGCCAATGAAAAATCTAAGAGTAATATTATAATTATTTTGGGGAAAAGAGGAGAGATGCAGGGTAATGTAAACAAAGTAAATCTCACCTATCAAAGTAGAAAATAATAGAGTAGATCAAAAGTGTAAAAGTCAACATACAGAAGTACAAGTATGTTATTTACAGATATGGGAATAAAGACTAGGATAATTCAGCCAAGTATATGATAAAGTAGTTGGCTCTGAAAAAGGACATTAAAAGTGGAAAGATTTGGGGAAAGAAATATTTCTCAATCTAGAGTTTTCTAGGTTATGTGTATACATTTCCTTGATAAAGAAAATAAACAAAAACAAGCAAACAAAATTATGCATGATGAGAGATACTATTAAACAATGCCTATACTAACATGTAATATACCTTGGTTTTTGGCTTTTGCAATCTCAAAATGCAGTCTCTTGGCCCATATACAATATCAACTCTTAGCAGAGGAGAAATTTACTAGATTAATATCCACTTGCATAGGCATTCATTCATTTGACAAATATATATGGGGCATATTTTGCATGTTAGATATTCTACTACATAATAATTAAAATATAAAACAAACAAATGTAAAGGTCAAAATAATTCTAATTTCAAGCATTTTATATTAGTGAAGTTATTAGACAATGAAGTAGATGATGGAGAGCATGCTTGATGAATGTTATTAGTATATTAGTCAGAGGGTGCTGAAGAAGAAAATAAAACTAAATTCAGAATCATTTACTATTTTTATTCAAGTGACAATTATATTGACTCAAATATCCCAAGGATATTAGAAAACTAAATATTAATTTCCCTGAAAATGCTATAATAATGAAAACCTGGCATTATGCAGATGTATGTGTACATTTTACTCTGTTGAATGCTAGTCAGGGAGTAAAGCCAACTTTTTTCTTTTATTTGTAAGATAAACAAGTATACTGTTGAACTAACTTAATTTTCAAATGAAGGGCTATCTAAATATTCAGAAACAAAAATTGATTGAGTATATTTTGGTTTTATAACATGGTATTTTAAAGAAAAGTTACTCATACTAGAAAGAGAATGAAAAAACCAAACCTAATTAAAGAGGTACCCTTGCAAAGGAATGTAAAAACAAAACAAAATTGCTGCAGTTTAGTGACAAAGGAATCATTCAGTTACTGGAGCTACACCAGTTATTGAGTGATGTTATAGATCAGGTAAGCAGTGCTGCTTGGATGTTCATTCATGTATGTATACAAAGAGGGCTGAAAAAAGGTGGGAGTCAAGTAGTCATAGGGTGGAAATCATTGGGGGACAGGCATAGGCATTGGGAAAAGTTTCTTTTTTTTCTTTCGATTTTATTTATTTATTTGAGAGAGAGAGAGAGAGAGAGAGCAGAAGAGAGACCACAGGCAAGGGGAGTGGGAGAGGCAGGCTTCCTGCAGAGTAGGGGCCTAATTCAGGGTTTGATTCCAGGACTCCAAGATCATGACCTGAGCTGATGGCAGATGCTTAAGGACTGAGCCACCCAGGCGCCCCAAGAGGAAAGTTTTTGAGGAGAATAGGCAAAATGGCCTGAGAGTTGGTAAGAAAGGATAAAATATAAATGGAATTGTTAGAGATTTTAGCAATCCAGATTTGAGTACTACACAGTGCCAACTTCTCTCTTTTTTTTCTTTTTTCTTTTTTTTAATATTTTTATTTATTTATTTGACAGAGAGACATCACAAGTAGACAGACAGACAGAGAGAGAGAGAGAGAGAGGAAAGCAGGTTCCCCACTGAGCAGAGAGTCTGACGCAGGACTCGATCCCAGAACCCTGAGATCATGACCCGAGCCGAAGGCAGCGGCTTAACCCACTGAGCCACCCAGGCGCCCCCAGCTTCTCTCTTTTTAAGAGGGAAAACAAAATTACTAACCATGGAATTTAAAGGCACAGGAATATTTAAGAACTATGTTGAAGAGCAAAAGAACAAGTCTGGTGGCTGAGTGAACGCTGACTGAGAGTGAAGGAAGCTGGAATCATTTAGAGTTTTCCATCTGGGTGGCATTACAGTGATGTTACCTTCAAAAGAAGTAGGGAGGAAGGACAGGAACTTACTTAAAAGAACATCATGGAGGGGCACCTGGGTGGCTCAGGTCATGATCTGGGGATCCTGGGATTAAACCCATGTAATGCTTTCTGTTCAGCAGGGAGTCTGCTTCTCCCTCTTCCTCTCACCCCCCCACTTGTGCTCTATCTTTCTCTCTCTCTCTCAAATAAATAAAGTTTTTTTTTTTTTAAATCATGGAAACAAAGGAAAAATAGAAAGAAGGAATTTTAAAACAAATAGATACATCATGATTAAATTATTTTAAGCTTAAGAAATTGATCAGTTATTAGAAGTGGTACAGATATATGAGAACTTTCTCAGAACTGGATTAATTTTATTTTTTCTTAAACATAGAATTGAAGACACCCTATAAACATATATTGAGAATATATTCATATGTATATATTCATATATGACAATATATGTTATAATTCTCTGTTCCCTGTCCTAACATATTTATAAGGTTAATTTTAAGTATTTTATTAATAAAACTTTGGTACTTTTTCTCTAGTATTGCATTTTCAGCTGCTGAAACTTACTTTACATTGATGTTTTTCCAGGGAAAGTTTTCCTTTTTCTCTGATGACATTTGAATTATTGAAAGATTGCATCTTGACTATAAAATTAACAGAATGTTGAAAGACATCTAAATCTTTTTGATGTGATATATAACTCATGTTTATTTCCTTTCTCAATTGTGGAAATGATCCTAGTTATTTACAGTGTACGTAAGGAAGAAGTAAGAAAAACAAAAATTTGTTCTTATTAAAATTTTGTTGCTGGGAAAGAGCAAGTTTTTGCTAACCTTGTCACATTTCCTACACTACCATGGCAAGTCACATGGACTTTTAACAAAAAGAACTACCACTGTGGTATTTTTTAAATTTCAAAAGTGTTGATATCACTTTTCTTTCTCTATCTCAAATTGTGAACTTCTTCAAAATACAGAACCCACAGAGTATTCAGAGATATTAGAAAAACCCAACAAAAACTATTAAGTCCTGTCATTTCTAGGAAAAAATATGCATATCTGCTAAATATTAAATCTAAAATTTTAAAAAAGATTTTATTTATTTACTTGAGAGAGACAGTGAGAGAGAGCATGAGAGGAGAGGAAGTCAGACAAAGCAGCAGACTCCCCTTGGAGCTAGGAACCTGATGCAGGACTTGATCCTATGACTCTGGGATCATGACCTGAGCCAAAGGCAGTTGCTTAACCAACTGAGCCACCCAGGTGCCCTATATATAAATTTTTGAGGGCAAAGCAAAAGTTTCAGAATAAGACTTGCATATAAACTGAAGTAAACATAATATTAAATTGCACTTATACCTGTTTTGCAGAGTTTAAGTATGAAGAAAAGACAAATGTAAGAAAAAATATTCATTCTGGTTATATATATAATATGTGTGTGTGTATATATATATACATAATGTGCATAATATATATTGTGTACATACATAAAATGTTTACCTATATATGTAACATTATTGTAACAGGTGAAATAAAAGGATATTGAGAACAAAAAAGGCATTTTTTAGTAATAATGATTGAAATGCAAGAGTTTGTGTGAAATTAATGTGCCTATTAATATGCTAGTACATGAAAATTCAAGAGAAATAACAGTTGGGCTTTTTAAGGTTTAACTTGAATGAGCAAATAGAAAAACATTTCAATTTAGCACAAACATTGTTTTAGCATAAAAAGGAGGATCTTTTAATTGAATAATACATATCTTCTCAGCCTATGTTCATTTGTTTTCTTTTCCTTAGCATATATTAAAAACATTTATGGGGAGGAGTCAAGATGGCGGAGAAGGAGCAGGCTGAGACAACTTCAGCTGGCCGGAGATCAGCTAGATAGCTTATCTAAAGATGGCAAACACCTGAAAATCCATCGGCAGATCGAAGAGAAGAAGAACAGCAATTCTGGAAACAGAAAAACAACCACTTTCTGAAAGGTAGGACCGGCGGAGAAGTGAATCCAAAGCGACGGGAAGATAGACCCCGGGGGGGGGAGGGGCCGGCTCCCGGCAAGCGGCGGAGCAACGGCGCACAAAATCAGGACTTTTAA
>NC_081557.1:112989510-113083427 GCF_022355385.1 Mustela nigripes | reverse complement strand
GGGATTGGGAGGAAGACAAACCATAAGTGACTCTTAATCTCACAAAACAAACTGAGGGTTGCTGGGGGGAGGAGGTTTGGGAGAAGGGGGTGGGATTATGGACATTGGGGAGGGTATGTGCTTTGGTGAGTGCTGTGAAGTGTGTAAACCTGGTGATTCACAGACCTGTACCCCTGGGGATAAAAATATATGTTTATAGAAAATAAAAAATTTAAAAAAAAACATTTATGACTTGTCCTTTTTATAATATTTATGTAATAAAGATTATATTATGGATTTGTAAATCAAATAGGCATTTGTGAAATCAGCTGTCCACTCAGGTTTTTTGTTTTGTTTCGTTTTGTTTTTTTAGCTTGTTTTATGTTCTCATGCTAAACAATTATAACTTGTATAGGAGTGACTTTTTAAAACATTTTATTACATAAATGTACAAGCACACACACAACTAAGGAAAATAGTAAATGTACCTCTTTGAATCCATCTCTGAGCCATAATAATTGCTGCAATTGAACCAATACTATATTTTTTCTTTTTTGCTTGAGAATATTTAAGTAAATTCAAGAAAACAATTTATTTTACACTTAAATGGAGGGTATAGCTCAGTAGTAGAGCATTTGACTGCAATTTATTTTACACTTAACTAATCTAATATATATATATATCTCTACCAATGTGTTATTCTTCTTTAATATAACCATAACAGCATTCTTACCCCTTCAAAATTAAAAAAAAATCCTGAATATTAAACGAATACCCTGTCCACGTTCAAATTTTCCCAAATATCAAAAAGGTAATTTTTGCAGTTGATTATTTGAATTATAACAGATTTTAAATCTATATCTATTACTTAGTTAATAAAATTATAAATATATATGAACATATGTAAATCTATGTATCTCTACCACAAATAATTCCCCAAGTGTTTGAAAACAACATTACTGAACTGTTACATATATTGGAGTATAAATGTTATATATTGGAGTGTAAATGTTATTGAGTGAAAACTATGTGTGTATGTGTTTGTGTTTGTGTGTATATAATTTTTACTCTAATTTTAATTATTAGGATAGATTTTATGCTATAACCTAAGAGATATATAGCATGAGATTGATAGCTCAAAATGCAATTTTCAAAATTAATTAATTAAAATATTCCATAAATATTTACTGAAATTTAAGGAACTATTGCTATGCTTCTGTTTGTATACAAGGAAATAATCAAAACAAAAGAAAGAATATGTAATTTCCTGGAATTTTGTTGTGCTAAGGCAATGTGGAAAATCTATTAAATATTATGTAAAATGGAAAGATATATTTGAGAACATGTAGAGACAACTAATGTGCTGAAATAATAGAATTTTGAGAGAAGAGATATCATCATTGGTTGGAAATAACTTTCCCAAATTAGGTGGTAGTTTCGCTGGTTTTGATGACAATAACTTCCACAGATTAATGTGGAGGTAAGAAAATTTATGATCAATTTAGGGAAGAGTAAAAAAACAAAACTACTAAAAATTAAGCATTTATATGAATGAGTGATTTAAAATGAGAAAATGGGGGGGTGCCTGGGTGGCTCAGTGGGTTAAAGCCTCTGCTTTCTGCTTGGATCATGATCCCAGGGTCCTGGGATCGAGTTCACTGCTCAGCAGGGAGCCTGCTTCCTCCTCTCTCTCTGCCTGCCTCTCTACCTGCTTGTGATCTCTGTCTGTCAAATAAATAAATACATAATCCTTAAATAAATAAATAAATAGATAGATAAATAAATAAATAAAATGAGAAGATGGTATATTTGTGTTATAAAATTTCTTAATTTCAAAATTAAAGTATCTCATTTATGTTAGAATTCTGGGGACAATCCACTCTAGGTATTTTAAGCAGAAAAGGGTTTGATATGAGACATCTGGTAATTATGATATGTTTGGGAGGACTGGAGAAGAATGGTGGAGTGTCTGCTAGCACTATTGGGTTAAAGAATAAAATCTTTAGCTAGGATGCCAAGTCAGAAAGATGAGAGAAACTATATCAAGAACAAATGTTTGTTTTAGTGATTAGAAGAATTCATTTAGGGGCACCTGGATGGCTCAGTGGGTTAAATCTCTGCCTTCCGCCCAGGTCATGATCTCAGGGTCCTGGGATGGAGCCCCACATCAGACTCTCCGCTCAGCAGAGAGCCTGCTCCCCATCTCTCTCTGCTTGCTTGTCTGCCTATTTGTGATCTCTGTCTGTCAAATAAATAAATAAAATCTTTAAAAAAAAAAAGAGTTCATTTATTCTATATGCCAACTAGATACGCCAGATTGATACATTCCAGGTCATGGTGCCATATCAAGGACTCAGTTTTTATCTCCTGGGTTGGAAAATTAAGCAACAAAGATGAATAGCTTTGCTGAAGAGGAATCCACATTGTTGAGTTCATTCATAACTTCTATTGCTGCCACCATCACCATTGTATTCATGTTCTCTTTCAGCTGACACTGATATGCTTTCAAAAACTGGCTGATGTATATGCATGGCATAAATGGCCTAGTCTATTTTCTTTTAGTCTAGCCTAGTCTATTTTCTTTCTCCTCTAAAGGAGGAGCCCTTTTTAACACCCACATCGATTAGAAATATTGCCGAAATCTGGGTGCATTCTGAAATGGCTTTTTTCTTAATTCCATTTAAGGGCTTCTGTGATCAACCTTGCAATCTCATTTCTTTTAAGCACCTCACCATCTTACAGCTGGGCTTGTAACTCATCATGAAAAACCTATAAATGTATCTCTGTCTATACACATTTCCAGGAAAAGTAAAGAACTGGATGGGTTACTTGAGATTCTACCTGCTAGGATGATTTTCCTTCCCCACTGTTTTTCAGGGCTTCTCCTAGATGGAAATGTTATGTTATAATACTCTACTTCTGACAAATAGCAAGATATAGTGCATAACTCTTTATAAACCATATGTGAATATTTTTGTTTTGGACAATAATCATATGAAACACCATTTGAAGATACAAGCGGAAATAGATATACTGTCAATATGAGCATCTAATGCATCTTTCTTGTATTGTTACACTGCTGTCAGGACATGCTGTGTAGCCTGCTCTTAAATATACTACTTTCACTTAATGATAGAATTCTGCTGCATGCACATAGCTGTAAGACTTGAAAGATAAGATTATATCCACATGATTTTGGAATGGCCAACTCAATCATTGCTTGGTGTCCCATGGTCAGGTCTTTCTTGCTTGCTTGTGGGACTCAACAAGGAGCTGTTACTCAAAGCTTGAATAATTATTTGCTAAAGGGAACATTGCTTTTCAACAAAACACTGCATGATGTTTCTTCCATGGGGGCATATCACAGGCACCATTATGCTTACAAACATTCCACTGATACTTTGAACTCCATTGTATCTTTTGAGACATGAAACTAAAGTTCAAGTGGTAGTTCAGCTTTCCCTGCTGTATGAGAAAGCCAGCATCCTTTTGTCCTGGAAACCACTTGAAGCAGTCAGCCTGACACGTTCTTCAGTAGATAAAGAGGAGCAACACAACCAAAATGGCAAATATTGCATCTAAATCTTAAAAAGTCCAGCAATTTATGGGAGGATTTCTTAGTGGTAGTTGGTGCAAGAAGCAGAACTTCACCTTTCACTTCTGAGATAACAGCCTGACATTGGTCCTCCAGAAAATTCACTGAGATGGCAAACTCTCTAGTGTTTCTGACCTTAATTTCCCACTTTTTGGTATTCAAATTTCTTACTAAGATATGTAAAATACTTGCTATTTCCTGTATTCCTGAAGCTTCTGAGCAAACTGTAATCAACACTGTGAAACCTCATGATAATTGTGGGGTAGCCAATGTTCTTCCAAAGTAAGTTATCAAAGAACTATGAATTTTGACTCACTTTGAAACTACAAAGTTTATTATATCCATGGGCTATTAAAGTGATGGTCTTGCCTCTTTTAAGTACTGTACTGGCCTCTGCGATTTCTGAATGCTCTTTGTGGTGTATTGTTATGGTAATAACACCTTCTGTATCCAGACCTTTGTGTCGTTCTTTTCCACATTGACTCTAGGTTTGATCATGACCCTTTTTTGGCTATTTGGATATTAACATATATGGTAGGCAGAGACTTGAAAATCCTTTGTGCTTTAAGGTCTTGCTTCCTGATTTCTGGAAACTTTTCTGACCGTGTGAGAAAGTGAAGTTAGGTTCCTTGTAATGAAAGCATATGGAAAAAGTACTAGCACTTCCTGTGGTCAGTCAACTCCCCATGCCATTCAAGCTAAAATGCATATCAGCCCAGCTAACACCATATGGAAGAGAGGAGGCATCTCAGCTGAACATGGTCCAAAGTGCAAACCCTCAAAATTATAATTAAGTAAAAGATTGTTTAAGGTCCCTGGGCTGAAGAATAGTTTATTAAGGATAGTTAATTAAGAATATTTTATTAAGGAGACAATTAATTTAAAAAAGTTTTAGCTGGAATAGAGACTGCAACGAACACCTAGAGCATACAGCAAAGTCTATGGAACTGGGTGTGAGGTAGAGGCTGGAGAGATGTAAGGAAATAATTGACAAAGACAGGAAAAATGGCAGATAACTAGTTTATGTTGAAAAAACAGGGAGGAAACAGTTATTGGAGGCTAAAAAATGATGACTCATGTAGTTTGAAAACAATTGTCAATCCGCATACATAGTCAACTGATCTCTGACAGAAATGCACTGGCAACACAATGGAATCAATAGAGCAAAGAGAGTTTTTCTCAATAAATGGTGCTAGAACAGCTGGACATCTGCATGCACAAAAATGACTATAGACACAATCTTACACTCTTTGCAAAAATTTACTCAAAGTAGATCACAGACCTAAATAAAAGTGCAAAAGTATGAAACTCCTAGAAGAGAACCACAGGAGAAAACATTGATGACCTTGGGTATAGTAATGATCTTTCACTCAAAAAACCAAACATAATACATTAAAGAATTAATGGATAAACTAGACCTGGTTAAAATAAAAAATCCTTATCTGAAGAAGAGAATATGAAGAGAATTTTAAGACAAATCATGGGGGAAGATATGTGCAAAAGACACATTTGATAAAGCCTCCTTATTGAAAATATGCAAAGAATTCTTAAAACAACAGTAAGAAAAACAACCCAATTAAAATATAGTCCAGAGACCTTAACATATACCACATTAAAAAATATATACAGGGGCGTCTGGGTGGCTCAGTGGGTTAAAGCTTAAAGCCTCTGCCTTCAGCTCAGGTCATGATCTCAGGGTCCTGGGATCGGCTCTCTGCTTGGCAGGGAGCCTGCTTCCCCCTCTCTCTCTGCTTGCCTCTCTGCCTACTTGTGATCTCTCTCTCTCTGTGTCAAATAAATAAATAAAATATTTTTTTTTAAAATCAAAAATTTTATTTTATATTTTATGATTTTATATTTATTAGTATTTAATAAATTTATACTTATTAATACATTTATTAATTTATGGGTTTTAATTGATATATTTAGATTTATTAATATTTAATTTTATATTAAAATATATACAAAAAACAAATGATCATATGAAAAAATTCAATCATATGTCATAAAGATCAGGGAAATATAAATTAAAACAATAATCGTATACCACTACATACCTGTTAGACTGCCCAAAATCTAAACATTGACAGCATCAAAACTTGTCAAGGTATTGAACAACAAGAACTCTCATACATGATTGTTGGTAAGCAAATGGTATATTCAGTTTGGTGGTTTCTTAAAAAACTAAAAATACTTTTATCATACAGTCCATCAAGTACACTCCAGGGTATTTGTCCAAAGGAGTTCAAAATTTACATCCACACAAAAACCCACACATAGATGTTCATACTAGCTTTATTCATAGTTGCCAAAACTTGGAAGTAATCGAGATGTCCCTGAATAGGTGAATGGATACAAAAATTGTGGTGCACCCTGACAATGGAATATTATTCATAATGAAAGAAAAAAAAAAGCTATCAGGTCATGAAAAGACATGAAGAGATCTTAAATACATATTGCCAAGTAAAAGAAGTCAATCTGAAGGCTACATGTTATATGATTCCAACTCTGTAGTAGTTCTGGAAAACACAAAACTACAGAGACAACAAAAAAGATCAGTGGTTGCCAAGGGTTGGGGAGAGGGGGAAGATGAACAGGTAGAGCACAGAAGACTTGTAGGGCAGTGAAAATGCACTGTGTGGTACTATAATGATGGATACATGTCATTATACATTTGTTCAAATCCGTAATATGTACAATACCAAGGGTGAACCCTAAGGTAAACTTTCTGGTTGATTATAATTTGTCAAGGTAAGTCATTCAATCATTAACCAGTGTACCACTCTGATGGGGAATATTGATGATGGGAGGGTCTATGAATGGAGGCAAGCAGGGAGTATACAGAAAATCTCTTTTCCTTCCCCCTCAATTTTGCTGCAAACCTAGAACTGCTCTAAAAATTGCAGTCTTAAAGAGCATTGTTAAAAGGTGCCTGCAATAACTAGAGTGATGCACAACATACCTAATGAACACATGGACCTAGATCTCCAGCAAGAATTTCTCTAAATTGCTTTGAGCCATACAATAATGTTCTGGGAATCTGGTTTTTTAAATCTCCCTCTGGGGTGCCTGGGTGGCTCAGTGATTTAAAGCCTCTGCCTTCGGCTCAGGTCATGATCTCAGGGTCCTGGGATCGAGCCCCACATCAGGCTCTCTGCCCAGCAGGGAGCCTGCTTCCTGCCTGCCTCTCCACCTACTTGTGATCTCTCTCTTTGTCAAATGAATAAATAAAATATTTAAACCTCCCTCTTAAGACATATCACTGTTAGTTACCAATTCTGGCAAAGCTGAACTATTCTAACTTATATTTCTGCGGTCAGGGATTGATTCTTCCATTATATGGAGACTTTCTCTCAAAGAGTTATTTGGCAAGATGAAAAATATTTTTGTAATTTTATTTGAGCAGCTAATGGATTTCAGTGGCTTTTCTCATTACTGCTGCTATTTTGGTAATCTGCCCAATACACACATACACTTCATTCTACCTTCCCAACTGCCTCCTTTCTAGGTCATGTTGAGTTATTTAAATAACTTCAGAGATGCAGAAAATCTTTCAGAGATATTTTCCTAATAAAATTTCAACCTTGGAATACTGTTCCTTAAACTCCATTATTAGTCTTAGTGTTTTTGCTAAGCATTAACAACCTAGATTCAGTCTCCCTTTTTGCTCATTTTAAGCTCTAAGACACACATGTGTGTTCATTTGTCAAAACTCAGTACATAAGCAATATTTGTTCACTTTATTGTATGTAAATTTTATATGAAACTATTAACAAATATTAAACTATGTAATGACATGCATGCCAAAATATTCAGGGGAAATACAGTGAAATCTGAGATTTGAAATGCAACAGAAAGTAAGATGGAAAAATGGATGTTTTGAAGGATGGCTAGTATTTAGGTAAATGATAAGCAAGCCTAATAAAATGTCATGGTATAATCTGATTGGTGGGTATATAAAGTCTTCATTGTAAAAGTTTTACAAACTGCCCTTTATTTGAAAGTTTTCAGAGTAAAATTGGGGGGGGGGTTCTAGGACAGATTTATTACCCTCCTAAATGTATGGAAATTATTATTCTCTTATAGAAATTCTCTTATAAGTCTCTTTTCTTGCTTAAAGCTGTTACTAATCTGAATGGTGACTAGTGTTTTGAGACTTCATAAATAAAATTCTTAAATAAAAGAATTCTTAAAAAATTCTTAAAAATTCATAAATAAAAGTTCTTAAAAATACTTCTAGTTTTCAATGTTTGTGTCTTCGTTGTATCTTGGTTTGGTCTGTTTTGTTTAGGTTGGTGTTTGAGCTGTGGCTTGTTCAACAAAGGATTCTGATTCATTTTCATGTTTTCTAAAAAAATAAATTAGAACTTTATCATCAACAACAGCAATACAATTACATGAGTCATTTTTGTTCTCCTGTAGTAATCAGGAATTAGTTGATTTTTATTAATCTTAAGGGATTGGCAACTTCAATAAATAGGAAGCAATATGACAAGTCATCTAGTTCAGAGTGTCAGGTGACACCAGATAGAGGTAGAGATAGCCCCAGTTTGCTAGGAAAAAGCCCCAGAACCATCTTCAGATGGAACAGTTCTCACAATCTTCCTTCCTGAGCAAACAAGGCTTTATTTTGCCTTGCTTGTTTACCCAATGAGAATACTGATACTTTATTATGAGGATCAGACTTAATTATTATATGGTAAAAAAATAACAAAATAGAACTAAAATATAATTCTTCAGCTTCCTTTACAATGAAAATTACACTGAAGACACAATATTTAAATAGACCTCTATGTTCTCCTCTAGGATTCTGATGGATTCCTGTCTCACGTTGAGGTTTTTTATCCATTTTGAGTTTATCTTTGTGTATGGTATAGGAGAATGGTCGAGTTTCATTCTTCTACATATAGCTGTCCAGTTTTTCCAGCACCATTTATTGAAGAGACTGTCTTTTTTCCACTGTATATTTTTTCCTGTTTTGTCAAAGATTATTTGACCATAGAGTTGAGGCTCTCTACTCCGTTCCCCTGGTCTGTTGGTTCCACTTGGTGTCTGTTTTTATGCCAGTACCATGCTGTCTTGGTGATCACAGCTTTGTAGTAAAACTTGAAATCAGGTAACGTGATGCCCCCCATTTTATTTTTGTTTTTCAACATTTCCTTAAGGATTTGGGGTCTCTTCTGATTCCATATAAATTTTAGGATTATTTGCTCCAGCTCTTTGAAAAATACCAGTGGAATTTTGATCGGAATGGCACTAAAAGTATAGATTGCTCTAGGCAGTATAGACATTTTAACAATCTTTATTCTTCCGATCCAAGAGCATGGAATGGTCTTCCATCTTTTTGTGTCTTCTTCAATTTCTTTCATGAGTGTTCTGTAGTTCCTTGAGTACAGATCCTTTACCTCTTTGGTTAGGTTTATTCCCAGGTATCTTATGGTTCTTGGTGCTATAGTAAATGGAATCGATTCTCTAATTTCCGTTTCTGTATCTTCATTGTTAGTGTATAAGAAAGCCATGATTTTTGTACATTGACTTTGTATCCTGCCACGTTGCTGAATTGCTGTATGAGTTCTAGTAGTTTGGGGGTGGGGCCTTTTGGGTTTTCCATATAAATAATCATGTCATCTGCGAAGAGAGAGAGTTTGACTTCTTCATTGCCAATTTGGATACCTTTGATTTCTCTTTGTTGTCTGATTGCTTTTGCTAGGACTTCTAATACTATGTTGAACAAGAGTGGTGAGAGTGGGCATCCTTGTCGTGTTCCTGATCTTAAAGGGAAGACTGTCAGCTTTTCTCTATTGAGAATGATATTTGCAGTGGGTCTTTCATAGATAGATTTGAAGAAGTTCAGGAATGTTCCCTCTATCCCTATACTTTGAAACGTTTTAATCAGGAACAGATGCTGGATTTTGTCAAATGCTTTTTCTGCAGCAATTGAGAGGACCATGTGGTTCTTCTCTCTTCTCATATTAATTTGTTCTATCACATTGATTGATTTGTGAATGTTGAACCATTCTTGTAGCCCAGGGATGAATCCCACCTGGTAATGGTGGATAATCTTTTTAATGTGCTGTTGGATCCTGTTTGCTAGGAACCTGTTGAGAATCTTAGCATCCATGAATATCAGTGATATTGGTCTGAAATTCTCCTTTTTGGTAGGGTCTTTGCCAATGTTTATAGCAGCAATGGCCACGGTCGCCAAACTGTGGAAAGAACCAAGATGCCCTTCAACAGACAAATGGATAAGGAAGATATGGTCCATATACACTATGAAGTATTATGCCTCCATCAGAAAGGATGAATACCCAACCTTTGTATCAATATGGACGGAACTGGAAGAGATTATGCTGAGTGAAATAAGTCAAGCAGAGAGAGTCAATTATCATATGGTTTCACTTATTTGTGGAGCATAACAAATAGCATGGAGGACAAGGGGAGTTAGAAAGGAGAAGGGAGTTGAGGGAAATTGGAAGGGGAGGTGAACCATGAGAGACTATGGACTCTGAAAAACAGTCTGAGGGTTTTGAAGGGGCGGGCGGTGTGAGGTTGGGGGAACCAAATGGTGGGTATTAGAGAGGGCAAGGATTGCATGGAGCACTGGATATGGTGCAAAAACAATGAATACTGTTATGCTGAAAATTAAAATAAATAATAATAAATAGACCTCTAAATAAATTAAGAACAATCTATTTTAAGATCAGTACCCCTATTCATTTGTTTCTTTTTACAGCCATTACAAAAAATACAACTTCAATAAAATGGGATAGAATAAATGTATTCATTATAAAAATTAGAAGTATAATTAAAAATTAAAAAAGGAAAAGTTAGGAAATGAGCAGGTCAGCCAACAAAGAAAATATTAAGTATCTCTCCTAATGATATACACTTTTATAAGTGTAAGACAAATATATATAAGACAAAAAGATTTTTTGGCAACTTGTATCCTTAAAATTATACAATAGAAATTTTACATTTTTAAATTGATATCAATGAATTCATCTACAAAATTTGTAACAATCTCTACAATTGGTACCAACGGATTCTGGTTAACCTTAGCAGCATTCATATTTTGGGATCAATCTTGGTTCAGGGATTGTTTTAAATGCCTAGTTTAATAACCAATAGCTAACAAAGGGACCTGGGATTATCTGAACCTGAACTACAGAGACTATTATCAGGATTCTACTCTGCATTAGTTAGAAGTCAACTGATGCTCTCTAGATATTTATCTTTCATAAATTCTGCGGGTTTTCAGTAACATTACAGATACTGACTGTAAGTATGGAAAATATGGCGTATAATTTTCAAAGGTGATGTACCACTGTTAGTACTAAAGATAATTACAAATATTTGTTGAGTAATAAGTGCAAGGAACTATAGTAAATGCTATTTATGCCTTAAGTGAACTATCAACATTCTCATTTTGCAGACAAGAATTCTGAGGCTCACAGCATTACAAGTTTTTGAAAGTTTAAAATTTTTTTATTCACTCTTTTTTTTTTTTTCATTTATTTATTTTCAGCTTAACAGTATCATTATTTTTTCACCACACCCAGTGCTCCATGCAATCCGTGGCCGTTTGGTTCCAAACGTACATTTTAATCGCAGCACTGAAGTATAAATTAGAGGTTCAAGAGTCAGGTCTTAAGGATTTCTAAGTTTACCACTTGCTTTACTCTTTATGGTTAAACCTCCAGATATTATTTCTAACAACAAGGTCAACTATCTCAGTATTGTTTACAATATACCCTTTCCTTTCAAATTTCACAATCCAATACTATGGCACTGTTATTGAAGTAATTTTTATGATAATAAATTTATTAATGTTTATTATTTCTTATGACCTCTAGTATAGATTTTACATTTACATTCAATGATCTCTTTGTCCTCACAGCAAACCTTAAATTAAGGGCTACTTACTATTATAGAAATATATACAGATGATATAAAAGAACTTTCAGAAGTTCACTTACTTCATCAAGATGAACAGAAATTGTTTACATAGATATCTGCCAATTGCAACATTTGTCAAGAAAATGAAATGAGGTCACATGGACTTTCATTTTTATTATTTTATTTTATTTTTATTTGAATATAATTGACCCACAATTTTATATTAGTTTCAGGTGTAAAACTTAGTGATTTGACAATTTTATACATTATGCTATGTCCACAGTCTGTCCCATTATATTGCTATAATAACATTGACTATATTCCTTCAGTCTGCTTTTTATTTTCTTGACTTATATAATTGGAGGCCTGTATATGCCTCTCTCCTTCAGCCACTTTACCCAATATCCCATCCTCCCCTCTGAAACTGTCAGTTTGCAGTCGAATTTATAATTCTTTTTCTGCCTTTTAGTTGTTTATTCATTTTTTTAGATTCCATTTACAAGTGGAATCATACAGTATTTGTATTTTTCAGTCTGACATATTTCACTTAACATACTAGCCCCCAGATCCATCCATGTTGTCTCAAATGGCACATTCTCATCATTTCTTGTTGCCATGTAATATTCCATTCTGTATATATAAACCACATTTTCCCTATTCATGTATTGATGGACAAGTAGTTTGCTTCCATGTCTTGGCTATACAAATAATGCTGTAGTAGATATAGGGGTACTTAAATCTTTTGAAATTAGTGTTTCTGTTTTCCTTGGGTAAATATCTAATAGTGGAATTATTGGATCATATGGTATTTGTATTTTTACTTTTTGAGGAACCTCCATGCTATTTTTCCATGGTGGCTGCACCAAGTTTGCATTTCTGCCAACAGTGAACAAATGTTCCTTTCCCTCCACATCCTTGCCAACACCTGTTGTTTCTTGTGTTGTTGATTTTAGCCATTCTGACAGGTGTGATGTGATAGCTCATTGAGGTTTTGATTTGCATTTCCTTCATGATTAGTGATATTGACCCCCTTTTTATGTGTCTGTTGGCTATTATGGTTTCTTTGGAAAAATGTCTACTCAGCTCCTCTGCCCATTTTTAATCAGTTTTTTTTTTTTTTTTGGCTTTAACTTGAATGAGTTCTTTATATATATTAGATATTAACCCCTTATTGGCTATATCATTTGCAAATATCTTCTGAAATTCAGTAGGTCATCTTTTTGTTTCATTGATGGCTTCCTTTGCTGTACAACAGCTTATTATTTTGATGAAGTCTTAACAGTTTATTTTTACTTTTATTTCCCATGCCTCAGGAAATGTATCTATAAAATGTTGCTATGGCTGATGCCAGAGAAATTACTGCCTGTGTTCTCTTTTAGTTTTATGGTTTTAGGTTTCATGTTTAGGTCTTTAATCTATTTTGAGTTTATTTTTGTGTATGGTGTTAGAAAATAGTCTACTTTCATTCTTCTACATGTAGCTGTCCAGTTTTCCAGCCCCATCTATTGAAAAGATTCTTCCCCTCCCATTGTATATTCTTACCTCCTTTGTCATAGATTAATTGACCATATATTTGTGGATTTATTTCTGGAGTCTCTAAACTGTTCTATGGATCTCTGAGTCTATTTTTGAGCCAGTGACATACTGTTCTGATTACTAATATTATAGTGTGTCTTGAAATCTGGAATTGTGATACCTTCAGGTTTGTTCTTTCTCAGGATTACTTTGGCTATTCAGGGCCTTCTGTGGTTCCAAACAAATTCTAGTATTATTTCTTCTAGCTTGGCAAAAATTGCCTTTGGTATTTTGATAGGGATTGCATTGAATCTATAGATTGCTTTGGGTAATATCAGTATTTTGACAAAATTAATTCTTCCAACCCATGAGTGTGGAATATATTTCCATTTGTTTGTGTCATCTTCAATTTCTTTCATCAGTGTTTTATAGTTTTTAGGGTACAAGTCTTTCACCTCTTTAGTTAAGCTCATTCCTAAGTATTTTATTCTCCTTGGTGCAGTTGTAAATGGTAAATATTTTTTTTAAGTTTCTCTTTCTGCAACTTTGTTGTTAGTATATGGAGGCACTACCAATTTCTGGGTATTTATTTTGTATCTTGCCACTTGACTGAATTTGTTCATTAATTTTAGTAGCTTTTGGTGGAATCATTAGGGTTTTCTATATTTAGCATCATGTCATCTGTGAATAGTGACAGTTTAACTTCTTTACAAATATGAATGCCTCTTATTTCTTTTTCTTGTCTGACTGCGTGGCTAGGACTTCCAGTAGTATATTGAGTAAAAGTAGTGAGAGTGTACATTCCTGTCTTGTTCTGACCTTTGAGGGAAAGCTTTTGGTTTTTCACCATTGAGGATGATGTTAGATGTGAATTTTTCTTTGATGGCCTTTATTATGTTGAGGTATGATCCCTCTAACCTGATTTTGTTGAGAATTTTTATCATGAATGGATGTCAAATCTTATTAAATGCTTTTTTATACTTTTCTTTGTTGATATGGTATATTATATTGATTGATTTGTGAATATTGAAGCATCCTTGCATCTCAGCAATAAATTCTACCTGATTGTGGTAAATGATCTTTTTAATGTATTGCTTGCTATACACTGTTTGCTGAGATTTTTGCATCTATGTTCATTAGGGATATTGGTCTGTAGGTTTTTTGTTGTTGTTTGGTTGGTTGGTTGGTTGGTTGTTACTTTGTCTGGTTTTGGTATCAGGGTAATTCTGGCCTGGTAGACTACATTTGTAACCTTTCCTTCATCTTCTACTTTTTGGAATAGTTTGAGGAGAGTAGATATTAACTCTTCTTTGAATGCCTGGTAGAATTCACTTGTAAATTCATTTGTTATTTTGGGGTAGTTTTTTTTTGTTTGTTTTTATTACCAATTCAATTCTGTTACTTGTATTCATTCAATTTATTCAGATGATCATTTCTTCCTGGTTTAACTTTGGGAGATTATATTTTTCTAGACATTTATCCATTTCTCCTAGAGTTCAATTTGTTGGCATATAGTTTTTCATATTTTCTTATATTCCTTTGTATTTCTGTGATATCAGTTGTTACTTCTTTTATTTCTCATTAACTAATTTGGGTCCTTTATCCTTTTTTCTTGATGAATCTGGATAATGGTTAATCAATATTTTTTATCTTTTCAAAGAACCAGTTCTTGGTTTCATTAACTTTTTTCTATTGTTTTTTTAGTCTCTATGTGATCTATTTCTGCTCTGATTTTTATTTTCTTCCTTCTACTTACCTTGGGCTTTGTTTGTTCTTCTTTTTCTAGTTCCTTTAGGCATAAGCTTAGATTGTGTGAGTTTCTTCTTGTTCTTGATGTAAGCTTGTATTCCTCTTAGACATGCTTTTGCTGTGTTCCCAATATTTTGGACTATTGTGTTTTCATTTTCATTTGTCTGCATGTATTTTATTTTTTTTCTTTGATCGCTTCATTGACCCATTAGTTGTTTAGTATCATGTTTGGTATCCACATGTTTTGAGTTTTTTTCAGTTTTTTTTTTTCCTTGTGGTTTATTTCTAATTTCATACTATTGTGGTCAGAAAAGGTGTATGGTGTGAGTTCAGTCTTCTTAAATTTACTGAAGCTTGTTTAATGGCCTACCATGGGATCTGTTATGCACACTGTTCCATGTGCACTTGAAAAGAATGGGTAGTCTGTTGTTTTTGGCTGGAATGTTCTGTATTTATCTATTACATCCATCTTATTCAATGTGTCATTCAAAGACATTTTTTTCCAAATTTATTTTCTGTCTGCATTATCTATCCACTGATGTAAGTGGAGTATTAAAGTTCCCTACTATTATTGTATTGCCATTAATTTCTCTTCTTATGTATTTAGGTGTTCCAGTGTTGGGTGCATAGCTATTTACTATAATATTTTCTTATTGTACTAATCCTCTTGTCTTTTGTTACAGTCTTTGTTTTAAAGTCTGTTTTGTCTGAAATAAATATCACTACCTTGGTGTTTTTTTCACTTTCATTTGCATGATGAATGTTTTTCCATCATTTCACTTTCAGTCTATATGTGTCTATAGGTGTGAAGTCTTTTGTAAGCTTCATATAGATGGATTTTTAAAAATCCATTCTAGCTACTACTCTACATCTTTTGATTGGAACACTTAAGCACTTATGTTTAAAGCAATTATTTATAGGCATGTACTTAAGGCAATAAAATTTGTTTTCTGGTGCTTTGTAGTCCTTTGTTCCTTTCTTCTTTTTTTGCTCTCTTTCTTTTTGTTTGTTTGTTTGTTTTGTTTTGTTTCCTTTCTCCTTATTTTTTGTATATTTATCATGGGTTTCGATTTTGTGGTTACCATAGAGTTCATATATAACATCCTAAGTAAATAGCAGTCCATTTTAATTTGATGATCATTGGTATTCAAATACATTCTTACAGGAAAAAAAGAAAAAAGAAAAAATCTTTTTTCTTTTTCTCATTTTCCTCCTCTTTCGTTTTGATTCCCTTCCCCACATTTTATGTATATATGTTATATTTTACATCTTTTTATTCCTACTTTTCTTATGTCTAATCATGACTGTTTCTTTTCCATTTAAAGAGATCCCTTTAACATTTCTTGTAAGCCTTGTTTTGTGGTGATAAGTTCTTTTATTTTTATTTGCCTGGGACACTCTTATCTTTTCTTCAAATCTGAATGATAACCTTGGTAGGTAGAGTATTCTTGAGTTTTATGTGTTTTCCTTTCAACACTTTGAATATATGACCCTCCTTTCTGATTTGTGAAGTTTCTTCTGCTAAATCAGGGGATAGCCTTATAGGTTTTCCCTTAGAGGTAACTTTTTATTTCTCTCTTGCTGCTTTTAGGATTCTCTCTTTAATATTTGGCATTTTAATTATTATATGCCATGGTGTGGACCCTTTGGGTTCATCTTGTTTGGAACTCTGTGCTCCTTGAACTTAAGTGTGTATTTCCTTCCATAGATTAGAGAAATTTTCAGTTACTATTTCTTCAAATAAGTTTTCTACACCTTCTCTTCTCTCTTCTTCCATGACCACAATAATGTCAGTGTTTGTTCACTTGATGTTGTCCAAGAGATCTCTTAATCTATCTTCATTTTTAAAAAATTCTTTTCTCTTCTTGCTGTTCAGGTTGTGTGCTTTCTAATTACCCTGTCCTCCAGATTGCTGATAGGTTCTTCTGCATCCTCTAATCTACTGTTGATTCCCTCAAGTGTGTATTTTATTTTGGTGATTGTATTCTTCAGTTTTGATTGGTTCTCTTTAATTTTTTCTTTTCCTTTATTGAAGGTCTCACTGAAATATTTCATTCTTCTCTCCGAGTATCTTTACAATTATTACTTTAAGTTCTTTATTAGGTAAGTAGCTTATCTTTCTTTCATTTAATACTTTTGCTGAAGTTTTTTGTTTTTGTTTTTGTTTTCCTTTCTTTCTTTTGGAGCTTATTCCTCTATCTCCCCATTTTGCTTGAATTTTTGTGTTTTATTCTATAGATTAGGTGAAATAGCTACTTCTCCTAAAGTTGAAGGAATGGTCTTGTGTATGTTGACCTCCTATACAGACTGTGTGTGCTTGGTTATTTCTGCTGGCTGGCTGGAGATATGACTGTATACGGTATTTACTCTTTTAAACTGTGGCATGTCTCCATTTCTCTTGATGTTCTCTTGCCATACTCTCCAGTTTTAGTTGTTAATTAGTTGTTCAGTTAGCCTTCAGTTCTTCTTCAGGAGGAATTATTCCATTAATAAGAGTAATTTGGTGTGTTCCATGGAGGAGGTGAGTTTAGTCTTTCTACATCACATCTTGAACTGAAACTGAGATAACATAGATAACATTTTAATTGGGTAGGTCAGCAATTTTGCTTAGTCAGTATGATGTTAATATATATATTCTTTCTCTACCATGCCATGTATCATATACTTGCCTTTTGTTGCTTTTTTGTATTATCTTCTGATTGAATCAGACTTATCTAGCCTGACTTGTGTTGTCTGCTTATTCTCTAAATCTCAGGTGACTCTCTTCTGAATCATTATAATGCCAGGAAGTATTCTCTTCCATAATGTGTTAACAAAATAGAAAATAAGGGTTTGTTTTTTTTTCAAATAAGAGATTCAATATATATGTCAAGATACGAAAAGCGATAGAAGCATGAAGTATGTTTGTCTTGGGCTTTCTTTCTTTCTTTCTTTCTTTCTTTTTTAAAGATTTTATTTATTTATTTGACAGAAAAAGATCACAAGTAGGCAGAGAGGCAGGCAGAGAAAGAGAGAGGGAAGCAGGCTCCCCACTGAGCAGAGATCCCGACACGGAACTCGATCCCAGGACCCTGAGATTATGACCTGAGCCAAAGGCAGCAGCTTAACCCACTGAGCCATCCAGGTGCC
Source organism: Mustela nigripes (assembly GCF_022355385.1). NCBI lineage: Eukaryota > Metazoa > Chordata > Mammalia > Carnivora > Mustelidae > Mustela > Mustela nigripes. The sequence continues at coordinate 113,065,564 of NC_081557.1, read as the reverse complement.
CCTGTCTTGGGCTTTCTAACTTTATTTTCTACTCATCATTAACAATATTTTTGCCTTGTTTTAATTTTGTAGAAGAAGGAAACAACAACAAAAACAACCTTTCCTCTAAACTCATGTTTCATAACTGGGGACTGCAAATCAGATTGGTCAAAAACAGATTAATGAAAGAAAGTTTTATTTTACATGCCCACAGAGAACCTCAGAAAAGTAATGATAATTCCAAGGAAGTAGATAAACCTGAGGCTTATATATCATTTTAACAAAGAGCATTAAATTGTGTAGAAGTAAATATACAAAAGAAGTAAAGCTCTTCTTCTAGGAACAGTAAATTGGGAAAAGTAAATATATGAAGGGAAACTAATTAAAGATAGGGGTTATTTAGGGAAGTTTGTTATGTAGACTCAAGTTGATGTCTTCTCCCTTGGTGAAAGTTGTATGTAGTGTTTAAGATTCATTCTCCTTTTCTGGTATTGGAGAGGGAGACAACTCTACAAATGGAAATTTATGTTACTTTTACCAGGGAAATGTATGTCCTGTTTTTGGATGAAAAGGGCCAGAGCAGAGAGCTAATTGCTTTTAGTTCAAAACAATCCTTATGCCAAAGTAGAACATTTTGGAGTAGCATATTCTGATCCCCTTTGATATTTAATAAGTATTATGAAGTATTTTTACCTCATACATGGCTATCCAGATTTAAGGCATATGAAATTAATTTGCTAATGAAACTATTTGAATCACTAAGTCAAAGTTCAAAAACATCTATTATGAACATATATTTATTTCTTTATTATAATCCCATGGTAAGTCACTCAGAGAATTACCAGAAGAGGACATGATGTACTTTGAAGAAAGTGATATCATGTGATTTATATACAACCTCCTACAACCTCCCTAGAAGATAATTTTTTATACTTTCATTTAAAAGTAATTCAAATATTTTAAAGATTTTTAATTTAAATTAAGTTTCATTGTAAATGCTAAAACCATACATTTGAGAGTCTGTAGTATAACTTTTAATTACAAATGACATTCTTAGAGTACATTTTCTTTTTATAAATAGTACTATTCTCATTTAATATATTATGTAGTAACATATTTGAAAACTCACTAACAAATTACAGATGAAAATAGTATATTATTATGTAGTTAAAACGTCAAGCCTAGTTAGACATCTATTGGGTAAAAAAAATTATTAAATTTAAAAGGAAAAATTATTTAGTATATCACATTATAAAAAGTATCTAATTTTCCCCCAATTTTTTCTTTATAACATTATACAACAACTGTATTATGTACCTTTAAGTTTAATAAAGAAAGATTGCAAACTTTCAAATATAAAGATAAAGATATAGATATAAAATATAAAGATAAAGACAGATTTTTAACTACTTTTTGCCTCAGTGTTTCACAGTCTTGTCATGTTTGTTACAATGAAATTTCTCAACAACCAACTGCTGTAAAGATTTTCTCTTGGGTTATAGTTCTTTTCTTATTGTATTTTAATTAGAAACTTTTAAGCTTTAAGAAAAATGCTTGCAACTAAATATAAAATGGAGTAAAACTATCCAGTGCTCTTGGGAATTCCGCAACATCTGCTTTGTAGTAGCTATTCCACTCCCTCCTTTGATGCTTCATACTCCCTACAAAAAGTATCTTGAGATATTAACATTCATAGCCATTATTTATAATAATCATCCAAGAATATTCTGAGCACTTTCTCAATTTCATGCTTTCTTTACATTCTCATCATATTTTAATTCACAATCAAAATTATAAGATGTTCATCTTTTAAAGCAGTTTTTATATTATATTATATATTTAATATATGATATATGCATAAGATATAAGATATATATGTATATATACATGTATATTTGTGTAAGATATATATACTATATCTATCCATTAAAAGTTTAAATCACCAGTTAGGTAACTTTGTATTTATTCTCTTCACACCACTTTAGATACAATATACCTCTTTTCAGTCAACAGTTTTAATTATAGATGGCCCCCATAAAGGGCATTTTTGCTGTTTTTGCCTAAAGCATCAACAAAGAGTAATAAGAATTATCAGGCATAAGTATTTTTATGTCAACTAGTCATTCTTTTTTGAATTCTAGTGACTACCAGTTGCCCCTGAAAAATCTTTATACATAACTTTAATATTTCTTCTTAGTCAGCTTACTTTTTTTTAGTTTTTACTTTTTTATTTTTTATAAACATATAATATATTTTTATCCCCTGGGGTACAAGTATGTGAATTACCAGGTTTACACACTTCACAGCACTCACCATAACACATTCCCGCCCCAATGTCCATAACCCCACCCCCCTTCCTCCTTCCCCTTCCCCCCAGTAACCCTCAGTTTGTTTTGTGAGATTAAGAGTCACTTATGGTTTGTGTCCCTCCTAATCCCATCTTCTTTCATTTATTCTTCTCCTACCCCCTTAAGCCCCCATGTTGCACCTCCACTTCCTCATATCAGGGAGATCATATGATAGTTGTGTTTCTCGGCTTGACTTATTTCACTAAGCATGATACCCTCTAATTCCATCCACGTCATCGCAAATAGCAAGATTTCATTTCTTTTGATGGCTGCATAGTATTCCATTGTGTATATACACCACATCTTCTTGATCCATTCATCTGTTGATGGACATCTAGGTTCTTTCCATAGTTTGGCTATTGTAGACATTGCTTCTATAAACATTTGGGTGCATGTGCCCCTTCGGATCACTACATTTGTATCTTTAGGGTAAATACCCAGTAGTGCTATTGCTGGGTCATAGGGTAGTTCTATTTTCAACATTTTGAGGAACCTCCATGTTGTTTTCCAGAGAGGTTGCACCAGCTTGCATTCCCACCAACAGTATAGGAGGGTTCCCCTTTCTCCGCATCCTCACCAGCATCTGTCATTTCCTGTTAGTCAGCTTACTTTTTAAAAAACCTATTTGCCCTAACAGTCCAATAGACATTGAATTTTAAGCAGATAAAGTTCTCTTTGTCCTCTACTATAATCTGAATATGATTATTATTATTTTCCTTAGTGGATAATTATGTTTCAAATAATTTCTGTGCACTTTTTGAAATATCTCTATGTTGCCAAGTAACTGTTCAGATAAGTTCCAGCAGAAAGTAGTTTTTTGATTGATATAGAAATATTTACACCCAATTATTCTTCTTGTTTTTAAAATTGCATTATTTATTTAGTTAAGTATTTTTAAAGATTTATTTATTTATTTGAGAAAGAGAGAGAGACAGTGCAAGTGAGCACAAAGGAGTTGAAGGGCAGAAGGAGAGGGAGAAGCAGGCTCCCCACTGGGCAGGGAGCCTGATTCAAGTTAACCCCAGCACCCCGAGATGGTGACCTGAGCGAAAGGCAGGTGCTTAACCAACTAAGCCACACAGGCACCCCTAAATTGCATTACATTTAAATCTACACTCTAATTTAAATTTGCTTCCATCTGTTTGTATTTTGTGCTTGCATGTAGGCTTATTTCTAAATCTCAAGGTTCCCAAGTGGAGAAATGTGTCATCTCATCCTATAGCACCTTTTTCAAGATATGTCTCCAAAGGCAAAGGAAACAAAAGAGAAAATGAACTTTTGGGACTTCATCAAGATCAGAAGCTTCTGCACAGCAAACAAAACAGTCAACAAAACATAGAGGTAAACCACAGAATGGGAGAAGATATTTGCAAATGACACTACAGAGAAAGGGCTGATAAACAAGATCTAGAAACAACTCCTTAAACTCAACACACACAAAACAGATAATAATGTCAAAAAATGGACAGAAGACATGAACAGACACTTCTCCAAAGAAAACATACAAAGGGCTAACAGACGCATGAAAAAAATGTTCATAATCATTAGCCATCAGGGAGATTCAAATCAAAACCACACTGAGATACCACCTTATATAAATTAGAATGACCAAAATTAACAAGACAGTAAACAACATGTGTTAGAGAGGATGTGGAGAAAGGGGAACCGTCTTACACTGTTGGTGGGAATGCAAATTGGTGCAGCCACTTTGGAAAACAGTGTGGAGTTTCCTCAAAAAATTAAAAATAGAGCTTCCCTATGACCCTGCAATTGCACTACTGGATATTTAGATACAGATGTAGTGAAAAGAAGGGTCATCTGTACCCCAATGTTCATAGCAGCAATGGTCACAGTTGCCAAACTGTTTAAAGAACCAAGATACCCTTCAAAGGATGAATAGATAAAGAAGATATGGTCCATATATACAATGGAATATTACTCAGCCATCAGAAAGGATAAATACCCAACTTTTGTATTAACCTTAATGGGACTGGAGGAGATTATGCTGAGTGAAATAAATTAAGCAGAGAGAGTCAATTATCACATGGTTTCACTTACTAGTGGAGCATAAGGAATAACACAGAGGACATTGGGAGATAAAGAGGAGAAGTGAGTTGGGGGAAATCTGAGGGGGAGACAAACCATAAGAGACTGTGGACTCTGAGAAACAAACTGAGGGTTTTGGAGGGGAGGAAGGTAGGAGTTCGGTGAGCCTGGTGGTGGGTATTATGGAGGACACGTATTACATGGAACACTGGGTGTGGTGCATAAGCAATGAATTCTGGAATCCTCAAAAGAAATAAAATAAAATGAAAAAAAAAAATCCAAGAAACAAACAAACAAAATTCCTATAAGAATAAACAGTGAAAGAAGTAATTTTTTAAACACCAATTTCTTATGTTAATGAGAGTGGTGTTAACTACTTTTTAAATAATTTGGAATTATACTAGATCAACTTTTGAATAACCAATAAATAATCTAACCCACCAGAGAATGATCATCTCTTTTTAATGATATTTTTGTTTTTTCACATAAAATTGTTTTTGTTTTCTTAAGACACTTCTGTCTAACCATTTAAAATTTACACTTCTCCACACTTCATGATAAATTTTGTTACTCTCTCCTGGAGTATCCCCGTGAATTAGAGTTCCAGTTCCAATAACTATTATGAAATATTCAAAAAATAAAATAAAAAGCTTAAATAAAATAAAAAGCTTAAATTTGAGGGTTTATTGTTGTTGTTTTTGCCTTACATGCTAGAATTTATAAAGGCCTCTTGCTACAAACCCTAAATATAAGAAACTTAGGATTTAGTAGTAAATCCACAGTACCATATAAGACAAATCTCTCTGCTAGACTATATTCTATATGCTCTAAGTGAATTGTGTGTTGTTAGCGTGGACTGAAGAAGAGAAAGAGGGGTTATGTCATTTGCTAGATCATGACATTTTCTATTTAAATCCTCTTCCAATACTGTCTAATAATGTATGTAAATCAAAATTCTCTTTCTCTGGGGAAATATAAACTAATCATATTGCTTTGAATTCCCTTTTCCCAATAAAGTAAATTTTTTTTTTCATTAAATTTGGCTTGACAGTGTTCAAGAAATAAAAATATTGTCATGAATTACACAGCAATCTTATAATATGTTAAATTAGCCTATCTGTTGACTTGTACTCAGAAATGGGAGAATCTGAAGACTTCAAAATTATCTCAAGGATATAGCTAATTGGATTAAAAAAAAAAACTGGCATGAATTAGGAATATGCCAAAAGGTAGCTTAATGTAGTGATAGAATGTAGTAATTCAGTGTTACCTTAATGCCTCAGTGACAATGGCAAATGCCTAACTGCTGTGAAATTATTACTGCTTTTGTACAATAAATTTTGATGTTTGAATCATATCTAAGATTAATATGTAGTCTGGTCCAAAGCACACAATTTTTATATTCCAACAGCCTCAATATGCCTGGTATAAGAAAAACAGATATAAAGGGATAGTCAAAGACATATTGGCAATATAAAAACTAAGTTATATGAGATTTTTTTTCCTTTTCAAAAGTCAACATCTAAGTAATAAACTGTTAATGCCTTTAACTTCAAACAAAACTCAGCCAGTGTTTGTATATTTAGAAATATTAAATTAATGAAAACTTGATTGGATTCAGAGGTACTATATTGAGCTAAAGTGCCTAGGTGAATTCAGTAGTGCTCCCTTTCAGTGGAAGTTTTAAGGATTTATTTGTGCATGGCAGGGACAGTTCCAGATTGTCCTACCTTTTCTTATTTTTCAGCCATTTTCTCATCCTTTTATTCAAGGTCAGTAAATGCCAGGTATATCAACAGTAGAAAGAGGTTGGTTTTTTAATGTACTTTTTAATTCTTAACCTGAATGGTTGGTACTAGCTGAGATTGTTACAGATCTGTACATTAAAGCTCTTCTCTTTCCATTGTTGAGTCTGTAATATCATCCCATAACCTTGCTCAAAGCTGCCCTTCAGTAATTACTGAAACTTTACCCCCTGTATTGGTGTCTGCAGGGACATCTGAAAATTTTACATGCAGACCACCTCCAATACAGAACTCAATTTTCTTTTGTTGAAAACTCTCCTTGGGTGGTCCTAATCATGAAGCCCTACTCCATAGGGCTTTCTTCTTTGTTTTTTTCTGTGTAAGAACACTTTTACAAGGGTCATGATGGCAATGGTCTATAAAATTTCTTTCAGATGTCCCTACTCTGTAGTGCTAATTTGGCACTTTCTTCCCTTTCATAATAGACTACTGTGGTCCTGTTTTTCAATTAGAATTTTCTGATTAATTCTTCATGATTTAGAGCATGTTTATCTCGTCAAGGAATCTGATTCAGTTAACCTAGAGTAACCTCAATTTTGTACACAACATAAGTAATGTTTTATTTACTTCTACCTTTTAATACAGTCATGCTTAGATGATCTTTTTCTAGTAACCTTAGGGGAACTTTAAAGGAAGATTTAGGGAAAACATTGTAAGAGCAGAAAGCTAATTGGAATCTCAATAAAAAAATTAATTGCCAGATCCTATAACAATAAAGAGGTCAAACAAATCTCCAATGTATTTTGCCAGCAATACATTTGCATTAGAATAGATCAATAGAAAGTAATATAACAAATTAATTTAGAAACATTAAATTGATTTGTTAACCCTTATATTACTATTAGGAAGGATGCTGCTAGAAGAAATAAAACTGGTTTTACCATAAAACTGGTCTTATTCCTGTTTTGTGCTGAAGTTTTACAGACAACAAACATTCTTTATCACAAATTCTTTCTTTCATTTATTTGTTTATGTTGGTTCAAAATCCCAGGAGCTTCTAGGGGAAATCGGAAATGAGTTCTGATACACAGAGGGCAGGGAGAGAAGAAAGAGGCAGGCCACTCTAGATTAGTAGGTGGCAGGTTTAATAAGCAAGAGCTTATTAAGACATATGGGGCTTGGGGCACCTGGGTGGCTCAGTGGGTTAAAGCCTCTGCCTTCTGCTCAGGTCATGATCTCAGGGTCCTGGGATAGAGTCCCAACATCAGGCTCTCTGCTCAGCAGGGAGCCTGCTTCCTCCTCTCTCTCTCTCTCTCTCTCTGCCTGCCTCTCTGCCTACTCGTGATCTCTGTCTGTCAAATAAATAAATAAAATCTTAAAAAAAAAAAAAAAAGACATATGGAGCTTATTTTGGGTGCTGCAAGATAAGTAGAATTTAACACCAGGCTCTTTTGTTTGTTTAGGTTTTGATTTAAATTCCACTTAGTTAACTTACAGTGTAATATTAGTTTCAGCTGTATGGCATAGTGACTCAACACTTAACATACAACAGCCAGTGCCAATCATATCAACCGCACTCCTTAATCCCGGTCACCTATTTCACCCATCCCCCACCCACCTCCCTTCTGGTAGCCATCAGTCTCTTCTCCATAGTTAAGAGTCTGTTTCTCGGTTTGCCTCCCTTTCTTTTTTCCCCTTTGCTTGTTTGTTTTGTTTTGTAAATTCCACATATGAGTGAAATCATATGATATTTTTCTTTCTCTGACTGACTTATTTCACTTAGCACCAAATGCTTAAAAGCTTATATAGAGGCCTTACCTAGGTTCAGTCATGAGTTCAGTCTTGATGGTTTCAACAATACCTTACATTCTCAAGGCTATGTCCTTGAAACAGCTACTAGTGTGGGAATGATGAGTGGGATGTACATCCAAGGATAGGGAAGGGGTGAGGAACCTGTGAATGCCTGGGTCCAGTTTACAATTCAGCCAACAGTAATGTCCTCTGGATGGCCAACTCCAACAGTTTAAAAGCCTTTACAAATGTTAAAACAATGCTTAGCTCATGGGTCTTAGAAAAATATGCCACACAGCAAATATAGCCTAAAGCCTGTAAGTTATTGGCTTCTCATCTACAAAAATCTGATTTTTATTTAATTCTATTGATAAATGTATAAGTCTTTTGTTATAGTACATACCTGTATCAGAGATATTAAAAGTATTTGCCATTCCATACATCAGTATAATTAGTGTCTTTTTTCCACCTCCTTCCAACAGAAGAAACTTTCCCATAATACTACATCTGCCCAGTGACTACAATGGTTGTTATTTTATCAACAGGAAGGAAGTTGTGACAGGAAGTTGTTATTTTATCAATTCTATATTCCATCTGGTTTGTGGTTTTAACTTACCTTATAAAATAAGTTTTTACAATCAGCAACTTTCAGTTCTCATTATGTAACAACACCAACTATTTATGTCCCTTAATATCTTTAAGGGATTTTTTCCCCCTTTATCCAATCAGAACCAGTTATGCCAAAGCAAATTTTTTTTTTATTTTTTTTAAAGATTTTATTTATTTATTTGACAGACAGAGATCACAAGTAGGCAGAGAAGCAGGCAGAAGAAAGAGAGGAGGAAGCAGGCTCCCTGCTGAGCAGAGAGCCCAATGCGGGGCTTGATCCCAGGACCCTGAGATCATGACCTAAGCCAAAGGCAGGGGCTTTAACCCACTGAGCCATCCAGGTGCCCCTCAAATTTTATTTTCAACCAGAGAACAACAAAACTGTACAGTCCAATGACAACCTGCCATAATGTTGGTTTACCACTGACCTCCAGGCTTTCTAAAATTCCCAGCCATTTTAAATACATTCCATCCCATAGTGATTAGAATTCTCAGTAGTCTTTCCCAGATGATATTACAAGCCTAATTTCAGTGTTGTTGATAGATGCAGTGTTCCATTAGAGTCATTATCCTATTTATCCATTCAATTAGATCTTTGTTGTTCCTCCAGATCAATTTCCAGCTGTGGTCTGTTTCCTAGAAGAAACCTTCTTCCTGTGTCGTTATGAGACTGCAAATCTTTTATGTCATGATGAGAAGCCTAAAATAACTGATTAGTACTCTAATATACCTATGTCACAGTGGGATCAGTGGCGATCAAGACATCACCTGTGCCATTGCCACTGCATAATGGATTTCATACTGTTTGAAATAATAGCATACACTGAAAAATATTGTATGTCCCATGGGACTGTCACTTGGTTATATCTTGATCCCTAGAACAGCTCTAGTGGGGAGGGTCATAAATCTTTCCATAATACTCTTTGCATCCTTATGGACTGGAGTTATCTGTAATTTTGAATCACCAAATCACACCAAAGCTATCTCTTTTGAAACTATTTGTCTCATTTCCACTGTCTTAATATGAGTTTTGTTCACTTTTATAGAACAATGGTGACACGCTGGTCGAGCAGCTTCATTCTACTTTTCATCCTATTGAGACTGCTGTCTCAGCAATGTTTCATCTTTATTTATGGCCACCCAGAGTGTAGAAACTCTTTTGTTCTGCCTCTTCTCCTCTATTCACTTTATTGATGGTATTCTTTCAGATCATCTGATATATATATATATTTTTTTTTCTTTTTTAAGATTTTATTTATTTATTTGAAAGAGAGATCACAAGTAGGCAGAGAGGCAGGCAGAGAGAGAGGGGGAAGCAGGGTCCCTGCTGAGCAGAAAGCCTGATGGGGCACTTGATCCTAGGACCCTGAGATCATGACCTGAGCCTAAAGCAAAGGCTTAACCCACTGAACAAACCAGGTGCCCAGATCATCTGATATTTAACCAGACTAATAAGTATGGCTATGCAGTGTGAACCCATTGATGGATGTATTTGACTCCTGCAAGTTGCAGCATCAGAGGGTGTTTTGTCATGACTTCACTAAAAATTATTAAGATGAACTCTTTATGCAGGACTTGAAATTCAGCAGTAGTCTATTTTTCCCCCTCTCGAGAGAGAACTGTTCCAGAAGTTTTTTTCCCACCAATGGTCATTAGTCAGTCACAAATCTGAGTCAGGTAGGAGTATGATTATAGTGTTTCATGCACTTGGTGGAAATGGAATGATTGCCTCGCCCTGTGATTATAATAGATTTCTAAGAGCCTCTTTTCCCTATGTTATGGTCACCTATTTTTTCCATTCACTACTTCTTTTAGCCTTTACCCTTGTGATAGTTGGGCTTTGTAGCTTGGCAGAAATACTATTTACACACAAAAATTATAATAATAGGAAACTCATACTATTTCCCAGCCCCACTTGAAGGCAGCATCATAAATTTCGATATGAAAGGAATTAGGTTTTTTCTTCACACTAGGTAATGGAGCCATATTCAGAGCTAACTAAATAAATTTAGCTACTTAAGAAAAGTTAAAATAAGCCCTGAAGAACTCTTATAAATAAATCATTTTGACTGTTTAAATGTCATTTATTGGGCATTTGTGTCACATCTCTGGCATACACATATATTTGAATGTTGGCCTAGTACATTGGACCAGGCAAAATTAAAGAAAAATTGCATGAGATAATGGACAGAGTTAAAACACCTGGTCTGTGATCCATTCACTCATCTTGCTGGCGGATATGCCCCTGGCAAAGGGACAAAAAAAAAAAAAAAAAAAGTGTTGGATCTGATCACTTCCTTATGTGGTCTTCCAAGTAAATAGACTAGTGGTATTTCTCAGGTCAAAGAGATCTTATCTATTGAATGTCTTTATCAGAGTGTTCTTCGTTAAAGATTATTTTCAGTAAATAGGCAAAGAATCTCTAAGGGATGTCTTGTTAGAAAAATAATCTTTTTTTTTTAAATTTCCCATATTTGAAAAAATTTTAAATAAAAGCACATATTTAAAGTGTGCAATATGATGCTTTGATATACACATACACAGTTAAATGATTAATACAGTTAAGCTAGTTAACATTTCCATTTCCTCTTTGTTATCTTTTGTGAGTGTGCGGTGAGAGCACTTAAAATCTACTGTTGGGAAAAATATAAACTGTGTAATTGCATCCTGTCCAGCCTCAAACAGGGGTGTTCTGAATTATCTAGTTTATCTGATGTCCATGTGCCTGACCACATAGCGAAGCCATTGGCTCCAGCTCAAGGGGCCTATAAATGTCTAAATGCTTTCCTGAGTGTTGACACCCAACTCATCATCAACTTAAGCAATCCAGACTTTACCTACTCTCCAGATTTTCCCTTGTCTTCTAAGTCAAGTTTTTAGCATTTGCATGATCTACTGCTGATTTTTAAATGACATGGACCTAATCCATGGATTCTATCTGAATCAGGGAACTTACTTTGGCACCACTGGGAGAGATTTACAGGGTTCTGACAGACTATACAGCAATATGGGTGGAGAAAAATTTCCTCAGTGCTCTAGTATTGGTCTAATGTACAATGAAGCAATCACCTTTGTATATAAGATGAAACTGTTCCCCACAACTTATGCCTTATAATGTGTTCTTGAACATAGTACTTCTATTCCTAATTAAACTCTGTCACACTGCCCCTTCCATATTCAAATGATTCTCTGACATCATCTCAGACATGATGGAATTTTCTGACCCAGAATTATCTAATGTCCTTTCAGAATGAAAGGAATCTTGACTAATGTCAAGTAATATGCCAACAATTTCTTTTTGAATGAGGTATAATGGCTTTCTTATGTAGTTAAAGTCCCAATCCAAAGAGTCTCTACTTGGTAGCATTTTTCTATTTAAACCAAAGACTCCAGACTCCATATATTGTCTATCATCTGAGCAGTTAGAACATAGTGCTTAGTTTAACCTCCGTAGAATGTTATGTATATGCATGTATATTCAGATGTCCTTACAGTGATTTGGGGAATAGAAAACAGTAAGATTCCCAGGTGAGGGTGCTAATTTTGCCAAAAGCAACTAGATTTGCCACTTTCTTAAATACTTTATTAACAATGTCTTCAGAAATTATAATTATTTTCTCATAACTTGATCCTTATATTGAGTTGATCTAACCCATTTAATTCCCTGGAACTTTACAGATTCATTTGGTCCTTAGATTTCAGCAGAATTTATTAACTAGACACTATCAGAAGGATGATGATGGTTTTTGCCTCCTCCTAAAATTCTTCTTCTGAGAAGATACTTACTATGATATAATCTATGCGGTATACTGACTTGCCCTCAATGATTTACATCTCCAATGCAAGTCAAATCCTGCTCCACTAGTTTGTGCAAACTATCATGGAAATTTGATATACCTTTGTCACTTAGTAAATGTATACTGGGATTTCCATTTCATAAGAATACAAATTTTGCCTCACTGGCTTTCAAAACTGTGATCAAAAGAGGTAGTAGATAGATCTATAATGTTATTCAAGCTCTCCTTCCTATATGGTCTTTATCAACATATCACAATTGAATATTTGGAGGAAACACTTTGGTTAATATTTCATAATTTATAGTTAACTTCTACAGAAACATCTTTGTACACTGGCTAGGTAGGAATATGAAAATATGAGCTAGTGAGTATCAAAACTATCATCCAACTATTCTCCTAATCAGAGCAATGATCTTATATTACCCCTCTAGAATTCTATATGACTCCACATTTACTACTGAGAAAAATTCGAACGATTCTATACATTTCCATTTAACATGACCATTCGAAAATGAAGTGTGAAGAGCATCTGGGTGGCTTAGTTAGTTAAGCATTCAACTCTTGATTTCATCTGTAGTCATGATCTGAAGGTAATGCGAGCAAGCCCCATGTTGGACTCCACAATGGGCATGAAGCCTGCTTAAGGTTCTTACCCTCTGCCCCTCCGCAGCTCTCTCTCTTTGAAAAAACAAAAACAAAAACAGAAAAACAAGAAAGAAAATGAAATGTGAAGTGTGATTTCAGCAATATTACTTATAATAAAGGTAAAGATTGTATCCTTATTCACATATCTACACCACGTATGCATCATCATGCAGATTAAGGTGACTTAACCACCAAATGGTGTCTCCAGTTATACTTTGTGAATAACTTCATCCCTATATTAGTGCATTCCACAGTAGCATATCTATATTCATTCCAGTTTTAGCTATTTAAAATACATTTTCTATCTCTTATAAAGATTACTGTGTATTGAATTACCATATATAACAGTGAAGGGGTTTTACATACTCTCATTAAGGTCATTTTCACCCAATTTTTCATGTACCCTGAGTAAAGTGAGCAGATATCAACATAAAACTCAATAGTCTCCAGAGTCTGTGACTTTAACTGAGGGCCTACATTCAGTCTTCTCTTCAAGAGTTCTTAAATCAAATCCTAATACTTGGACTTGAATTCCCCCAAGCTAAGATAGACATAAAATATGTGATATGTTGCTTTAAGAGCTTAGTATGGAATTGGAACTGTTTCCCAACTTCCAAATAGTGATAATGTATTAATAATTACTTAATGAAAGTCCCACCAATTCCCCATTTTTATCCCTTTCTTTAAAAGACAATTCTACAATTCAGCCAAGTCAATCGAGTTATTATTTCTTCATATCACTCCCCTCAATTTCTTCCTTTTGTACCCAGTTTTTCTGGTTGCAAAGAAATTTTTGTCTTTCATGCAGCTCATGTATGATAACGGAGTTAGCAGGCTATTTATTGTTTTGTCAGTACTTTACTTGCTAACAGTAAGACACCCAAGACTGAGGACACACACACACACACATCTTCTCATCTAAGTCAGTACCTTTGAGTTAAGTATGTCTCTCTAATCATCACGGAGCTCATCAAAGGCCACTAGTACTTATAGTATTTCATCCATAATTAAGAAGTGCTCCCTTTTTTGGTTAGGAACAGGTTACCCTTCTCAGAGTAGGGCACTGTCTATGGCTCCTCCACTACACAAGATTATATCATATCATCCTGAAACATCTGCTCACAAAAAATGTGCAGGCCAGTTGAGGACAACCCAAAGAAACTCATTTATTTAATAAGACCTAAAATCTGTGAGAGATAGCCCCGATCATTAACTCTAAGAATCTAAGCCAGTAAGATTTATCAGACTTCTGCTGGCATTTCTCAGTAAAATGTCTTAAATGTTCAACAGAATGCACATGAGATTCTAAGACAACTGAACTTGAATTGTTTTTAGTTTATAGTTTTAGTCTATAGTTTTACAGTCCAGTTTAGAGCTTGTAGTCCATTGTTCCATTTTTAGTTTACAGTCCAGTTTTTCAGATAATCCACTGTCTTAATGGAGTTACTTTGCCAGAAAAGATGCTATCTCTCCCAGTGATACCAGAGGAATGTGAAGTTCTTCCAGTGTCCAGAAAAAAAATATTAAGTTGATTTTTTTTTTCTCTTGCTTACCCTACAATTTCAGGGTTCTGGCTCTCACCAGACCTGCTAAAAATAGCCAGAAAATGTCACTATTTTTTTTTTTTAATTAATTTCTCTTCAGACTGGCATTCTTACTCTACCCATTTAGATCTACTAGGTCTAAATCTGTCTTCAGATGTTATTAGTAAGGCTACTTCCAAAAGCAGCCACTTCATACCACAGATGGATAAGTAGAAGTCCTAGCATCTAGTCCTAATGTTGTTTTTCTCTCCTTTCCTTTTTTTTTTCATATGATAACGTGTCTTAGCTACTATGCTTTAAAAGTCTGAAAGATAATTCTTATAGTTTCAAACTGATGTAACACAAAGGATTATGATGTCAAATTAGATTCACACCAATTGAATGATCTTTTCTAATATCAGGCTCTATTAAGAATTTCAAGGGTATTGGACCAAGATGAATATATGAAATAGCTTAGCTCCCACGCTTCTTTTCATGTCGTACATCTTCTAGGCAAGTACACTGCTTGAGTTAGAAAGCATATCAACACTTCTAGATATAATAATATAGGCCACAGGACATTTTTCAGTAAGTCATAACTCGTAGATTTTTATTATTTAAATTATACACACACATATGTGTGTGTGTGTGTGTGTGTGTGTGTGTAAAATTTACCATAAGACAGAAACACTCTGCTATGAGCATTTCACGGAAATCATTCTCCACCTAACAGAAAACGTTTAGTTTCCAAAGAAGCCTGCCATTAGTATGGTCATTTAGTAAACCAGGTCACCTGCTCTTTTCTCCCCCAGAGCAAATTCTGCCATTTCCCCAACCCCTAGCCAGGTAAAGTGAGAGCAGAATTTAAGGATTATAGATATGTAATTTTTCTAATGCTTTCTTTTTTCCCCTATGCTAGCAGCAATTTCTGTTTTTATGGTGATTCTTAGAGCTAGAAAAATGAAAAGGCCTTTGATACCTTCCTAAAATAGTAATCAGTTTTTAATATAATTTTTGTTTTTCTCTTAAAGTTGATTATCATGTTAAGAGATGGACTAATATAATCTATACTTCTACAAGTGGGTTTTAATGAAACTAGTAGGTGTCTTAGGAGAATAAGCTCAATTATCAATATATTTTCAAACTTCTAACCCACAATGTTTGTGAAATCTTATTTTAAAAAAATTATCAATGTTGGCAAACATTTTAGTTTGATGTTTGACTACATTTTTCAAAAAAACCAAAATATCTTAAAATCATTTTATGGTTTTGGTTAATCAAACTGATTTTTAGAATGTTGAGTCTAAATCAAGAGGTTTAGATGGCGAAGCAAATTTTCCCATAGTCCTTGGAAATTTGCATTCAAGTTCAATTCATGAAATAGTTAAAAGAGATCGAGAGACAAATACCTGAAGTGTAATATGCTTTTATTTTTAACACTTTCTAGAATATAGCCATTATATCCTTGTGACACCCCTTGGAGAAATTACAGCTTAAGGAGATAAAGTGGTTTATCAATCTAATTAGAATAGAACAGAATAAGATAATAGAATAGAAACACATCATGCTTTATTGCCTAGGTAAGTAAGTTTACATTATTAAGTATATTGTTTTGAGTGACTATGTTTTATTGTAAAAATTTCCTGAATATCTCAGAATAATGAAATATAATTTTACCCATTTAAGTTATAAATGAATTAATCTTTTGGTCTGTTCAAAAACATATATAATACTGTCTTTTTTTTTCTTAAGATTTATTTATTTATTTCAGAAAGAGAGAGAGAGAGTGGGGGTAGGGGCACAAGGAGAGGGGGAAAGAGTCTTAAGCAGACTCCACAGTGAGTGTGGAGCCCCACACTCACTATGGAGTGATCACCCAGTGATCAGGACCTGAACCAAAGCCAAAAGTTGGACACTTAACTAACTGTGCTACCCCAGCACCCCCATAATGCTTTTGAGTTACATGTTTCTGAAATGAAAACCTAAACCTAAAGATAACAATTAAAAAAAAAAAAAAAAAACCTCAGGTTAATTCAAGAATACTGCTATGTGTTTTAAAATAGAACTGGACATTTCAATTAAAAACATTTGTAATAGGGATAAATAGCCCATGTGGAAATATTCCATATTACACTAAAAATAAACTGCTTATACGTTCTCCTTTGGGTAAATTTGGCAAGAATATTTGAGAAACAAAGTGACAATGGATTGTAAATTGCCCTCAGTTCAAATCTTCACTCCCAAGTGGAAATATATAAATGACAAGGAAGCTTATTTACCTTCTTTACTTGCTCTCTAAAGTATCTGCCCTGCATGTGCACCCGAATGTTGATAGCAGCAATGTCCACAATAGCAAACTATGGAAAGAACCTAGATGTCCATCAACAGATGAATGGATAAAGAAGAAGTAGTATATATATACAATGGAATACTATGCAGCCATCAAAAGAAATGAAATCTTGTCATTTGTGACAACGTGGATGGAACTAGAGGTATTATGCTTAGTGAAATAAGTCAATCAGAGAAACAACTATCATATGACCTCCCTGATATGAGGAAGTAGAGATGCAACTTGGGGGCTTTAGAGGATAGGAAAAGAATAAATGAAACAAGATGGGATCTGGAGGGAGACAAACCATAAAAGAATCTTACTCTCACAAAACAAACTGAAGGTTGCCCGGGGAGGGGTTGTGGGAGAGGGGGGTGGGGTTATGGACACTGGGGAGGGTATGTGCTATGGTGAGTGCTGTGAAATGTGTAAACCTGGCAATTCACAGACCTGTACCCCTGGGGCTAATAATACATTATATGTTTATTAAAAAAACATAAAAATTATTTTAAAAAAATAATAATAAATATATAAATAAAATGTCTGCCCTGAATCTGCACATGTGCAGATATTAGAAAGAGTAATAAAATTTTTCCCTGTAGTTTAGAAGTTATCAAGTCTGGATTTAGTCTGTGTGTGCACTGAGAACTAGAGTTTTAGGAGGATCAGTTTTTGGTTTAATTTAATGCAATTGTAATTTAGCAAGCAGTATGCTCATTGCTCAACAATCTTAATTTAGTTTTAAATAAAATAGTACTAAACTTACTAAACAAGAATAGCATTGCTAACAGAAATAAGTTACTAAACAGCTGCCTGTGTATTCTTCAGATGAGTGTCATAAAAAGCAAAGTAAGCCAAGTCCTTAGAAACTAAAAATTTTTTACATAGAAAAGTAGTGTTTAAAAAACCCCACCAGGGGGGGCGCCTGGGTGGCTCAGTGGTTTGGGCTGCTGCCTTCGGCTCAGGTCATGATCTCAGGGTCTTGGGATCGAGCCCCGCATCGGGCTCCCTGCTCCGCAGGAAGCCTGCTTCCCTCTCTCTCTCTCTCTGCCTGCCTCTCTGCCTACTTGTGATCTCTGTCTGTCAAATAAATAAATAAAATCTTAAAAAAAAAAATAAAAAATCCCCCCCAGGGGGGCACCTGGGTGGCTCAGTGTGTTAAAACCTCTGCCTTTGG
This sequence comes from Mustela nigripes, assembly GCF_022355385.1. NCBI lineage: Eukaryota > Metazoa > Chordata > Mammalia > Carnivora > Mustelidae > Mustela > Mustela nigripes. Next base: position 113,047,575 of record NC_081557.1, on the reverse strand, counting down.
CTCAGGTCATGATACCAGGGTCCTGGGATCGAGCCCCGCATCGGGCTCTCTGCTTAGCGGGGAGCCTGCTTCCCTTCCTCTCTCTCTGCCTGCCTCTCTGCCTGTCAAATCGATAAATAAAATATTAAAAAAAAAAAAAAAGATTTAAAAAACCCCACCAGGGCACCAGGGATACTTGTGTGGCTCAGTTTGTCAAGCATCTGCCTTCAGCTCTGGTCATGATCTCAGGGTCCTCATCTTTTGGTCCTGGGATTGAGGAAAGGTGAAGGATCAGTGGTTCCTTCTCAAGCAATGGGATTAGTAAGCTATCTGCCCAAAGGATAATTTTTTCACCTCTTTGTATATATACTTTGTTTTCTCATTTGCTTTTCAAATCCTGTTTTGAACTTTTTTAGATCCATGATCCACACAGATCATCCTCAACTGTGAATTTTAGGTGCTATTTAGACATCAGTGAATAATACTTATTTTTCCAATTTTTAAAAATACTACAAAGTAAACAATTTGCTCTGCAAATTCAAGGGTTGTTGAAACAAACATCATTCAACCTAAAAATTAATATAATTCTTTAATAAATGGCACATGTTGTGATGAGCACTGGGTGTTATATGTAACTAATAAGTCATTGAACACTACATTAAAAACCAATGATGGGCTATATGGTGGTTAACTGAACATAATAAAAAATAATAAAATAAAATCTTTAAAAAATAGAAGAAATAAAAAGAAACGAATGCTCTCTTTATGAGATATTCTTAAGACACCAAAAAGGCTTTGAAATATGGCAAGTACATGCTTAAAAGTGTTTCTCAGATCTTTTAGGAGAAACTTCCTTTCAGTTTGAATTATATCTTACAGGTATATCAATCCATATATTTTTCACATCACAAAATTTAACCAATAGTTTTTGAGTTAGAAGTACAAGTAGTATTCTTTACATTAGTGTGTGTTTTTTTGTTTTTGTTTTTTTTGCTCATGTGTGTATACTAAAATTTATATTGAAACACTTTTATTTAAAAATCAGTTGGGGTAAGTGGAGATGCAACATGGGGTGTTAAGTGGGTAGGAGAAGAATAAATGAAACAAGATGGGATTGGGAGGAAGACAAACCATAAGTGACTCTTAATCTCACAAAACAAACTGAGGGTTGCTGGGGGGAGGGGGGTTGGGAGAAGGGGGGTTGGGAGAAGGGGGGTTGGGTTATGGACATTGGGGAGGGTATGTGCTATGGTGAGTGCTGTGAAGTGTGTAAACCTGGCGATTCACAGACCTGTATCCCTGGGAATAAAAATCTATGTTTATAAAAAATAAAAAAAATTTAAAAAATCAGTTGGGGTAGTAAAGTTTCATCCCCCTTAGTCCATTTATCACATTATTTGACCAATAAGTTTGTGCTAGTAAGCCTCCTGGTTACAAAACTTTTGAACAATAATGAGAGAATGAAAAATATATGTATGACAACATCTAAGCATTTTCAATCAAGCAATATAATCTCTTTTTTTGTGAATCTAGAATTACTATGGAAAATCAGGTTATAGATTGTTATTCTGAAGAAAAGGGGTACCTATCTTGTTTATAATCTAAAAATGTTTGTTATTCTATTAATTAAAAGTGACTTTCACTAGAATATAAAATTACACATATTTTATTATGAAGAAATTAACAGATGCTTCTTTGAGTGATCTTAGAATAATGAGGTGACCTATAGTTTCTTCGAGATCACTTAAGATACCCAGAAAATACTGAAGATGAAAACAAAGATGAATATAAATTTCCAAAGGAAAGACAACTTGTCAAATATTAGAGGAGTAAACATAGATCTTCCATTTTCTTCAATATGTAAAGATTTTTCTCTTACATATCTACATAAATATACAACAGCATATTTCATATAGGGAAATATTCAGTCTCTGTTTTGGGTTCCATATACTAATATAAGTCCATAAGAATAATAAAGCATGTTTAAATATCATTACTTTAGAAAATATGCTGTCCTTACTCCATAGAACCCCCCCAAATATATCTGCTATTGGAAGAGTTGTAATGTGATAATACTTCTCTTCAGATATAATTTAAATATAAAATATGTCACCAGAATCTACCCCTCTCCCAATTTTATCTAACAACCTCTAAATATGACTCTGCAATTCCATGCTAGTTTTTGGATCATGTTGTGTATCTTGTCATAATCCTCATAGGTATTTTCCTCATTTTAGTGAATGTTAAGCTTGACAGCTAGAACTGTATATAAATAAGTTGGTTCTTAGAATGAGCGTTTTAATTATTATTTTTAGTCTGTACACATCCATGAAGTTAATAAAGTATTCTACTTGTCATCAAGTCTGTTATAAGAGACACTCAATGACAAAGATATTTCATTTTTGCAATTAACTAACAGCTCACTTCCCTGTGTCCCATAGATATATTTTAATTTTGTTATGTATCAACTAAAGAATGTCAGCTATGAGAATAGAATAAATAAGCCAGTATCTCAATTAAGAATATGATTTTTGCAGTTTTAAAAATCATGGCTTCATTTATGTTTGATTGACAGCAACTAAAATAATGCAATACATCTCTCATAATCAAGCGAGGAAAAATGTCCCTATTTCTCTGTAACTCTGCATTAGTAATTTAAAATTCTGAACACCCAAGAGGAGAAAAAACTTAGAAGAAGCCATTATCAGTTGAAACATGTAACAGCTATTTGCTGTACAGCTCAGTTACGGAGCATTAATGAAGATAGTTTACCACAATGCAGGTATGTCTGGATTTTCCACAGGGCTGTGCCCCACCTGAATTAATAAATCATTTGTTCTGGTGAGGTTTCTTCTATTTGCAATTGTAGAAGTTATGATGATTAGGGTATCAGAAAGTCCTAACACTTAGTCCTGTATCATACTACCTATATTACACTAGATACTTTACAAAACCGTTATGAGACTCCATTTCCTCACTTTCAAAATGCAGTACAATAATAGTACCCACCTCGTATATTTATTTGTGAATTGAGTAAGATAATGAACATTAAATACTTTGTAGTATTTGCTATCTAGTGGGTGTTCAGCAGTGTTGGTTTTCTTTCCTTTATTTAATTTCCCTCATCTCATTGACTGGAGTGAGAACCCTCATCCCACCATGCCATCGCCTTTGCAGTCTCTCTTTTTTTGTGGATTCTGAAACAGTGCTAGTTTTTAAAAGTTTCCCAAAAAGTCCTTACAACTCAGGTATTTACAACTTTGTTTATGAGTTCTTTGGAGATAGAAATCATGTCATAATCTATCCTTCAGCCCAGAAAACATGACCTACAAAATCCTACCTTCACCTGAGTGAGTTGGCATTTTTCTGTTCCATCATGGATGTCTTATGCAGCAGGCAGTGTGCTAAATATAACAGGCAGTGTGCTAAATAGAACATGGGTTTAACCTATTTTTTTTTTAAGAAGGGCTTGAGAAAATGACATATTATGTAAAAAAAAAAAAACATTGGTGTCATTGCTATTTCTCTGTTCTAACATCCCAATCTGTCAATAGGGTCTAATAGTCTTTAATTCTTTTAACACTAGTCACTTTCCTTGTCTTTTTCTCCAACATCTAGATCAAGGTGTGATTTATTTTACTAAAATAAAAGCTCTCCCATTATTTATAACTGTGGATTTTATTGAAAACAAAAACAAAACATAAGAAAAAACTTAAAATTGTTTTTTCTTCCTTTGCACATTCACCATTGCTCTATTTTGCAACCAGCCACTCCTCTTCTTCACTTTCATTCTTATGGAAGAAATTTATCTCCTGTTCATGTCTGCCCACTTCAGTAAGACTTTTCATCAGTAGTCTTCAAAAGATATTTTGTGTGCCCAAATTAAAAAAAAAAAAAAAAAAAAAATTGCTCTTTTTAAAAAACATTACCTTTTCTCATACATTTTTAAGTCTAAACCAAACTATTTTATGTATTTAAATGGCTGAAATAGATTTTATTTCCAATGTAGTACAAATATTGATGGTTTAAAGTGTATATGGGGGCATTTGGGTGCCTCAGTTAAGCATCTGACTTTGGCTCAGATCAAGGTCTTATGGGGCTGGGATGGGCGCCACCCACATGGGCCTTTCTACTCAGCTAGGTGTTTACCTCCCCTCTCCTTCTGTGGCTGGTCCTCTCTCTTTCAAAAAAAAAAGAAAAGAAATAGGGCACCTGGGTGGCTCAGTGGGTTAAGCCGCTGCCTTCGGCTCAGGTCATGGTCTCAGGGTCCTGGGATCGAGTCCTGCATCGGGCTCTCTGCTCAGGAGGGAGCCTGCTTCCCTCTCTCTCTCTGCCTGCCTCTCCATCTACTTGCGATTTCTCTCTGTCAAATAAATAAATAAATCTTAAAAAAAAAAAAAGAAATAAAATCTAAAGATATATGTCACATTAATATTTTAATCATATTAACAAAATACAAATGAATCCAATGAACAAGCTGGTTTCTATAAAATAAAGTTGATGATGTATCTTTTATCATCATGAACTTGTATTTCCGTTACACTGTGCTCAAAGAAGTTTGCCTTAAGGTAATGTATTTTATTCTTAAATTATTAATTGGCAATAAACTCATACTCATAAATACAACATAAAATTTGTTACTGTTGCTTTCTTAAAAGTCTCTCGTTACCATAATTATATAGGTGTGAAAATTTTCTTCTGATTTGAATTACCATTGCTATTATAATAACCACAAGTTAATCAAACTGACAAATTTAAAATTAAATATAAAGAAAACTATGTTGAAAATGTTAACTGGAAATTTACCATTTAATTGGAAAAGTAGAGAATTATTTATTTTTAAAATACTTATTTATGTATTTATTTGAGAAAGAGAAAGGGAGTGAACAGGGGCAGTGTGGGGAGAGGGAGAGAGAGGGAGAGAATCTCAAGCAGACTCCATGTTGAGCAGAGTCCATGTTCAGCTCCATTCCATGACCTTGAGATTACAACCTGAGCTGAAAACAAGAGTCAGCTGCTCAACCAAATGAGACACTCAGGTGCCCTGGAAAACTGGAGATTTAAAATAAATTTATTAATTCACATCTAGAAGGAGTCATTTTATCAGTTGTATTAACATTATGTATGTGCTATTAAACAAATACAAATTCTGAGATCCTCTTTCCAAGGGATATGCTAACAATCACTGTGGGACATATTACTACATTTATTTTTCAAGTTATATCAACTAACAATTCTATTAGGTAATACTAACATTTTTTGAACGTGAAGAATTGGAAAACTTCTGACTACAGCATAATTGACTACCAAGTCATAAGAATCACATGTATTTTCAGGACTACCACTAATATTGAGAATACTCTTTCATTTAGGTATATGTATTTCCTGGAGCAACATGCCTTGGTATAAATAGGAGGAAAAATGATTATGAGAAAAGTCAGGGGAAAACTGATCAGGCAGAACAACTTTAGGAACAAGTACACATGAAAGGTGAGGATCCAAAATTAAATTGGTTAAAAGCTTCTCTATCTGTCCCCAGGAAAATGTACTTGTATTCCTAGGAATATACAGACTCCTGTGTCAAGACGGCAGTTATATATCTCATCCCCCCTTTTGTACTTCACACTCCAAAAACAAACGAGAAAACTCAATACACTATTCTCAGAATTTGGTACCTTAGGTTGGGGAAAACTGACCTGGCAAAGCAGGACATACAGTTGCATTATGTCAGATATATGGCTCAGTAGCTCTGATTGTTACCACTGCTAACCCACAGTTTAGCAAGGCATACTTCCAGAAGGCAGAAAAAGCCCTATCACACTTGAGAGATAAATCAGTGGCTAAACATAGATAAGGGACTGATCAAAAAGTATACTTACCAAAATATGAAAAAGGATTGTATGTGGGTGATAAACTGTTTTTATTTAGTTGTTTTTGTCTATTTTATGTTGTTTTATATTAAAAACACTTTATTTGTTTTTTAAGATTTTATTATTTTGAGAGAGAAAGAGCAAAAGAGCAAGCACATCAGTGAGGGGGAAATGCATCAGGGAGAGGGAGAAGCAGACTCCCTGCGGATCAGGGAGCCCTATATGGGGCTCATTCCCAGGACTCTGGGATCATGACCTTAGCTGAGGGCAGATGCTTAACTGACTGGGCCACCCAAGTGTCCCTTAAAAATTCTTTTAAATCTATATCTATCATATACACACATTATATATTATAAATAATCTGTAATCTGGTGGATTATTTTATTATGGTAATTTCCTGTTTTCTGCATCTCTAAAAACTCTTCTTAAATTGTTATGCAGAGGGAAATGTTTTCTCATAGTTTTTTATTGGGGGGTTATTTTATATATATATATATGTAAATTAACAGAGGGTTTATATATATATATAATTAACATATAATATATTATTTGTTTCAGGGGTACAGCTCTGTGATTCATCAGTCTTACATAATTCACAGCACTCACAATAGCAAATGTCTTCCCCAATGTCCATCACCTAGTCACCCCATCCCCCCAAACCCTCTCCACTCCATAGATCCTGCTTTATTTTGTAAAATATGAATTTCCATGTTATGGGAAACTTGGGAAGAAATATCGTCCTGCACTTTCTACTAGGTTCACTGGCTCTCCTACATGGAGTCATTTATCTGCTTAGTCAGACTGCAAAACTTCAGTCTCAATTTCCTCATCAGTTTAATTTAAAATAAAATGTTTTATTTAACATGTAATGATCCCTGAACATAGAAATACTATGTCTTTCTCCCTTCTGTGCATACCACAAGATATGGTGCATGCTTTGGACGACATGAAGCTGGGTAGATAAATGCTTTCTATCTGGAACACACTAAATGCACACTTGCAAAATCCCAAAGTCTTTACACAGAGTGAGTCAGAAAGGAAAAGGAACTATGATGATCTACCCCACCTGAAAAATAAATAACATATCCTTAAATTGGTCAGTAGAATTGCTAATGATCTCCTGCAAAGTCATGTGGTATAAAACTCAGGGAGCCATGAAACTCCATAAACATTCAGTCTATAGGTTTGTGGCATCAGCAAACAGAGACAAAACAAAACAAGAAATAGTAGGATGGCTGGAGAGAATTAAAACACAAACAAACAAACAAACAACAACAAAAGCAAAACAAAAGAGAGGAGTGCTTGTGTGGTTTAGTGGGTTAAGCTTCAGCCTTCCTCTCAAGTCATGGTCTCAGGTCATGGTCTCAAGGGTCCTTGGGTGGAGCCCTGCATTGGGCTCTCTGCTCAGGAGGGAGTCTGCTTTCCCCTCTCTCTCTGCCTTCCTCTCTGCCTACTTGTGGTCTCTCTCTCTGTCAAATAAATAAATAGAATCTTAAAAAAAACAACAACTAGAGAGACCATTTTTTCATTTTAAACTGAATGGAATTGTTCTGTCAATTTGAAACTTACTCTTTACTCAAATTTTAATATATTTAAAGTTTTAAATATGCTAGGGAAGCACCTTATCTAAAAACAGACCTATCAACATTATACTCTTGCTTTAATTTCTCTTTCTATCTCTTCAATATCCTTTGGACTACTTTTCCATAATCTTTTTTTCTTAATCTTATTTTCTGTTTCTTATTTTGAAATTCTAATGGGGCCAGAGTCAGAGACTATCTCCCTACAAGCAGCAGTGAAGCTGCGGGTGAGCAGGACAGTGCATTGATCCTCTGAACCTCTTTGTATAAATGATAATTATGCCCTTGAAACATAAAACGCAATTGTGGAGGAGAGAAAAGTTAAATAGAATGAGGCATATCAAGCATTGAGGCTGCTGATCACAGATGGGCCAAACCCTTTAAATATTTTATAAAAATCACTTGTATCTTTATCCTTCTATGTTGGCTCTTCTCAGAAGCCACTTATTATTTAAAACGTAAATCTAAATTATTTGGCACTCTCTTTAATGTTCATCACCTTATGAATACAAACACATATTCACATCTCATTTCTTACTTGCCTATTTTTTTCTAAGCTGAGTCTGATATCTCTTCTACTGATCCCCTCCATGTATTTCCTTCCTGTCATACACTAGGAAAAATTCCAAATTTTCATGTTTCTGATTCATTTTCTTAAATATATGTATGTGTGTGTATGTGTGTATATATATATATATCCATTTTTAAAATAACACTATATGTTCACACTATTAGCTCTTAACAGGAAGGAAAACACTCCATGCATAACATGAGGACATACAATATAATAATAACAGTATGACAAGATAGATATGTCTTCATATGGCAGAATTAAACTAAGTTGTGATTCTCCTAAAAGTTATTAACTATGTCAGATCACATTTTGTTTATGTTTTTTCTAACAAGATATATACACTTTAAACCTAAACTCTGAAACTTACCTTTTGGTTGGTTTGAATGTTCATTCTTCAGAGCATGGTTTAATCAATCTTTATGCAATCTTAATTTCTGGATATGAAAGTGTTTCAATGATAGGTAGTTATTAAAAACTGCTCTGAGCAGAATATGAATTAATTAATACTCCTTGAAGTGGATTGGAATGTTTAATTCATTCCTGAACATGAAAGAAAGCAATCCTTAACATGTTATTTAGAACTATGACATATATAAAGCCATATCAGCATATATATACTGAGAAAAAATATATATACCAGCTTATCCACAAGTAAAAAAAAAATATATATATATATACATATATAGAGAGAGGTATAGATATTCTTTGTGTCATTTATCATCTATAGTCACAACATTAATACATGACTTTTCCCTTGATTCTGGAATAGATATATTGCTTGATGATAGTTTACATGGCCAAAGGTAATTCAATCTAACAACAGTAAGGACCAAAGGAATTAATTCAGAAATATTTGCAATAGAATTTAAATAAAAACCAGAAGCTATCGTGAAATTTTTTTATAAGGAGGGATCTGGAAGTCCAGGAAAGGTATATGCTTCAACTGTAGATACATTTGGTATATAAAGATGTTGGTGAAATGATTGGGAGCATGAAGATGAGTTCAATATGGGGAAAGAGTGGGGTTACTGGAGAAGTAGGCACTTCGGGCAATATTCAATCCATAAATACAAATTAAGCACTTACTATTCATTTAACAACGTCTTAACAAATATTATGTGGCCATCAGTATTTTAGGTATTGGTAATAAAACAGTGAATAAACAGACACTACTTACTCTCAAGAGGCCTACTTTTTATTACTGGGGAAGTAAACAGTATATACATAATCAAAAATCTCATATAGCACATGGAAAATATGCAACAGAGAAGATCTTTTTTTTTTTTTTTTTAAAGATTTTATTTATTTATTTGACAGAAAGAAATCACAATTAGGCAGAGAGCCCGATGCGGGACTTGATCCCAGCACCCTGAGATCACGACATGAGCCGAAGGCAAAGGCTTAACCCACTGAGCCACCCAGGCGCCCCGAAGACCTTTTTTTAAAAAAATATTTATTTATTAGAGAGAGAGAGTACACACAAGCTGGGCGAGTGGCAGGCAGAGGGAGAAGCAGGCTTCTCATCATGCAAAGAGCCCAGTGCAGGACATGGTCCCAGAACCCTGGGATCATGACCCAAGCTGAAGACAGACACTTAACTGACTGAGTCACCCAGGCTTCCCAAGAAAGCCTTTTTGAAGAGGTGACATTTGATTTAAAACTTAATGACTGAAAGAAAATATGGTTGTAAGGTTTGGGACTTAGAAAGTGCTATGAATTGGTGACTGAAAAACTATTTACAACACTTCTTGTTCCTGCTTCTACTACTGCAAAAGCTAAAAAGTTCAACTTCTTTTCATCTAGATCTGTCAATGTGACATATTGGTCAATGTGATGAAGTAGCACATATGAGAATGGAGTTTTCCTACCAACATGTATGGAGAAATTCTTTTTTTTTTTTTTTAAAGATTTTTATTCACTTATTTGATAGACAGAGAGAGATCACAAGTAGGCAGAGAGGCAGGCGGAGAGAGAGGGGGAAGCAGGCTCACTGCCGAGCAGAGAGCACGATGCGGGGCTCGATCCCAGGACCCTGAGATCATGACCCGAGCCGAAGGCAGAGGCTTAAACCACTGAGCCACCCAGGTGCCCCTGGAGAAATTCTTATAAGGAAAAGACTTTGGACCTTTTCAACTTATTCCTACCTGTACATGGATGTGATGCCTGAAGGTAAAGAAGCTATATTTCTTTCATAAAGATAGAAGACAAAATATGGTTGTGCAGAGATACAAGGATCCTGAATCTTTTAGAATATGCTTGAACCATCAGATCACTTCTAGAAACCCTACTCTTAAATTTTTATTGAAGAAGACAAATTAACCCCTTTTTCCTTTAGACCATTATGAGAGAAGTTCTGGTTACTCATTATTGAACACAGTTATAATACTTACAATAATTTTAACTGATGGATAAAGAAAATCTTACAATGGGAGGCAACCGGTTTAGTGTAAGGCATAGACAGAAGGCTGTTGTCATTGGAACAAAATGTATGGGAGGGGGTTAGGTCAAAACTGATCTAGAGTCTTTTAGTCTGTATGCCTTGTCAATACCTACTTTGCAACTCTATTGACCCTTATCCCCACCTGTCTTACTCCAAGCTTGTTTGTTCCGCCCCTTGGGCTACCTGGTATGGTAATGCCCAAGGGATCCCTGGGATTTATATTTTGAGGCTGATAGACCCACTTTTGGCCTGGGTTAAATGAAGGAGAGTAGAAGACCTTTTCCCCATAAACTAGGAATCAAGAAACAAACAAAAAACACAGTTTTGTTGTTGTTGTTGAGCCCCTTTTTGATCCACTTGTTAAGCTGCTTTAAACGCTATCAGCTGGTACAATATTAGATGCCGTAGGAGAAGCTGGTTGATGATGGAAGATATTAATAGTTTTACATTGAATGAGTTTAAACAACTTGATCAGTCTACTATAATGATTTAATTGTCAAGTTCAGGTTTTCAGGGAAGTTCATTTCAATTAGATAAAGATTAATAAGTAGATGTTAAAAATGCAAATAGAGGATTGACTAGAGCAAAGTGTAAGAGAAACTGTCTCAAGAGGTATGTTCTAATAATGAGGACTAGGGATTAGGAGTTAGTAAATGGGAACAAGATAGTTATGCAAATTGCATTAAATTAGCTGAGGAACATGCCAAGCTAACTATTTCTGTCAGTCCAACTGGGGTTTTGCTTCCTTCTGTGGCTGATTAATTCTAATGTGGCCATATTATTTATCCTCCATACTGGGACACTTCAAGAGTGAATGAGAGTTAAAATTACCTAATATATCATGAAAATATACATAATTGGGGACAATCTTAGCCAAATGGAAATAAAAGATAAAAATGTCCACTGTAGTTAATCCAGAATTGATGCAGAGTCCCTCTTCAGCAAATTTCCATTCTGGATGACTAACTGCCTGAATCAGATATTGTCAAAGCTAAGGCCCTAAAGAACATTAATGTTTTTGTCTAATTTTTATATTATCTTTTTGTTGAGATATGATTTATATATATTATTAGGCTTTGGTCATAAATTCTTGTAACCCATAGTTCTATCAAGATATAGAACCTTTTGATCTCCTCAGAAAACTGCCTCATGCCTCTTCTCAGTCAGTTTTCTGCCCCAAGTAACTTCTGTTCTAATATCAATCACCTTAAATTAGTTTGCTTGTTATATGACTTCATATAAGTTAGTATAGTTTTACTTATTTTGTGTTTGATTTCCCCCAGAGAATACTATGCCCATGAAATCCAACCCTGTTGTTTCATATGTTAATAGTATGTTCCTTTTTATTGCTGAATAGGGTCTACCCAAATGTTGTTAATTTTCTCAAATCTTATTCTTAAAAATTGATTTCTTATGCTGAAATATGATTTATAGGACAAAGAGAAACTTAGAGATATGGAGAACATTAGAAGCCATTTATATCCGATCATAAATTAGTCTATACGTGTAATTCCCACAGAATGTATCAAAAAGTAGAAGAGATTTATAAAGTATAAATTTAAGCAGGACCCAAGGGTTATAAAGTTATTCCTTTTATTTGGTAAGTTTTATGACTTCTCAAGCCCACTTATAATCTGTTCTTCAGTAAAAACTTTAGAGAGAAGTAGCAGAGGCAAATACTACAATATATTTACATTGATTTGATGAGAGAAATAAGATCATCTTAAGCAGTCTATCTCAAAAAGGCAAATATATTACTATCTGGTATCTATGATCTCATTATTGATTAACTCTCATGCTTATATATTTCTTTTATTAAAGAGGATCTACCAATGGAACATAGGTCAATTACAAATGCATGATTATTCTGTAAATGTACAAGGTGTGCCAAATTAACAAATGCTTATTGGACTTACTTTCAGATATATTTTATTTTTCGTAGTTCTATTTAATTAAACAATAAAGCTAGAAACTTAACTGAATATGAAGCTTCCATGAAATCTGGTTTTTTTCTCCACTCACTAAGCCCATATTCCATTGTTTTCGAACTTGCAGTCAGCCTTCTTGTAATTAAATAAATGAATTTTTATGATAGTAAGCAATTATAGAGTGACATTCATTTTCTTTGGGGAGAACTGAAAAGAAACAAATCATTATTCTTCTTTGAGATAGATTTCCCAGTCTTCATTCTTGGTATAGATAATTGTCAAGATGAGACTTAAAGAATTAGAAGTAGTTGGGCTTGCAATGAACTGAGTGAGGAACAGAAGTTCAGGCAGAAGAAGGAGAACATGCAAAATCCCTAATTCAGGAAAGGACTTGGCAAGTTTCAAAAGTTGATCGTTAGTAACCAGGAGAAAAGTGGTATAACACAAATTCAGAAATACAGGCAAAAAATTATTATTGTTATAGTGGTAAGATCATTATAAAAGCATTCACATTAAGACTGCAAAAGGATTCTCCCCAGCACTAAAGAAAGCTATGCCTCTATACACAGCTTCATCCCTTACATTATTCGAGGTTGATCTAAGAAACTTTAACTTTCTCTAATCCTAAAGTATATTTGTGAAGTTTATCTGACATGAAAGGGTTAAAGGACAGTGTGTGATAAATGTTAGCACCTTAGCCATAAATTGCAATAATCCAAAGAAGATAGAGATTTGTATAGGTCATGTAGTTAGATATAAAAAATATTCTTAGTGCTCCTTCAGACTATGATAATTAGGTGAAGAGTTAAAGAAGAGATATACATAACTTTTGGGCAAAATATGTAATTTTTTGTCTCTCTTGCTTATCATTTTTAGAACAGGTGAAAATATTCCTATGTTATGGGATCATTATGAGGATAAAAATTACAACAAATGAAAAAAACTTAGGAAAATGCCCAGTACCTAGAAACTTGTCAATACATGTTAGTTGCTGCTATTGCTGTTGTTATAAGCTGTATAAAATGGTGTGTTGGTTATTGTGGAAAGCACTGTTACCAACAGATTCCTTAACTACCAACTGGAGTGATGAGGATTCTTGTCTCTTATTTTACTGGAAAGGGGAAATGGATCTGGATAGATTAGGTGAATGGCATGTGAAGTTTTCTTTATTCTGTATTATATGAGAATGAACATTTCTGAGTCGAGACATAATTAAAGATTACTCATCTTAAGTTTCAGCTATAAAGTTTATATACTGCCCTTAAATAATGGAAATTGCCTACTACCTTTTTTTAAAAAGGAAGAGTTGTCTGAGAAAAATACTTAGCATTATATTTTTGAAGTATAAATTCTCCAGGGGAGAGCATTCCATTGGCATGGGTTTTTAGTATCCCTGAAATAATTTATTCTTGCTTCGTTCTAAAATAAATAAATAAATAAACATCAAACAAAAAAACTTCAGATTAAAAATATCCATATAAGAAAATATGGACCCAAGTTTGAATTATATAAGAAACTATGTAATTGTAATCACACACATACACACACACACACTCCACTGCTTACCTCTTAAAACAAATTGTTGTTGTTTGGAACTAGTGATTTCTCTAATTTTCTATTAAATCCTATGGCATATTCCTTACTACCACTCATCTTCCTATTTAGGAAAATGCTGCATTGTTATACTCTCCCTTTAAACAGTGGGTTTTTTGGTAATTTTCTTTATTTAACTAAATGATTATTGAAATTGTGTTATCTTTATACATATTTCAGGATAATGGGAGGAAAAAATAGTTAAAAATTCCCACAAACTCTGTTGAAATACTTACTGTTTTTTGCAAATAAGACAAATTTGAGGTTAACCTTTGTATTGACCAATTTCAGTTATATCTCTGCATCCTATGGACTACTCAAATTCCATTTCCTGTAAAGAGAGAGAACACTGAGAGAGAAAGAGAGGGAAAGTATCTTAGAGTTCTTTAAATAGATAAGTAATCCAAACATCATGTAACAGACAATTGAAGTAATGGCTTCTAAATTGACTGTGTTCGCTTACCTTCTCCTTCTGACTCTAGGCTTGACTAAGTGACTTGCTTTGGTTAGTGGAATAATAACAAAAGCAATGTAAACAGACTCTTAAAAAGAATTTGTTTTTTTTTTTTTTTTTAAAGATTTTATTTATTTATTTGACAGAGAGAGATCACAGGTAGGTAGAGAGGCTGGTGCAGAGAGAGAGAGAGAGAGAGGGAAGCAGGCTCCCTGCCGAGCAGAGAGCCCAATGTGGGACTCGATCCCAGGACCCTGAGATCATGACCCAAGCCAAAGGCAGCGGCTTAACCCACTGAGCCACCCAGGCACCCCAGCATTTGTTCTTTTTTTCAGGACTACTTTCACCCTCTCTTAGTCAGTTTAGGCTTCTGTAGAAGAATACCATAGACTGAGTGGTTTAAGCAGCAAACATTTTTTTCTCACAGTTCTGGAGTTTGTGATGTCTAGTATCAAGATGCTGACAGATCTGGTGTCAGGTGAGGTTCCACATTCTGGTTTGCAAATGACTACCTTCTCATTATGTCCTCATATGCTGGGATGAGGGGAGGGAAGAGAGAGAATTTAGTCTCTGGTCCTTTTATTTCCTTATAAGGGCACTAATTCCATTATGAGGGACCTACTCTCATGACCTAATCTAATAATAATTACTTCCCAAAGGCCCTACCTTCTAATACATCTTTTTAGGGGATAGGGTTTCATCATGAATTTGGGTGGGAGTACACAAATATACAGTTCATAACACACCTCTTTCAGATGAAGAGGTTCAAGCCAGTCTGGCTGCTTGAGCCAGTCTGGCTGCTTGAGCCAGATTTCATCACTTGATGAAAGGTGAGTGTTCAGTTCCCTTCATGATCCCACTTGATAGGCAATTGCATTTCAGAAACAGGGCCACATATTGACTAACAGCATCCTGAACATGCATGTGTGAGCCCAATCAAAAGCAATGAAAGAGATGTTTACCTTAACTAAGCCCAAATCATGAAAGAATCATGAGTTAAATACATAGCAGTTGCTTTAAACTACTAGTTCTGGAGAGTTTTGTATCAAAAACTAAATTCTATAGCCATAATCTCATTTTAAGGACATAGTTTTTGAGTTTTCAACTGATACCAATTACTGCAACTTGAATCTACCTGCAGACGCAAATGGCACAAGCAAATGGAGATAGTTTATAAAAGCTTTAATGAAAGAACTATACCTATGTAAAACATAGGAATAGACCAAATTTAAAGAAAACACAAATATTGGTAGAGTATCCCAGGATTTGTAATAGAAGGACCATTTTATCACTCAGAAGGCTGCAATGTTAAAAATGATGTTAGAAAGTTTTCCCTGAAAGTCAATGATTGAAAGAAATGGGATCTTTTATTCAAGAAATGAAGCCAATTTATGTGAAATCCACCTAGTATCCTAGCTTAACATCACTTTCCTCTTTAATTCTAATTACATAATGTAATTGCTATTGGATCACACAAATGTATTCATTTAACAGAACTCATCACTTGAAAATATTAGGAAACTATAATGGGGTAGAGAAAGATAGATATACCAATAGGAACCAGGAAATAATTCTAATATCAGAGAAAGTAAATTTCTAATATCAGAGATATGCTAATATCAGAGAAAGTAAACTTCTAAAGCAAGAAGAATTGCAAGAAAGGAGACACCACTTAACGATGATAGTTCTATTCACTAGGAAATTATTGTAGTTTTAATTTATATGCACATACTAATTTAGCTTCAGAGTATATAAAGCAAATACTGTGAAATCTAAATGGAAAGACAGAAAACTCCCCAAGCAAAGTGAAAGATTCTAATGCATATATTACAGTAAACACTAAAAAAATTAGAGAAAAAGTTACCAAGAGTACAGTAAATATCAACTGCAACCTCAAACCCAAATTTGTTGAGATGCTCATGCATGTGTTCACAAACACAACAATATGGTTAAAATACCTTATAAAAAAAGAAACAAAGTACACATAATTTAAGTGAATATACACTATTTAAAATGTCTACATTCTGGGTCAATAATACAAGCTTTAAAAATTTTTAAATAATTGAATTCATACAGATTATGTTCTTTTTTTGAGTTTATTTATTTGAGAGAGAGAGAGAGAGTGCGCACAAGCAGTGGAGAGAGAGAGATGCAGGTTCACTGCTGAGCTGGGAGCCTGACATAGTGCTTAATCCCAGGACCCTAGGATCATGACCTAAGCCGAAGGCAGATGCTTAAATGACTGAGCCACCCATGCACCCTACGAACTATGTTCTTGAACAAAGGTGAAATTTAATTAGAAATCAATAAAAAGGTAATTAGAAAATCTCTAAATCTGGGACACCTGGATGGCTAAGTTTGTTAAGCAGCTGCCTTCAGCTCAGGTCAAGATCCTGGGGTCCTGGGATCAAGTCCCACATAGGGCTCCTTGCTCTTTGGGGATCCTTCTTCTCCCTCTGCCTGCTGCTCCTCCTGCTTGTGCTCTCATGTTATTTCTCTCTCTCTTTCTCTCTGATAAATAAATAAATAAAATCTTTTAAAAAAAGAAAATCTTTAAATTTAGAGAAAATGGAAAATGGGATTTTAATAAAAACACTGGCCAAAAGAAATCACAATGAATTGAAAATAATTTATTTTGACCTTAATGATAATACAGTAATTTTATACTTTATATGCTGCTAAAATATGTTTAAAGAAAAATAAAATTAAATGCATAGATTTAAATGAAGAAAGTCTGGAAATCTACCTCAAAAAAGTTAAGAAGGACACCTGGATGGCTCAGTTGGTTAAGTAACTGCTTTTGATGATCCTGTAGTCTTGGGAGTGGAGCCCCAAGTCAGGCTTTCTGCTCAGTGGAGAGCCTGCTTATCCCTCACCCTCAGCCCCTCCTCCCGAGTCATGCTCTCTCTTTCTCTCTCTCTCTCCCAAATAAATAAATAAATAAATAAAAATAAGATCTTAAAAATAAAGTAAAGATAGAGCAATATGAACTGAAAAAGTAAAGTGAAAGGTATAATAAGCTGCATAAATTAGTGAAGTAGAAAGATACTTACAATAGAAAAATATTAACAAAGCCAAAATTTGTTGTTTTTTCCTAAAGTTGAATAGTATATATTTTTTAAGAATTTATTTATTCACACACCTGTAACCCTGGGGCTAATAATACATTATATGTTAATAAAAAATTTCAAAAGAATTGATTTGTTTATTTTCTGGAGAGGGGAGTGGAGAGCAAGCACAAGTAGAGTGGCAGCAGTCAGAGGGAGAAGCGGGAGCCTGAAGTGGGGTTTGATTCTAGAACCCTGGGATCCTAACCCAAGCCAAAGGCAGCTGCTTAACTAACTGAGCCACCCAAGTGTCCAAAAAGTTGATTAGTATTAATAGATCTATAACAAGACTATGAATGAAAGAAAAAAAGCATAAATTACTAATAACTGGAATGAGAAAGATGGCATCACCACATTCTATAGAGATATAGATATTAAAGGAATATTATTATAGATATTATAAAGATAATGGAAAAATTATGCCAATAAATTAAAATACCAAATAAGATGGAAAATTTTCTTCAAATTAGTAATTTAACAAAATCATCAATAGAAATAATAGAAAGTATGAATATGTATTACAAAATTATAAATAGTTCAGAGAAACAGAAGAGAGATGACAGAAATAGACCCTTGCATACACTGTGTTTCATTTATAACAAAGTAGACATTGGTAGTACACTGAGTGTGGATGGTGATTTTTAAGAAATGGTACTGGATAATTTGGGCATCTATATGGGAAAACATAAACCTTTAACCATATATTCTATATAAAAAATTTTCAGGATATATCCATGTTCATCCATGAATAAGAACTCATTATGGAATCTGATTTCCTTACACATTATTAACAACTATAATAATGGATAAAGAATATGAAAAACAACAACAACAACTGTTTTCAAACATTGGGGAAAATGCAGCAGAGAACTGTGGCCCAGGAGAAAAGAGAAAGTAAGGCCTATGATCACTCTGACTTTCTGCTTGAAGGTAATTCCTGAATTTCAGTAAAGAAAAAGGAAAGCAAAGCAGACCCTGATGATTTCATTGAATTGAGAAAAGAGAGATCAGTATTTGTGGAATCTACTAGAGAAAAGGAATAACACAGAAAAAGAAATCCCAAACTATGCATAATAGCACTTTTGAGTTTCTGTGTAGGGAGAAACTGTATGAGTCCTGGCAAAGAATAACTGTGAGGGAATGAAAAATTACCAGAGTTCTCTAAACCAAACAATTCCTAGGAATTCACAGAGGTATAAAATCATCACATGCCCAGGGAGCAGATTGGAGAATCTCAAAGAATATTTAATAGAGACACAGAATGGTTACACCCTGATACCTACTTAAACTAGTTCTGTAGTAAGAGTTCCTTAGATTTGCCATAGAAATATTAAGGGAGACAGAAAGAGAGAAGAGAGAGGTGGAGGAGAAGATGAGTGAGAGAGGGAAGGAGGAAAGAAAAGAAGAAAGAAAAAAGAGGAAAGAAGGAGAAGGAAGGAAGGAAGAATGAAGCTATTCCGCAAATCTCTAATTTTATTGAAGAAAAAAATCCAACACTCCTGAAAGGAATACAATACATTCTAGTTCTCATCAATATAAATATATTATTCAGTGACCAATAGTTTAAGAAGAAAAATTAGATATTAGGAAAGTCAGAAAATATGACACGTAACTAGGAAAGTAATGTTACTATAATTATATACAAAAATAAAATAAATGATAGAAATAGAGGAGATAATCACTAAAATAGCAATTTTTAATTGTTTTTAGTATTTAAAGGAAAACTGGAATTAATAAGAAGGGAAGTTGAAAATAGAATAATGATCCAATTGGAATGAAATGTACAATATAAAGTATAATGAATGAAATGAAATATCCAGTAGATGTAATTGAGTAGATTAAACATGGAAGAAGAAAAGATCATTGAACTTGAAGACATAGAAATTTTTCAGAAACTATCTAAATTGAGTAGCAAAACATACAAAAAGATAAAAAGAAGGAAAAACAGACCAAGAATATTAAAAGATTCAGTGATATCTGGACCAGTGTCAAGTGGTCTACCATTTGTATAATTGGAGTCTGAGAAGGAGAAGAGAGGGCAAAAATTTATAAAGAAAAAAATGACTGAAAATTTTCCAGAACTTATGAAAACCATAAGAATGCAGATCCAAAAAACTTAAGCAACTCTAAATAGGAAAAACACTAAGAAAACTACACCAAACAATAGTTTAATCAAATTGATGAAAACTAATAAATTAAAAAATTTATTAAAGCAACCAGAGACAAAATACATATTAGGTAAATGTAGAAGAAAAACTACAAGAATGACTGCAGATCTCATCAGAAACTAGGCACATTAGAAGACAATGAAAGATATCCTTAAGGTGCTAAAAAACAGACTTAATTTTTTTAATTTTTTATTATTATGTTTAGTTAGCCAACATATAGTACATCATTAAGTTTTTGATGTAGTGTTCAATGATTCATTAGTTGTGTATAACACCCAGTGCTCATCACAACACATGCCCTCCTTTTATAACCCAAAAATGTATACACAGGAAAAACATTTTGCAAATATGAAGGCAAAATAAAAACTTTTAAATACAAACTGAAATTGAGAATTTCTCAGTGAAAGATATGAACTAGCAAAGCCTGGGTGGCTCAATCAATTAGGCCACTGCCTTTGGCTCAGGTCATGATACCAGTGTCCTGGGATCAAGTCCCACATCAGGCTCCTTGCTCAGCAGGGAGCCTGCTTCTCTCTCTGCCTCTGGCCGCACTGCCTGCTTGTGCTCTCTCTCTTTTTCTCTGTCTCTGACAAATAAATAAATAAAATCTATGGGGAAAAAAAAGAAAGATATGAACAAGAACATGGGAAGTTGGACCTATACAAATGGTTAAGATTGCTGTAATTGACTCTTTACTCATCACATAGAATCAGAATGTCAAATAAGATTCATAAAATCAGAGACACTGCCCTGTATCACGTTTTACTGAATAATTTTAAAACATAAAGGCAATTTAAGAAAAGTTCAGATGAAGAAGAGAGAGAGATCTGACATGAGAGTGGGGTGTCCTTTCTTACCAGTTAGACATGCCTCTTTGGCCTTGAATATTAGAGGGCTCTAAGTGAGGTTCATGGGGTTCTTCACCAAGTAGGGAGTATTTATGAAACAGCTCAGAGGGTTATATAATCTAAGTGACATCTTTTGGGACTACTTCTCATATAAATTAGCTTCTATTTACTATGGGATCCCCAGCTAGGGATATTTCGAACATCAGATCTCTTTTATTATTTCTAATAATACCATTAATCTGTTGGAGGTCCACTTAGCAAAGAGACTTTTCAGGTACTTGACATTTTTTCTTCCTCTGAGGGATTTCTTCCAGGTAAAAGAATAAATGGATAATAGACCATTTGCTTTAACTTCTTTCTTCTATCTTTTCAAAGCAAAATTAACAACTATTTATTTTGAATTTATAACACATATAGCAGTATAATGTATAACAAATAAAGCACCAAATCAAGTTATGGGGAAATGGTTTATACTATTATAGATTCTTATACTGTACTAGAAGTAGTATACTCTAATTTGAAATTTGTCTATAATAATTTAAAGATAATGCATATTTCAAATCCAAGGAACAATTAAAACAATAAAAAATATGTATATAGGAACCAATAGTAAATGTAAAATGGAATTTTAAAGTACACATGAATCCAAAATGAGGCAGGAAAAGAAAGGAGGAAAAATAATAAAGAAAATATGAAAAAATATAAATAAGTATCAAGATGATTGATATAAATTTAATCAAATAAATAATCAGAGTAAATATAAATGATTAAATAACTCTCTTGAAAGGCAGAGATTTTTCACATGGGATAGAAAACCAGGACCCAACTATATATGACTCTTAGGAAATACAAATTAGAAGACATATGGATTAAGGTAAAGTGTAACTATCTAGATATATATGCACATTTTAAGCATAAGAAACATGAGTGGTTATAACAAATCAGAAGTAGACTTCAGAACAAGAAATATTGCCAGGACATTGGCATTTCTATGACAAAAGAGTCAATTTACAATAAGACCTAAAAATCCTGTAAATGCACCTAATATCAGAACTTCAAAGTAAGAAGCAAAAGTTGAAAAAACTGAAAAATTTAGAAAGGCAGTCAGTTATTATTAGAAATTTGAAACTCTTCTTTTATTAGGTGATGGAACAATTAACTACCAGATGCCAATAACCAAAATGCTTAAAGCAGGCTGTAAAGTGTACTACTAAATGAAGTGTTAAATTTATACAACCAAATTGGAACACTGGCAGCATCTAGTGAAACTCAATACTGGCTCCGTAATCCAGAAATCTCATTCCTTGAAATACACTGAGTAAAAATACGTGTGTAAATGCATGTATTAGTTTAACAATCAAACACTAGAGTCAACTCAAATGTCTCTCAAGAGTAGAGTAGATAAATATAGTGTGATATTTTCTTAAAATAAAATACTGTATAGATATTAAAATGAATTGTCTATAATTACACACATAATATGCATGAAATTCACATTAATGTATAACAAATATAGCACAAAATCGAGTTATGGGGAAATGGTGTATACTATTATAGTTTCTTATATTATACTTGAATTACTGTACTATAATTGGAAATTTAACCGTGGTAATTTAAAGATATGTCATATTTCAAACCCAAGCAACAATTAAAACAATAAAAATGATGTACATAAGAAACATCTTACCATAGTAATACCTTTATGATAGTAAAGGTAAAATGTAATCTAAAAGTACACATGAATCCCAAATAAGACACGAAAAGAAGGTGGAAAAAGAATAAAGTGCGTTGTGTTAAAGAAGTCAAATACAAAAGGGTATGTACTAAATTATACCATTTACATGAAACTAAAAAACACAAAGAAAAATTTTATGCCATTTGTACTCAGGTCAGTGATTTACTATAGGGGTTTAGTGAATATGGGACAAAAACAAGGCGCTTCTTAAATATTAGTAAAATTTAATTTTTTATGTGGCCGCTGGTTAACAGGTATATTTCCTTCATGAAAATGTTTTTATATGTACACTTTTAATTTCTCTATCCACATAAAACTTCAATAATCTCTAATACAGAAAAAAAAAGAGAAAGCTAGAATGCTGGAACAAGTGAAAAATGCTAATGAGAAAAGAGATATTGATATATGCATATACATATTTTTTAAAACACCGTGATGGCAGAAAGAAATCTCACTGTGCATTGTAGCTTTGCCTACAATGGACTTTGAGACTTTGTGACAATCACTTCATTTCTCTTGCTTTAAACTTTCCTCTTATCAGACTGAGTCTGTCTAGCTAACATGTAAAGTATTATTTAATATAATTGCTATGTATTGCTACATACAACATTGTCAGGGCATAAGTAGAGTGGCAAACTATTGGCATGATATGGAACGAGAAAATGTATAGAACAATTGGATTGGATACCTCTTTAATAAAAGTTTGAAATAAAGGAAAAATAAAATGCCAGAAATGCCTTTTACTTTTCTGTATCCATTTATATGTAATTTAAAATTTTTAACACATTTCTTTTTCAGGATTAAAAATGTGTTTGCAGACAGATTGGCAATATATCTGGCTTGAAAAATTAAAATCACATATGTTATACAATATGTATAAAATTATCCTTCTGTTTTTCAAACAGATATACTACAAATGCCAGGAACAGAAGTTATATTTCCTCTATTATTTTAATTTGCATTATTTTTTCACAGAAATAAGAGCATACTCTTTTAATCCATTTTTTAACTAGTCATCTATTGAAGTATTGAAAAATTAAATTTTTGGTATATAAACAATAAAGAATGCATCTACTTAAAAATATTGCAAACTTAATAATCTGATATTTATGTTGAATCTCTACTACTCTCAAGATCTGATGCTGGAGAAATATACAATCTTTGCCTTCTCAAACATGTAGTATATGTGTAATTAAGTTTTATCTTTAACAAATCCAATGGATATTTTAGATGCTTACCCAGAATATGTCTAACTTTTACTCCATGAGTGAGGGAGAATTATTGTTTCCTTTCTATATCACTGAAACTCAATATAACCAAGAAGAATGTCTTCCATCTCCCTCTCCTTTTTCATTTTTAAAAACATTTATTAGTTTTATTAGTTTTTCCTTCCATTCAGAAATGCAAAGTAGGAAAATATTCCCCACAAATATCTCATCCTCTTAATCCTTGAAAATATGCATGTATACACTTGTATATGCTCTCATACACCTATGTACAATACATATATGTATGTATATATAGTATGCATATACATAAAATGAATATGCATAAGTATATATGTATAATACACAAATTAGTATGCATATATATACAAATATAGTAAAAAATCATGTTGCAAAATTAAGCAAAACATCTCCATACTCCCTCAAAGTAACAGAGTTAAGAAGTTTATTATTACTACAGAAAAAAATTTAATTCCTATTTATATGTTTCTAAGTGTGTATATATGAATGTATCATATAGGTTTCATATATGAAATAGTATATACAGCATGTCCATTAAATGAAAGAATAAAGAAGCAGAAAGATTCCTTGGTACAATCATTAAGTTCCTTTATTTCTCTTCTTCGAATGTCTTTCTAAACATTATTTGTGAA
The DNA here is from genome assembly GCF_022355385.1 of Mustela nigripes. Lineage (NCBI taxonomy): Eukaryota > Metazoa > Chordata > Mammalia > Carnivora > Mustelidae > Mustela > Mustela nigripes. Next base: position 113,023,420 of record NC_081557.1, on the reverse strand, counting down.
ACTTCTCATTGCTCTCTTTTCACTGGAACCTGGTGCAAACCTTATGAATTTTCTAATCATGCTCATGAAGAAAACTCTTCCAGTAACTTCCAGCCCCCAAACAGTTTCATTTCAGTCATACTTCATTCCAGTTGAAAACATCTCTTTTCCCCTGGTTTGGGCTGGCTACGGAATGGTTGCCAACAGTGGAAAAGAGGGTAGTCATCCTCTTTGTGTTTTTATCATTCACCTCGTCCTTTTCCTCCTTCTCTCCCAGCCTGTCAAGTGTGGTTTCTGAACCCCACACGGTCAGAGTACTCTAGGAGACGGGAAAGCTTAAGGAGGCTGCAAAGGTCTTACTTAACTGACACTTTTATAAATTATCATCTATGTTCTGTGAGCTTAGCAGATGTTGAAATTAACTCTGGTAAAACTGTTTTTGTTCTACAAAGGCCTCCGCATGGCTAGACACTTCTTCCCCACGTTCTTGTTGAATTGCATGCATTTCTCTAGCTAGTTCCTATCTGTTCATGGCCATCTGCTTATAAACCTCCAGCCTTTTTCAGCTGAGGCCTCCTTCTCTTTCTAGGTGAAATTCAAGCCAACAATCCCTTGCCAACACTCATGTGGCAGAATTGATTTGTTTTTGATCCATTGACTTTCTGAGCCCTGCCCTCTTCTCTTCAGAGCCTCAGTCTGCTTCATGCAGGCTCTATTTAATACAAGCTATCAGTTTATTCATTTCAATATCTAATAGTAGCTCATAAAATCATTTGTTATTCCCTATTTGTTGCTTCGCCAATAATTAAGTTTATTTCTCATAACATTTGCTACTTTTTCAATTTTTAGAAATGTTGGTAAGTAGCCTTCTGAGATTTTACCTTCCTGCTAACAGGTGATGAGAATACCTATTTCTCTATACTGTAACTGACACTGGTGTGGCAGATATTGTTGTTTGCCTTATTATTCTAAAAGTGTTTGTGCATCTACGGCCATACCACCCTGAACGCGCCCGATCTCGTCTGATAAAAGTGTTTGTGCATTTTTCCTTAGTTTATAGAATTCCAACATGCCCAGGTCAAGATGAGGAATCATGACTAGCCTACACTGGCAATTTCAATTTTCTTCTCTTTTGTCATTTACTGGATTTATGACTGTTATTCAAAAGACGATGTCTGCTGGAAAGTCCCAAGGAAGGATTTTTGCTCTCTTCATCAGGTATAAAAATGTGATCATTAGATCTGAAGCAGTCATGTTGCTACTGTATGTTGACAAGCTTAAGGATAAAAATCCAACAACTTGGAGATAGCACAGAAAGGATTAGAAAGTATGGGGGTTCTGGATGACATTGCTGAACTATCATATTAATCATAGATCTACTTATAAGATTCTTATAATCTTAGATCTACTAATTCTTATAATCATAGATCTACTAATAAAATTCTTATTATGTGAGTTAATGAAAAAAAAAAAAAACCTATTGCTTAAGTCACTTCAGGCAGGTAATCTGTTACTTGTGGTCAAAAGCATCTTAACTGATTTAATTTAGGATCATCAAATTTTAATTTTTTAGAAACTGAATGGACAAAAATACCTTTATTCCTTTTACAAGCTAGAAATGGAGCATGAAAAACAAAGACTATTTTTTGTTTAAAAATGAATCTAATAGGTCTCTCTCTCTCTGAAATAATGTATTATTTTGATTATATAAAAATATAGCCACAAAATAGGTAATTATTTCCATAGGTTGTAAAAAATTAAAAGAGCTGTTTGTTTTTAGTTGGCACCAGATTAAGTTTCACTGTGGGTAAACTCACTAAATTCAAATCCCCACCTTGTGGAGACACAGAACCTCTCTAGATTTTTTAGTATTTCTTAGACCTGGAAAATTATACCACATACTATGGGAATTTTTATTTCTCCTAGAAACATTTCAGTGTTCATATATTATAAAATTTAGATACTTATTCATTTATCTAATATGACATGAAAGGATAATAAAGTTTCTCTTAACTTCCAATAAAGCTAAATGATTGCAGTCAGAATCATTCCCCAGTGGTAAAGACTCTCTTTAACCAGATTTTAGTCAGCGTCCTCCGAGCTCTGTTCTTGATAAGCCTCCTTCTTGACTTGTTATCCTGCATTTGGCAAGCCCAGTTTTAGTGGAGAATTCTGCTAAACCAGATTAGCAAAAACATCCCCACCATTGATATCTGATCAAGTTCATTGTGCCCCATCCTTGAGATCTAATTCTTGGACTGCTCTTGGCAAGAATCCTGCTAAGTTATTTTAGCAAAAATTACCCTGCCTCTGATAGTTGATCAAGTTCCTGTTAGTAACTTTCTATCCAGTGACCCCCTCACTCTGCATGTTGGCCTGCTATGTTTGCTAAATTCGGAGTTGAAGTATGTTATAGCCTGAATTTTCTTCCCTCTAATGAAGTAGCTTTAAATAAGACTGTTTTGCTATTTTTTAAAGATTTTTATCTATTTATTTGTCAGAGGGTGAGAGAGAGAGCACAACAGGGGGAGCAGCAGGCAGAAAGAGAAGCAGGCTCCCTTCGGAACAAGGAGCCTGATGTGGGACTCCAACCCAGGATCCTGGGATCATCACGGGACCTGAAGACAGATGCCCAACTGACTGAACCACCAGGTGTCCCTGTTTTGTTATTTTTAACAATGTCTGCTGCAAAAAGGTTTTTTTTTTTTTTTTTTTTTTACACTTGGTTAATTTACTGAGATATTAGGAAGATCAAAGCCCTAAACCAGAGCACCTTGGGATCCATATTTCCAAAGAGATAAGGCCCAGACTTGGATACATCTCCAGCTCAAAGGAGTAGAAGACATTGAGAGTTTATGTAGGCCTTAAAAAGGCCTATTTGTATCCCAAAAGGTTAGGTAAGAACAGTGTCTTTCCATCTCATGTCAAAGGAGCAGAGTTTTTTCACTTTTCTCTCTGGAGGAAAAGGAGAGACAGTGGCTTCACTCTTGTGAAGAGTGGCGGTCACTCTTATATAAGCGGTGAGTTGGTATTCCTGAAAAAACTAGGAGCCATCATTCTGCCACTTTAGGCCATATCTTATTGAAATAGATCCTAAGAGCAAGACCAACCAACCCATTGGATATTCAGAACCTAATGAAGCTGAATAGTTTCTTTTTCTTAATAATTCGACCAGATATTCAGTAGTAAATTGTTCAAGAAAACTATTAAGAGATAATCAAGACAGGAGGAGAGAAGGAAAAGAAAAGGGAAAGACAGAGAGGGTAGAGAAGCCAAGGGATTCCAGAAGGCTGAAACATTAACCTTAATGTTTGCCTTTCCATTTGTAATCCCCTTTATGTTTGACCCTTTTTTTGTTCTCAGTCCTTTTATTTCTGTAATTACTGTCTCATTTGTTTTTTGGAATCATCACTGCCTCACACCCCATGTTCCACCCAAGTTATTTTCTGTGTGTGTGTGTGTGTGTGTGTGTGTATTTGACAACAAATGATTCTTGGGTAAAATATTTTGTTCACCTTAAACTAAGATTTTAATGAAATGTACATTTTAGAGTAATGTCAAATCAAGTGGTAGAACTTCTGTGACTATCATTCTATATTTCTTCTTTCCTATATAATAAGTTGCTAGTATAGCTAACCAAAGATAGTTAACAGTACTTTCAATAAACATATTTTTGAGATAAAATTCTTAAAACTATCCCAACCTAAATTAACTTTTTCACTTATTTTTAACTTGAAAACTGATCTTTGAACTTATAAAATGTTACTGAAAAGATATATCTTTGATAAAGAATGTGTGTTTTGTTTTTGTTTTGTTTTTTAAGCAAGAGTTTTCACTCTCTATGCTATGAATTCTGCCCTTACTTTTTCAGGGTAATGGATTCTGGAGATTTTATTGATAAAATTTAACAGTGGGTTCATTTTTATAGGCCAGTGTTTCATAAATCTCCCTCAATAACAAAATCACCAGGACAGCTTTAAAATACATATTAATTGAGTCTCATTCCAGTCCAACTAAATCAGTGAACTCCAGGGATGGGTCTAGGAATTGTCTATTTTATTTAAATGACTGCAAAGTATTCTAATGACAAATCGTGTTTGTAGCCACTGTTATAATTTTTATAATAGGATCCACAGTAGTATTACTTGTAAACATTAAAAGCAGCAAACAAAACATGATGGACAAATCCTACTCACAGGTATTTTTGAATTAAATCATCTGGAGTGGAGCCCGGGTAGTGGTATTTTTTCAATGCTCCCAAGGTGATTCTAATGTGCAGCCCAATTTAAGAATCTTTACACAGGTATGCCACAGAAGCTCTCAAGCTTAGAATGAGCCTTTCTGTGAACTATCCCTGGGGGATTTAGTTACATTATTATCATCAGACCTCTATCTCTGTTATAATCTTTGCACTGTTCAGAAACTTCTGGCACAGGGAAATATCTCAATCAAAATCTCACAGCATCCAGTTACAGAGTCACTCAACTTGGCCCCTGAATAAGGGAAAAGATTTGGGTGGTGCAGGAAAAAATGTACCTTTTTAACAACCATGAGGGTTCAGTATGTGCCTAGCAAATTTATTTATTTGTTGTTCATCAATTAATTCATCCCATAACTATTTATTGAGTATCTCATATATTAGACACTACAATAGATAGTGAGGAGCATCTATTATATATCAGATACTATAATAGATAGTGAGGGTAGATATTTGAGCCTGAGTGGAAAAATGAGTCATTAAGCAATTACACTAAAAACTACAAATGAAGAAGGGCAGGTTGACATGAGAGTCTACACTGAGGATAAATAGCTAAATTAAGAGATTGAGGGAGATTTCCTTGAGTAAGTGACATGTAAGGATTTGAAGGATGTGTTTTCCAAGTGTAGGTAGAAAGACCATTCTGAGGGCCCAAAGCTAAAGAAAATAGAACTTATCCCTAGGATTGAATGGAATGCTATTATATACATTAATCATCAACACAGTGAGCAAAGGAGGAAAATAAATGATTATGCAAGAGAGGTATATTATACAGAATCATATTACAGAGTTGGATAGGTCTTTTAAATTTTTTTTTACTTCATTCTAAGTTTATTTTGAATCAACTGAGTCATATAAACCAAAGCAGTAAAAAGCTATTGGGCCATGATGGTGGCTGTTGAAATGGAAGTAGTTGAAAATTTCAAGATATATTTGATAGAATTGGTAGAGTCAGATGGCTTGACAGGATATAGAGAATGTAAGTGATGCAGGTGTCGCTGTGAGTCCTGACTGTTGTATGTGGCTGATGGGATATCACTGCTGATTTACAGAGGACTTTAAGTTTTAGGAAGGATTTTGAGTTCCATTTTGGTTAAGTTTCTATGTAAATGCATGTGAGAAATTCAGATGGAGATATTTAGTAGGACATTTGATTTGTTACTCTGGCCATTAGAGGAGTAACAGTCATCTGGGTACATATTAAGAAGAGAGAGTATTGAATCCCTGGAAGTGGATGACATATCAATGCAAAAGACATTATAATTAAGAGACAAACCTTTGAGAAACTTCAGCAATGAGAGATTGAGAGAAAGAGGAACCTCTGGAGACATACAAAGAAAACATTAAATTGTGAGATTATGGCAGTCAAAGGATCTTGACTAAGATCTTGTGCTCTAAGGAGGAAGGAGTAGGTAGAAGCAGAAAATTGTCATAATGTACTTTCCAAAAAGAGCTGTACATCCAGATATGATGGAAACAACTGGGGAAATCATTTGACATCCCATGTTCCTCTGTGAAAAGTGAGAAAAATTTTGTTTTGTTTTGTTTTTAATATCCCAAAGAATACTCTTCTTATAAGAAGGAAGACAGTTGGGCGTCTGGGTGGCTCAGTGGTTTAAGCCTCTGCCCTTGGCTCAGGTCATGATCTCAGGGTCCCAGGATCGAGGCCCACATGGGCTCTCTGCTCAGCAGGGAGCCTGCTTCTCCTCTCTGTCTTTGTCTCCCTAATTGTGATCCCTCTCTCTCTGTCAAATAAATAAATAAAATATTAAAAAAAAAAAAGAAGAAAGAAGACAGTTATGAAACAGTGTCTTGAACCTAGTATCCATTTGTTACAGTTGGGCATTTTCACACTCTCTCCCCATGGGTACAACTTGGGAAATTATCAATCACTGAACTACTGTACAACATTGTGCCTATAAATAAAAATGTTGTATTGTACACTTAAAAATCTGTTAAGAGGCTAGATCCCATGTTGTATTCATACCACAAGAAAATAAAAATAAAATAAAACAAAATAAAAATATTCTTTGATCATTGCAACTATATTCTATAAGCCTTATTGTTCAAGGCCATATATATAAATGTGACTAAGATTAATTTAAAAAGGCATTACAGAGTGGTATGAAAGGTAGAGCAAAGCAAAATTCCTTGATAACACTGATCAGATTACTTTAAACATTGCTGAATAAAGTAGAAAATGATTAAATTTTAGATGGATTGGTTGATACGTGTCCTAAAAGGAGGTAAATTTTAAGTTGAATTTTAAAGGAAATGATGGATATTTTATGCTTAAAAAATATTTTGAGCTAAAAATCTAACTGCTATATATAAATTATTTCTGAAAGATTAACTGTGTAATTACCAGTGAATTCACTAATTAGTGAATTAAGTCACTAGACATCCTAAAATAAAAATAAATTTCATGAGTCACAGTTTCAAGACGCTATGTGAGTTAAATTATAGGTATCCAAAATAATTTTGCTAATGTAAACTAAATGCATACTGTCAAGTATTTGTTCATCTTTTCATAGTTTCCTGTATTTAAAAAGCAAACCAGATCATCTTAACATGTTTATTATTTTCATCCTTAACAGCACCACCAAATACTCCTGCAAGTGAGGCTTTATTTAAAGTATTATATTCTATATAGATAATTGAAATAGTAGGCTGTGACTATATTATGTTTTTTTCTGTAATAGAAACAAAGAATAACATAAATGTTTTGGATATTTGCCATTGCATTTTCTTGAATAAATTTGGGATAGTATAATCTCTATTTTACTGTCCACCTGTAAATGTGTTGTCTTCTACTGTGGCATGCTTTAGAGTTATGTGTTAGAACTGAACATTTTTTACTATCGCTAGTTCAACATTTTCTGGGGGAAAAAATAGATTATAAATCCAGAAACTGCATTTGATCTCAGTGAACTCTAATTATTAGCTGGGTTTTATTTTTAATTGAGCTGTCTAAAAAATCCTATTCCATTTCTACTACTCAGATATACCCCTATTAACTTCCCTGAGTGACTCCTTTGTTTGCTTCATAATAGAGTCCACTCTTTATATTTTGTTTGAAATTTACCACTATTTGCTTGAATTTAATAGTAGTTAACCCTTTTTCTTTTCCTGATAGTGATAATTGTTTTTCCTGAGAATTTCCCAATTTTGACTAAATTCCATTTCCTTCCTAATGAAGTCATCAAATGTGAGTTTTAATGCCATCTTGTGACTAAAATAGAGAAATGTTCATCATATTGCAGGAAGCCAAGAAAAGTCAGAGAAAGAAGTTTGAACTGTGCAAGGAAATATTCCCCTAAATAAAAGCCCATGATTTTATCACCAGCTTAATGTTTTTAAAAAATCAAAATATTATTATTATTGAAAAAATGTCAGTTCTTCATATAACACAACATATTCTCATAAATATGTTGTTGTACCAGCGCCCAGAAATTACAAAAAATCCCAAGATTGCTCTAGCTTTGCTCAGAGTAAAAGTTAACGAACTACAAAAATGCTATCATATCAAAAATGCTATTAAGATAGCCTTGAAGAATTACTTCTTATTTAGACAATCTTTATGTCCCATGGTAAGTTTAATCTTACAAAACCAATTCCATATAAACCTACACTGAATTTAATTTTACTGAGTAAGTTTTGTGTTAGAGATTGACTTGTTGGTGATTTATTTCCTCGACACATAAGTAGACAGCATTTCTTCCCTACCTTTAAGTTAGATGTGGCCCAACTAAATGTGCTTAGTTGGAATGTGTGTGCAAGTAATAAGTTCTAGACCCAGGACTAACCACTAAAATTCATGTAGAAACCATTCTGATCTTTCCTTCTTTGTTGGCCTGATAGATGATTATGGCAAACTTGAGACCCACATGCTGGAAATGACATATCTATGAGATGAAAAAAGGAGTCTGGGTTCACAAAATCTTTCCTAGAGAAGACCTTCTTATTGTCAGAATATCTCATTTCAATTTTTCTACTAAATTAAAACTTTTGATTTAATAATGATTTGATAGTAACTTGATTTGATAATGACAAAATCACTAAATTTTCTGTTAAAAACAAAAATTTTGACAAGCCATTGAGGTTTTGGTTTTATTTGTAGGAGTATTATCTTTTAAAACATTATTTTACTATAGTAAGAAAGCTCAGCATGAAATCTACTCTTTTAGCAGATTTTTAAATGTACAATATAGTAGGCATAATATTGTACAGGAGATCTTTAGATCCTGTGTGTTTTTTTATTTAAAAAAAAACTTATTTATTTATTTGACAGAGAGAGAAAGAGAGATCACAAGTAGGCAGAGAAGCAGGCAGAGAGAGAGGAGGAAGCAGGCTCCCCACTGAGCAGAGAGTGCGACACGGGGCTCAATCCCAGAACCCTGGGATCATGACCTGAGCCAAAAGCAGAGGCCCAAACCCACTGAGCCACATAGGCACCCGGTCCTGTGTGTTTTAATTTTATGTGTAGACTGGACTAGGCTAAGGAATGCAAAGAAGCCTGACAAATGTTATTTCTGGGTGTGTCTGTGACTGTGCCTCTGGAGAAGATCAGCATTTGAGTTTGTAGACATGACCCTCAGCAGTGCAGGTAGGCATCTCCAATCTGTTGAGGGCTTGAAAAGAACAAAGTTAGGGAAGGGAGAATTCACTCTGTTTGCACTGAGGCATCTAACTTATGCTTCCAACGTTAATGCTCCTGATTCTTGGGATTTTGGACTCAAACCAGGACTTACTCTATTGGCCCTCAGATTCCCAGGCCTTCAGAATCAGGCTGAATTATCCCTCCAGGTTTTACAGCCCTCCTGCTTGAAGATGGCAGATTGTGGGACTTCTCAGCTTCTATAGTACGTGAGCCGATTCCTATAATAAATCTGCAACTATATTTTTGTATCTTTATCAATTGCCTATATATGTATATACAAATATATCTCTATATATTTTTTTATATCTATCATCTATCTATCTATCTATCTATCATCTACCTATCTATCTAACTATCTATCATCTATATGCCCTATTGGTTCTTTTTCTCTGGTGAACCCTAATACATTTTGTATAATTAAAACTTTATGCCCACTGATTATATATATATTTCTTATATATTGGCATTTTACAAAAGAAAATAATACTATTCATAAACACTTTTTAAATGATATTTATATTGTTTTGTAAATGCTATTATTTTATTCATCATACTCTATTGCCTCTTTATTTAGCTTGTAAACTCACTGAAAATAGTGAGGCTTAATCATCCTTATTACTAGCAGCTGGTATATTAAATGATTGAATGAATTCCACAATCTAATAATTTTTGGTGAAAAATGTGAAATAGGCTTTATAAAAAATTTGTCAAGAGGCAATATTATGCTCTTTTAATCCCCATGTTTTATAGTAAATGTAGTAAGAACATTCTGAAACATTAATATTAAGCTTTAAAAACCTGATTTTCCTGACGTGACAATATTTCTGGGTAGACTGTGTTTCATCCAGAAATTGCTACTTCATTATTTTGATGAGCCATTACATTTTCTTCTTCCTTGTGGTTTCTGTGGATTTTTTATTTTTTACTTTTACAAAAGTCTGTGCCCAGAAACAAGACCATATAAAAGATGATAGAAACCTAGAAAGGAATTTGGAATTAAAAAAACTAATGAATATCTACAACATACTGTAATTGCCAACTATTTCCACTGTATTAACCTCCAAATTTGTTTGATAGTGTACACATAAGATGTTTTGATTTATAAACTGTATATATACATCAGTGTATTAATATAACACTTAATGTTAAGTATCTCCAAATTTTAGTTCAAATGAATTAAGACATTTACTAATACTGTCTTTGTGCACCTACAAGTGATCTTTGTGCTGGACTTTCTGGAGTGCTCAAACCTCACTTAAATCTCAGGACACAGGGCACCCGGGTGTCTCAGTTGGTTAAGTGTCTGCCTTTGGCTCAGGTCATGACCCCAGAGTTCTGGGATGGAGACCCACATTGGGCTCTCTGCTCAGCAGGGAGCCTGCTTCTCTTTCTCCCTCTGCAGTTCCCCTGCTTGTGTTCTCCTGCTCATTCTGTCAAATAAAGAAAATAAATAGGGGCGCCTGGGTGGCTCTGTGGGTTAAGGTTCTGCTTTCAGGTCATGATCTCAGGGTTCTGAGATTGAGTCCCACATTGGGCTCTCTGCTCGGCAAGGAGCCTGCTTCCCCTTCTTTCTCTGCCTGCCTCTCTGCCTACTTGTGATCTCTCTGTCAAATAAAGAAAGAAAATCTTTAAAAATAAATAAATAAATAGTTAAAATCAATCGATTGATCAATCAATGTCATGATACAATTGATTTTATGTTAGTTTTATTTTTAGGTGAATCTTAGGTAGTAAGGGGAAAGAGAGAAGGAGATTGAGAAGTAGATTAAGAGACTGATTTTCAGGGGCACCGGTGGCTCAGTTGGTTAATTGTTTTGCTATAGGCTCAGGTCATGATCCCAGAGCTCTGGGATGAGCCCCAAGACCCACACTGGGCTCCTTGTTCAGCAGAGAGTCTGCTTCTCCCTCTCCCTCTGCAGCTCCCCCTGCTTGCACTCTCTTCTCTCTCTCTCTTTCTCTGCCTCTCTCTTTCTGTCATATAAATAAATAAACCTTAAAAAAAAGAGAGAGAGACTGATTTTCAGTGTGAGGTAATTCCTCTAAAGCATTAAATAATTTTTCTTTTGTTAGTCAAACTTTTAGTCTTATAATTCTGCAGAATAAACAATATACTGCCTATTGCCTGTTGTTGTTATTATTAGTATAGAGAAAGAATGTATCAAATATATTATGATGTTTATGTTATCCAAATTTGTTATGTTGGGTTTTGGACTTTTATGAACTGCTTATTCATTAATTCTATTATATTTTAATGACATCGAATGCACTCAGTCAGGACCTAGTTCCAGCTTCCTGCAATGGCAGCCATAAAAAATGCATTAAGAAATAAATTGGTATGTCTGTATGCACCATCTTCAAGATTCATTATGATGTCTGGTTGTTAAAATATAGAGAAACCATTTAATTATATGATATGCTAGTAGCCTGGTGTTAGCCCACAGTAAGATAGCTCTATAAAGATTTACCAGCTCATCTAACTAAAGCCAGGAGCCATCATCTAAGAATTCCCAAAGGACTTAAATATAGAAAGGCCTCAATAATCTGGAGACTGCCTTTTTGGCAATATGCTGCATTTAGAGTTCACAGGACTGACATATAATAGTGATAAAAATATCAGAAAGAGAGATAAATGAAAAACAAAGGAAAACAACAAAGCGTAGGAGCTCAAGAGAAATGTAGTCCAGAAGAGTGGAAAAACTGCTCAGAGTCAGGCCAGTTAGCGACAAGGACCATGAAAGCAGAATACAGAAAGATCCAAAGTGAGTGTAAAGAAGATAAATGTCTTCACAGTACTGTGATGCTAACATCTCTCTAGCCATCTATCCATGATAAACAATCTCCAAAGTACATTAGTGGTAGAAGGGTGATGCATTCTGCTTTCTGCCAGGGCATTTGAGAGAACAGCATAAGCTATTCAACAATAATGAATACAATATTTAATAATTTTAACACTTCCTATCTGCAACATGTTATTCTAATGTATGAGTGTAGAATGCAAATAATTCCAGTTGAGAGAGGAACTACCCTGATCGTCACTTTAGTGATGAGGAAAGGGATACACAGAGAGGTTACATACCTGACCGTAGACACTAATACTACAAAGTAGCAGAGCAAAATTTTGAACCTAAAATCAAAGCTCCAGAGGATATCAGTCCAAAAAAATGTTTGAGCAACTTTAATCACGTGCTAGGCACTATTCTATGCATTTTAGATACATAAGTGAACAAAAGATCCCTCCCATCAGAGTTTTCTATCCTGCCTCAACAGCTCTAGAAGTCTTCACTGTATTCTAGAATGATAGGTCTCATTAATCATCGGTGCCTAGTGGAAATTAGCAATATGGAGTTTTGTTTCTAATCCAATAGTAATTCCTATATTTTTCAGAGAAATATTATTACACTAATGTGTAATTAGTAATTATTATTAGTACTTATAATTATTATTACATCAATGTAATATATAATGAACAGAATCTTAATTTCTCACAAATAATTTATTAATTCAAAGATGTGACATTCCATATTATCTTCTTGAACTAGGTAACATTCACCCTTATATCATAGCATCAACATCTACTGATTTATAGAGAGCAAAACTGATTTTCAAACTTATGACTTTGAGGACTGTCATTTTAGTTGACTTCAGTTATATTTTATTTTATTTTTTTATCTATATTTTATTAAGAAAAGAAACTTCAAAACTCATTATATATAATAACATCTAGATGCAGTAAAATGTTAGACTTCAGTTAACAGGAAAAACTAATTATCTGGGAAAGGTCATTCTCCAGTGATATTAAGAGAAACCAGAAATAAGGCCCATTTCCTGAGAGAGGTAAGCATTTTTCTTGACTTCACATATTCACATTGAAGGAAATAAGAAGATCAATCTTTGGAATTAAAATCTTGTCTGACATATAGGTCTTAAATAACTGGGCTTAATGGATCTATACATTAGAACTGAACTTTGAATCATCCCATTTGTTGCTTTCTCTTGAAGCTTACTACCTTAGTCATTACTCATTGAAGAGAAGTATCCTCCTAAATTAACATGTGTTCTCTTTCTTCAAATTCTTCTTAAAACCTGTAGTTGGGGGAAGTGTTGGCAATACTTGCATTGAGTTTTTCTGTAAGTGAGCTTCAATTCCCTGTGTTTTATGGCATTGTATTAAATGAAGTTGTGATTTCCCATGTATAACCTAAGTAATTTATTAGTAAAATAATAAATAGTTGGAGAAGTAATCCCCAAATTAATGGGTATTTTGCTTTCATTCCTTCTTTGCAAAAAATATTTCATAAGCATAACTTGGCAAAAACAGAGACATGCCACAAATTTTGTGACATGAAAGTAATTTTAAAACAGTCGAGGAAAGCAAACAACAGATGAAGCAAGCTTTGGAATATTTATTCAGTTGACAGTAAGATTATCATTATGCCAAAGAGCTTGTAGTCAACTTCTCTATGAAGTGAAATATCTTGTTTTATTTCAAAGCATATTAAAGTATTAATACCAAAAAAGCACTAGCAATTTTATAGTATATAACAACAAAAAGGCAGTTTATGTTGATTTGAGGAGCATGTTTTATTAGAGTCATGAAATAAACAAATAGCTCCATACCTATATTCTGGCTTTCAAACATAGATGTAGATAATAGATATAATGTTAAAAATGCTAATAACTCAGAGCAATAAAGAAATGACTGTTATACAGAAAATATTAATCCCTTTGTATCAAGCAGAAGTATTTGCATTGCTTTGAACAGTTTGAAAAAGAGTTACCACTATCCAACACTTAAATAATTCAACCAGCTAATAAAAGTCAGGATACAGTCCAGGTGTTCGAACTCCTGGCCCAGTGTTCATTACTTTCAGCCATGCATCAATCTGATGAGTGATCTGTATAAGTGAACTCTGTTGGAAGATTATGAATGTCAAGCATGGAGCCACTTCTGAGAACAGAGATGGCCTCTGTGAAGGCTTAATTAGAAATCAAATTACAGGGGCACCTGGGTGGCTGTTGGTTGAGCCTCTGCATTCAGCTTGGGTCATGATCTTGGGGTCTTAGGATGGAGTCCTTTGTTGGGCTCCCTGCCTCTTCTTGCTCTGCCTCCTCCCCACTGCTCATCCTCACTTGCTCTGTCTTTCTCTCAAATAAATAAAGAAAATCTTTTTAAAAAAATCAAGTTACGTGCCAAACACAAAGCACACATCCAACAACAATATGATAGTCTACAAATGTGTATCTTCATTTCAACTCTAAATTATTTCAATTAGGTGTAACTGTATTGTTGCCTTTCTCCTTTCTTAGTCTTCCTCTCTCAGAAAGACTATAGCACTTCCCCTTTCCCCAGAATAACTCAACAAGTTCTTTTGGTTCTATTCACTCCAATGTACTGCTGCATACTGCACATTAATTATCCACCTGGTTTCTTTATTTTTAGTGCTTATTTTTTTAATGACTAATTGTATTAGTTTGCTAGGACCATCATAACAAAATACCGCAAAATGAGGTCATATTGGAGTAGGATGGATCTAATTTTTTTATAAAAAGATATTTTATTTATTTACTTAAGAGAGAGAGAGCATGAGTAGGGAGGGAGGTGCAGAGAGAGGGAGAAGCAGACTTCCCACACAGCCCAACACTGGACTGGATCCCAGGCCCCTGAGAGCATGACCTGAGCCGAAAGGAGATGTTTAACCAACTGAGCCACCCAGACACCCCAAGATGGCCCCTAATCTCATAATAATTATATCCTTATAAAAAAGAGGAAATTTGGACATAGACATATGTACATGTGTACATCTGCTATTACCTTATTTGTAAATAAGGTCATATTCTGAGGTACTGGGGATTAGGAATTCAACATATGAATTTTGGAGGGACACAGTCCAACCCATAACAGTAATATATACTCAAGAAAAACATTCAAACCATTAAAAATAGTATTCAGTATAAAGGAAGTATTTCCTCCCCAAAAATCTTACACCAGAGTTCCCTCTCCAAAGACTACTAGTAACACTTTCTTTTCTTTCCAGAGATAGGATAGTCTACATAAAAATAAGTATGATTATATAAATATTTATATTTTTTCACACATGTGCCAGCTTGATGTAAAGTCACTGTTCTTTAATCTCTTCATTTTAAAGTAATTAAGATTTATTTTAAGAAAAAATAATGTATGCAACTTTGTGGAAAGTGAAAACATTGAAAATCACCCACGTTGTCACAACTAATGCTACCACCTCCTACTTATGGATACTGCCATCTGCATTCTTTACCCCATATTGGTCATGGAATAATAATCAGCCATTGCACATGTAACTAAATGTTTATTGTTCTTTTCTACTGGCAGTTTTGAACAAAAGAGTTGCATGTGGAAGGGCTGAATCATTTCATGGTTAAGTATTTAATTCCCAGTGTGAGACACTACATTCTCTCTTTCTCTCTGCCATAACTACCAGCAATACCTGGGATGATGGCCACATTATCAACCCTCATCTAATCGACAAGATATGTGAAGTTTAAACAAAAAGTAAACCATTATTATTTAAGCTATTGAAATTTGGGGGTTGTTTTGCACACAGAAAGACATACAGCTCAGTCCGTTTATGTAACATACACATTGTATCTATTTTTTTATTTAAAAAAATCCAGTTAGCCGGATGGCACTGTTTTGTTTTGTTTTTAATTTGACAGAGAGCAAGATCACAAGTAGGCAGAGAGGCAGGCAGAGAGAGAGGAGGAAGCAGGCTCCCCACTGAGCAGAGAGCCCAATGTGGGGCTCGATCCCAGGACCCTGAGATCATGACCTGAGCTGAAGGCAGAGGCTTAAACTACTGAGCCACCCAGGCGCCCCTGGATGGCACTGTTTTTATGTCTATTTTCTCCAACTTTGTTTTGATTAGTGTTAACATGATGAGAACCTTGCTTTTTGTTGTTGTTGTTGTTGTTGTTTTTTAATCTCCAAGTTAACAATCCCTTCTTTTTAATTGGGAAAATTATGTTTACATTTAGTTTGGTTATTGATATGTTCAAGTCTAAATCTATCATTTTCTTTTTTTTTTTTAGGATTTTATTTCTTATTTGACAGAGAGAGACATAGCGAGAAAGAGAACACAATCAGGGGGAGTGGGAGAGGGAGAAGCAGGCTTCCAACTAAGCAGGAAGCCCGATGTGGGGCTCCATCCAGGGACCCTGGGATCATGACCTGAGCCAAAGGGAGAGGCTTTAATCCACTGAGCCACCCAGGTGCCCCAATATGCATTTTTTTTTTACCATGTTTGTGACCTTTCACTGATTTTGAGCAATTTGATTATAGTGCAAATTTTTATAGTTTTCTTCATTTTTTTTTAATATTCGGTTTCATTGAACTTCTTGGATCTGTGAGTTTGTTCTTCCATCAAATGTGATATATTTGCCATTATTTTTCAAAAATTTAAAAATCTACCTACCTATTCTCCATTTTCCATTGGAGACTCAAATGATCATATTTTAGGCCACTTGAGGCTGTTCCACAGTTCTCTTATACTTTATTTTTACTTCATTTTTTTCTTATTGTGTTTCATTTTGTGTGGTTTCTATTCCCATGCCTTCAAATTTTTACTTTACTTCTGCTTATGTATTAAACTGCCATTAATCTCATACACACCCCTGACAAGGACTCTTTGACCAAACTCTAGTTGGGCTTCCACCTTGACTTATAGAAACTGCAGACTTTCAGAACAAATGATTTTGTCCATCTTTCTCCCCACCACACATCCGCACATACCTTAAAAGACCTTAACAAATTCTAACATAGTTTCTATCACCTCAAGGCTGCATTCCTAGGATAATCCTTCCCCACCTTAAAGTGCCTGCCTGAGAAAACTCAAAGCTGCCAAAGAATTTTACTGTTTGTTCCAGCCAATATCTGAAGAGAGTGCCCTGTCTCCCATTCTCTGTGGGAGAGCAGGAGCCTACCTCGGATAAGCACCAGTTAGCAAACTCAAATGGATTTCACATGGACCAACATTTTCCATTTTTGTAAATTTCTTGACTCTGCTTAAGCCCCCACAGTTCCCATTCTCTTTTTAAAATGCTCAGTCATGGAGAGCCAGGGTGGCTCAGTGGGTTAAAACCTCTGCCTTTGGCTCGGGTTCTGGTCTCAGGGTCCTGGGACTGAGCCTCACATTGGGCTCTTTGCTCAGCAGGGAGCCTGCTTCTCCCGCCCCTCCACCCGCCTGCCTCTCTGCCTACTTGTGATCTCTGTCTGTCAAGTGAATAAATAAAATCTAAAAAAAAAAAAAAAAGTGCCCAGTCACCTCTTTACAAATCTAAGCTGAGTTCAGTCCATACTGGACCCTGTTACCTTTGCAACAGTGTATTACTATATATTTCTCTACTACTAAAATCTGTTCCACCTGCTTTTACTAATGTCCACCTTGATCTTTGACACCAGATTCAGTCTCTCCTCGTTTCAGGAACATGCGATTTATAGTTAAAATAACTGTTTTTTGGTTTGTTTGGTTGGTTTTTGTCCTCTTTACCAATTCTTGCTTTAGTATTTTATGTGTAGACCAGAAGAGTCTCAACAAAGGGGTCGATTTTGCACCACACTTAGTCAATGACATTCTCTTTAATCTATGCCGTTTGAATTACAAGTGTTTCCACTCTATCTGATGGAAACACAAACTATTCCCAGCTGCGTCTTAGCTCAGAGGCTTTTTGCCTCCGCTTTTTTTCCCAAGCGGTGCTCTCCCTAGCCTGGGGTAGTTTCCTCTTGGTGACTATTTAGCTGGAGCCTTATTTAGCTGGAGCCTTGGGAGAAAACTTTGTGCAGAATTTCAGAGCTTTCCTTTCTCCAGCTTTGTCTTGCCTGGCACCCTGCCTAGTGAGTTCTAGCTTCCCGGGCATCTCTGGAATCCAGTTTTATCTCCTCAACTTTGGGAGAACTTCAGGCTCCACCCAGGTTGCCCCTTCTGTGGCCCTACAGAGACACCAGCTCCAGAAGGAGCTTTCCTTCATTTGTTTCCCCTATTTCATGGACCACTGTCATTCACTGCATTTTTCCTAAGCCTGATAAACTGTTATATCAATTTTTTCTAGTTCTTTTTTTATGTGCCAGAGGATAAATATCGTACATGTTTTTCTATCTTACCCAGAAGCAAAAATAACCCCCCAACCAAATTTGAATAGAAATTAAAGCTTGTTATCTCCCTTTATTATATCCCCAACCCCTCACTATATTTGACATTTAACAGGGCGTCTAAAATGCTTGTTGACCAATCAGTAAGTGAACCAGGAATGAATGTCACACAGAAAAAGATAAGATCATATTTCCTTCAAGATTAAACAAACGTAAATGTGCTTCTCTGTTAAAATCTTCAGTCTCCCCTGGGGATAAAAATATATGTTTATAAAAAAAAAAAAAAAAGATAATTAAAAAAAAAAAAATCTTCAGTCTCCAAAGATGCTCACATTGTCTCACACACACACACACACACACACACACACACACACACCATTTTCTAATTTGTTCTTTTCCTTTCCTGAGGAAGTTTTGTGATCATAAATCACACTCACTTCTCTCATAACTGACACAATCTATGGTAGACAGGATTCTGGCTGGTTTCTGCCTTGATCGTCTGGATGATTTTATTCTATTTTATGTGAGACATGACTTCCTAATTGCTGAATCCAATGTCTGTTTTGGCGCTTATTCTTGTTGACACCTCTTGAGGATCTGACACCGTAAATCAGAAACCTTTTTTTTTAAGTTTTTATTTTAATCATCTGGTGCTCATCACAAGTGCTCTCCTTAATCCCCATCACCTATTTCACCCATTCCCAACCCCGCTTGTTTGTTTGTTTGTTTTAATCCCACTTATGAGTGAAAGCATGTGGTATTTGTCTTTCTCTGACTTATTTCCCTAGCATTGTACTCTCTGGAACCCTCCACGAATCATTTCCTGCTTGATAAAAAATTGTTTCTTTTTCTCTTACTTTTTCACGACTACCTTTTTTAAGTTGCTGACATACGACTTGTTGGAACTGACTTCACATCCCAATATGCTGAAAAGCTCAAGCATGGGAGCGCCTGGATGGTGCAGTTGGTTAAGTGTTGGACTCTTGGTTTCATCTCAGGTCATGATCTCAGGGTCTTGAGATCAAGCCTCATGATGGACTCCACACTCAGTGGAATCTGTGTAAGACTCTCTGCACCCCCTGCTAATGCTCGTTCTCTCTCTCTCTCTCTCAAATAAAATAAGTAAATCTTTAAAAAAAAAAAAAAAAGAGCTAAAGCATGACTTGGCTTCTCAGTTTCCTTTATTCTGTCCCCCTACCAATCTTTATGTTTTGTTGCTTTAACATGTAGTTCACAGCATTCATTTTCTCATTTTTTTCCTGTCTATAATTACTCTCTAAGTAATTCCATATAAATCTAATGGCTTTTAAAATCTATGTACAGTTATGACTCTGAAATTTTTTTCTATAGCTTTGCCCTTGTCACTGAGTTCTAGACTTCTTTATCTGATTACCCACCTGACATTTCCAACTGGCCATCTAATACATATTAAAAAATATAATATGTTGAAATGATTTTTGTCCCATCCATTTGTAAATTCAAAAAAAAAAATCCTAACCCAGTAACATTTTTGAACAAAATATAGCTCTTATTTTTTGAATCCTTATTTTATTTCACAGCTCACATTCTCTCAATCAACAAGCTTTAAAAATAGATTTCAAATGTGTCCATTTCTCAAATTCTCAACTCTACTACTCTTGCAATTCATAATTTTCCACCTAGATTATCACAATTCTCTTAAATGATCCCCTTCCTTTGATACCTGATTTGCTTTTGAAAAAGTCCTCCATATAGCAAACAGAAATGACACTTAACTTGTAAATTGGATTATATAACTCTCCTCAAATCATCCAATAGCTTTTTATTGCATATCTAATAAATAGAAGTTTTTATGTAATATGTCAGTTTGCTAGGGCTGTGACAACAAAGCACCACAAACTCCATACCTTAAGCAACAGATAAGTATTGTCTCATAGGTCTGGAAGCTAGAAGTGTAAAAATGAGATGCTAAGGGTTGGTTCCTTCTGAAAGCTGTAAGAGAAGATATTCCAGGTCTCTCTCCCTGGCTTATTGATGGCCATCTCCTCCCTATCTCCCTTCCCAACATCTTCCCTTGATGCACGTTTTCCTCGGTATCCAAATTCCTTTTTTATAAGGACAACAGTCATGTTGAATTAATTCAGATCTAACTTAACGACTAAACTGCAGCTTGATTGTCTTTGTAAAGACCCCATCACCAAATAAGGTCAATTTCTGTGGTACTAGGGTTTAAGTCTCCAATATATCATTTTTGGGGAGAAAAAGTTCAACCCATAACACATGTTATGTATATAAGGTTTTATATGACCTAGTCCTTGCCTGCCTTATGAAATTTATGACATTCCTTCTGTCTCCTCATTCTGTTTTAGATATAATGAACTTTGTTGCTTCTGGCTCTATTGTTTCTCCTAACAGGGGGTTCATTTCCATTTCATTATCTTATACATGATGCCTACTTTGCCAGGAATACTTGATTCCCATATCTTCACTCTGTTTGTTCCTTTGTCCCTAACCAAATATCATTTCTTCAGTTATACCTCCCCATGATTGCTGTACTTAAGTGGCTTCCTCATCCCTCTTTATCTCTTCAACTACCTTATTCATTGTTAGAGTTATTATGTCTACTTGATGTTTGATGTGTTCTTTACTTATGTTTGTTTTTTCTCACCAAAATATAACTTTGTGATGAAAGGACAGTGTTTGTATTGTATATTTTATTACCCCAGAGACAAAAATAGTTCCCAGCACATGCATGTGGCATTCATTTATTCATTCCCAAGAACTCTGAAGCACAAAATGTTTGTTCTCAAAAAAAAAAAAAAAAAAAAAAAAAAAAATCTCAATTTCAGTAACAAGTAACAAGCAGGCTTTCACATTTGAAAATTTGAGGCATTTTTTTTTTATTCTGTTAAATTGGCAAGATAAATGGTAATAGTGCTGGCAATAGTTTTGTGATATGGGAAATCTAATGGACTTTAGGATGATCATAAATTATTACAATGGAAACTCTGGCAGTACAATAGCCCCCCCACCACCCCTATTCATAGGGGATATGTTCCAAGACCCCCACTGGATGCCTGAAACTGTACGTTGTACTAAACACTATTTAAACTATGTTTTTTTCCCTACACAAAATACCTATTATAAAATTTAATTTATAAATTAGGTATAGTAAGAGATGAACAATAGATAATAAAATAGTACAATTATAACAATATTCTTTTAAAAAGTTAAGTAAATGTGAGCTCTCTCTGAAATATGTAATTAAATATGATCTTATTACATTATGATGATGATGCGAGCTGATAAAATGCCTACATGATTAGATGAAGTGAGGTGAATGATACAGGCATTGTGACATAGCATTAGGCTACTATTGACCTTTTGACCATGCATCAGAAAAAGGAGGATCACCTGTTTCCAGACTGCAGTTGACTGTGAGGAACTGAAACTGCAGAAAGCAAAATTGTACATAGGCAGGGACTACTGTACTTATCTAGAAACATTAAAACATTTATAGCTTTGCACTTAGTCATTTTATTATTTTTTTTTAAATTTTATTTATTTGAGAGAGAGAATGAGAGAGAGAGAACATGAGAGGAGAGAGGGAAGCAGGAGAAGCAGACTCCCTACCAAGCAGGGAGCCTGATGTGGGACTTGATCCTGGGACTCCAGGATCATGACCAGAGCTGAAGGCAGTTGCTTAACCAACTGAGTCACCCAGGTGCCCCTGAACTTAGTCATTTTAAACATAATAGTATATCATGAGGAAATAACAAAATTTGCAGAAACAAGTCCACAATTAATTCAACACTTTAATTCTAGTCATGAGAAAGCTTAAAACAAATATCTAAAAAGCTAATTTCCAATTATAATTGTGTACAGCTGTATGCAACATATACCTCTCCTGCATTGCCTTAAGAAAATGGAAACTTATTTTTTCTAACTTAACTAAAGTTCCAAAGGTAAGCCCTTCAACAGTCTTGCAAGAGACCCAAGCTATTTGTGTATTCCTGCAATTCCATCCTTAGCACCTTGACTGTCATTATTATGTTGCCACGTGATTGCTAATGGGGTTGAATCATTGTTCCAGGGTTTGAATTATTTTTCTAGGAAAGAAAAGAAAAGCAAGAAAGAAAAGCTTTTTTTTCTACTAATAATGCAAAAGCTTTCTGCGAAAGTATTTTATCATATATCCACACCTAGAATGTCTGGGAAACAGTAGAGACACCCAATTTTGAGAGATTCATAGTGTTCATGTATATTTGATTGCCAACTCTTAATGTCTACTCCATGGGAAAAGGTCATTTTCTTTGGTTGAGACTAAGGAACAGATTTTGAAAGGTGGAATTATGTACAAGAAACTCATTAGATATTACCTTTGGTTCAATTTCTTCAATATCTATGTGGGTAGAGTGGTGAGGAAAGCAGAACTGATAGGTTTTTGTTTTGTTTTTTTGTGTTATTTTGAACTGTGATGGTCATAGCAGAGGTATGAGATTATTCAATGCTCAACTCTGAAACTGGCATAATCCTTTAAATTGTCCCATACCAAGGGGCAGGTACATTATACTCCATATTAACTGTCATTAGATGAAGAAAAGTTGATGTAGGGAAAGTTGAATTTTGATGGAACAAATCTCTTGGGTTGAAGGTACCATCCAGAGAGTAATACAGCTCAGAGCAATCAGTCATTAACATGGGCAGATATGGAGAAGTAAGTACTTAGGCTTGAAGGAGTGATCTGGGTGACACACCACAGGATCCACTTTGGTAAATAAATTGTGAATATTCAAATACAAAAATGCAGAGTTTAATGCAATGCTTTTGAAGAATTTTGAATGGCATAGAGAAATGCACATGAAAAGAAAGTTCTTTATAGATCTTAGATATCAGCCAAAACAGATAATCACATCAAAAAATGTGGAGAAGACATGGACAGACATTTCTCCAAAGAAGACATACAAATGGCTAACAGACACATAAAAAAATGTTCATCGTTAGCCATCAGGAAGATTCAAATCAAAACCACAATGAGATACCACCTTACACCAGTTAGAATGACCAAAATGAACAAGACAGTAAACAACATGTGTTGGAGAGGATGTGGAGCAAGGGGAACCTTCTTAAACTGTTGGCGGGAATGCAAGTTGGTGCAGCCACTTTGGAAAACAGTGTGGGGATTCCTCAAAAAATTAAAAATACAACTTCCCTATGATCCTGCAGTTGCACTACTGGGTATTTACCCCAAAGATATTGATGTAGTGAAATGAAGGGCCATCTGTACCCCAATGTTCATAGCAGCAATGGCTACAGCCACAAAACTGTGGAAAGAACCAAGATGCTCTTCAATGGATGAATGGATAAAGAAGATATGGTCCACATTTACAATGGAATATTACTCAGCCATCAGAAAGGATGAATACCCAACTTTTGTATCAACATGGATGGGAGTGGAAGAGATTATGCTGAGTGAAATAAGTCAAGCAGAGAGAGTCAATTGTCATATGGTTTCACTTACTTCTGGATCATAAGGAATAACACAGAGGACATTGGGAGATGGAGAGGAGAATGAGTTAAGGGAAATTGGAGGGGGAGACAAACCATGAGAGACTTTGGACTCTGAGAAACAAACTGAGGGTTTTGGAGGAGAGGGCGTGGGGAGTTGGGTGAGCCTGGTGGTGGGTATTATGGAAGGCACATATTGCAAGGAGCATTGGGTGTGGTACATAAATGATGAATTCTAGAACACTGAAAAGGCATAAAATTAAAAAAAATTAAATTAACAGAAGAAAAGTGTAAGACTTATAAAACTATATGTGGTATGATTATAAATGTGCATTATATTTGTATGTGTATATGCTGGAGAATGAAAGATTGAACATTGCCAATACACATGCTCTGGAATCTCTACCATTATGCACAGTTTATCCACATTTAACAGTACTGATTTGGAATTTACATATATAAGTACTTTGGTTGTCATAAAATGGAATTTCATTGGCTCCAGAAGAGACTTATACATATTTGATATATTTTAGTTTCTCACTGCTCCTTAGATTCAGTGTCTTTATAATTGCAATGACATGGAGTTCCTGGTTTAAGAATCATTATTTCCAGAACCAGGAAGAAATAGAAAACCTGAACAGACCCATAAGCAATAAGGAGATTGAAACAGTCCTCAAAAATCTCCAAACAAACAAAAGCCCAGGGTCAGATGGCCTCCCAGGGGAATTCTACCAAACATTTAAAGAAGAACTAATTCCTATTCTCCTGAAACTGTTCCAAAAAGTAGAAATGGAAGGAAAACTTCCAAACTCATTTTATGAGGCCAGCATCACCTTGATCCCAAAACCAGACAAGGATCCCATCAAAAAAAAGAATTATAGACCAACATCCTTGATGAACACAGATGCGAAAATTCTCACCAAAATACTAGCCAATAGGATTCAACAGTACATTAAAAGGATTGTTCACCACGACCAAGTGGGATTTATTCCAGGGCTGCAAGTTTGGTTCAACATATGCCAATCAATGTGATACAACACATTAATAAAAGAAAGAACAAGAACCATATGATACTCTCACTAGATGCTGAAAAAGCATTTGACAAAGTACAGCATCCCTTCCTGATCAAAACTCTTCAAAGTGGAGGGATAGAGGGCACATACCTCAATATTATCAAAGCCATCTATGAAAAACCCACCGCAAATATCATTCTCAATGGAGAAAAACTGAAAGCTTTTCCGCTAAGGTCAGGAACACGGCAGGGATGTCCATTATCACCACTGCTATTCAACATAGTACTGGAAGTTCTAGCCTCAGCAATCAGACAACAAAAAGAAATTAATGGCATCCATATCAGCAAAGAACTCAAACTACCACTCTTTGCAGATGATATACTATTTGTGGAAAACCCAAAAGCCTAAAACTTCTAGAACTTGTACAGGAATTCAATAAAGTGCCAGGATATAAAATCAATGCACAGAAATCAGTTGCATTCCTTTACACCAATAACAAGACAGAAGAAAGAGAAATTAAGGAGTCAATCCCATTTATAATTGCACCCAAAACCACAAGATACCTAGAAATAAACCTAACCAAGAGGCTAAGAATCTATACGCAGAAAACTATAAAGTACTAATGAAAGAAATTGAGGAAGACACAAAGAAATGGAAAAATGTTCCATGCTACTGGATTGGAAGAACACATATTGTGAGAATGTCTATGCTACCTAGAGCAAGTTACACATTTAATGCAATCCCTATCAAAATCCCATCCATTTTTTTCAAAGAAATGGAACAGATAATCTTAAAATTTATATGAATCAGAAAAGACCTCAAATAACCAAAGGAATATTGATAAAGAAAGCCAAAGTTGGTGGCATCACAATTCCGGACTTCAAGCTCTGTTACAAAGTTGTCATCATCAAGATAGTATGGTACTGGCACAAAAACAGACACACAGATCAATGGAACAGAATAGAGAGAGAGCCCAGAAATAGACCTTCATCTCTATGGTCAACTAATCTTTAATAAAGCAGAAAAGAATGTCCAAAGGAAAAATGTTGGAGGCCATGGCATGGTCGGAGTTGAGGACCAAACCAGGCCCTGACTTGTGTCTTTTTCAAAATCCAGATACCTTGACAAGGTTAAGGATGGGAAAGTTGAGTGCACTGAGAAAGGGTCGTGCACTCGCTTACGTGACTTCCCACACACTTTCCTTGCAGTAGGGAACAATGTGGCCAGAGTCCTGAGTTCCTAGTTAATCCTTGTTGTTCTGTACCTCCCATGATCCACTCCCTAGTTGATTGTTAATGGCTTTAGCCAAAACTACCTGGCTAATGGCTTTAGCCAAAACTACCTGACATCATGAGGTTTGCTTGTAGTTGATGTAAACTTGTTATAAGAACTTGCGGTCATCTGACTAGGTACTGATGTAATGCTCCTCCTATTCTGGTCTGCCTTATAAATGCTTGTAAGACATGGAATAAATTTGGCACTGTTGGACATCATCTTCAGTGTCCCTCCTGCCCCCATCTCTTTGTCTCTTAACTTTTTTTCATTATCCTCTTAGCCCCCATGGTTACCCTGGTCGATTCGTCGCGCTGGCCGCGACAGAAAAAAGACAGTCTCTTCAACAAATGGTGTTGGGAAAATTGGACAGCCACATGCAGAAAAATGAAATTGGATCATTTCCTTACACCACACACAAAAACAGACTCAAAATGGATGAAGGACCTCAGTGTGAGAAAGAAGTCCATCAAAATCCTTGAGGAGAACACAGGCAGCAACTTCTTCGACCTCAGCCACAGCAACTTCTTCCTAGGAACATTGCCAAAGGCAAGGGAAGCAAGGGCAAAAATGAACTATTGGGATTTCATCAAGATCAAAATCTTTTGTACAGCAAAGGAAACAGTTAACAAAATCAAAGGACAACTGACAGAATGGGAGAAGATATTTACAAAGGACATACCAGATAAAGGGCTAGTATCCAAAGTCTATAAAGAGCTTAGCAAGCTCAAAACCCAAAGAATAAATGATCCAGTCAAGAAATGGGCAGAGGACATGAACAGACATTTCTGTAAAGAAGACATCCAGATGGCCAACAGTCACATGAACAAATGCTGCACATCACTCAACATCAGGCAAATACAAATCAAAACCACAATGAGATACCATCTCACACCAGTCAGAATGGCTAAAATTAACATGTCAGGAAATGACAGATGCTGGCAAGGATGCGGAGAAAGGGGAACCCTCCTATGCTGTTAGTGGGAATGCACGCTGGTACAACCACTCTGGAAAACAGCATGGAAGTTCCCCAAAAAGTTGAAAATAGAGCTACCCTATGACTCAGCAATTGCACTACTGGGTATTTACTCTAAAGATACAAACGTAGTGATCTGAAGGGCACGTGCACCTAAATGTTTATAGCAGCAATGTCCACAACAGCCAAACCAGGGAAATAACCTATATGTCCATTAACAGAGGAATGGATAAAGAAGAAGTGAAAAAAAAATATATATATATATATAATGAATATTATGCAGCCATCAAAAGAAATGAAATCTTGCCATTAGCAATGATGTGGATGGAACTAGAGGGCATTATGCTTAGCGAAATAATCAATCAGAGAAAGACAACTATCATAAGATCTCCCTGAGATGAGGAAGTGGAGATGCAAGGTGGGGGTTTTTGTGGTAGGAAAAGAATAAATGAAACAAGATGGGTTCTGGAGGGAGACAAACCATAAGAGACTCTTAATCACACAAAACAAACTGATGGTTTCTGGGGGGAGGGGGGTGGGGAGAGGGTGGTGGGGTTATGGATGTTGGGGAGGGTATGTGCTATTGTGAGTGCTGTGAAGTGTGTAAACCTGGCAATTCATAGACCTATACCCCTGGGGCTAATAATACATTATATGTTCATATAAAAATTTAAAAAATTAAAAACAATCATTATCTTTCACAGATAAGAAGCAAAGCAAATGTCTAATGTTTTATTATACTCTTATACATTATATATTACTCCATTATTTTAACCAATTCCTTTCTTATTATATACTTCTAGTTTAGAATACTTAAAAAATATTTCTGTGATATAGTATTTTGTAAGACTCCAATAAGTATGTACTTATTTTAGCAGCCTGGCCTTCTTATGTGCCTGTTCAACTCTGCATTGTTCATGATGGTGAGATCCTTTTTAATCTCCTGTAAACGTTTAGCAAACACACAAAAAGCCCGTTGCAGAACTTTTTGGAGTAACCATATTGATTTATTCTTCTCATTGGGACCAATTATGACTGCATTGCCAGAATATATTTTGAGATCTTCCTAGTTCTGTTGAACTGTTTTCCTTATTTATTTTTGTAATCTCTGATCATATACATGTTTTAAATGTTGGTACATGCCCATAACATTATCATTGCTGCAGACTTTTTTCTTGTCTCTAGATCATAAGACCCTCCTCTGTGGTTCTACTTTCAAAGACCTGCGTTTTGAATAATGGATTTTCCTTCTGGTATACAGTGTTATTTTTCCTATCTTCCCTGGTCTACTGATCAAAGTATATCCATTCTTTAAGTTATGTACTTCTAAATGTCCTTTCTACCAAACATTGGGGAGAGATTTATTGTATTGAACTGTGCCATTTATTACCTAATAACCCATATTTGTGCATTAAAGGGAGATAGGAAGTCCTTTAAGGGGTCTTATACTCTTCTTACTTAAATTGTCTTATAAACTACAAGGAACTTTAATTATTTAATTTAATTTTATCAAGGAAATTGAATTAGTTGGAATTAGGTTTGTCTTCAGTGATTAGAATACTATGAAAAACAGTGGTTCAAATAAGATGTAAGTTTAATTCTATCTTTCCTAAAAAATATCATAAAGTAGACAATAAGGAATGCAGTTATCTTGCCATTGTTCTAGTGCTTGGTAACACTTGTGGTCCTGTATAACTGCTCAAGAAAATCATTACCACTTTCTAGATAGATGACACGAAGGAAGAAATATGAAGATTATCTCTCTTCCTATTAAATTATATTTTAAATTAATATGGTAAACATAGAAAGGAGCATGAATCCAGTATAACTAAAGAACTGCCATAAGACATTGTAACTATCACCCAAATTAAGAGATATAATATTGCCACACACCACAGAAACCTTCCACTTGAGACCCCAAAATCCTAACCCTCTCTCCATTTTTCTAAGAGTGACTGCATCTCTCCTTTACAGTAAAACTTCCTTTTTTTATACAGATTTATTGCTTACATGAATATTGCTAAAATCATAATTTATTTTTTCCTAATGTCATATTATTTCCTTTTAATCTAATTCCCTCTGCTCTTATTTTTAATTTTTGCTTGCAATTTATTTGTTGAGGAGCCCAGATGATGTCTTGTACAGTTTCTCACAGATACGGTTTTGCTAATTGCATTTCCCTTGTATAGTTTAACATGTTCATCTGTCCTCAGAGTTACATAATATTGTTTTTTTAACCCGTAGGCTGAGTCTGATTCAGGAATGATGGTTTGCCACAATTGGCAAGGTAGTGATGTATTCTCTGGGACCACTCTGGGAGTGGTCATTGATGCTTGATGCTGATGGTTAATTAATTTACTAAGAATTGCATAATGTGATATTACAATGCCATTTTTCTATGTTCCTTTATTTTCTGGAATACTTTTATAAAAATAAACTGTATCTCATCTAGCATTTGGTCATCCAGGGGTAATATCTGAATAGAAAAGGCAAGATAAATGCTAAATAATTTAATTTAGTAGGTTTAAAAAAAATTGGTTACCTAGCATAATACAGAAGTATCCAATTTGATATTATTATGGGGGTTGAGTGGGTACCAATATTAATGAATTAAAAGATATTTGACTTGTTTTAATCTATTTTAGGTATTAGATTTTGGTGTTCACATTTTCCACTCTTTGGAATTCCCAAATCCCTTGGGCTTTTCACCTAATAATAGACATGGTTTTCTTTCTATCTCGGGTCCCAGATGACTCAGATTATCTTGTATGTTCCTTGCTTTATTCCTAAAATCAGGCTTTTTCCCCAAGAAACCTTGATTTCCTTTAGTGGGAAGTGAAATTTCAGTATCAGTATCAGGATTCTATGGATTGAACTCTACTGGATTGCATATAATTTCTAGG
Source organism: Mustela nigripes (assembly GCF_022355385.1). Lineage (NCBI taxonomy): Eukaryota > Metazoa > Chordata > Mammalia > Carnivora > Mustelidae > Mustela > Mustela nigripes. The sequence continues at coordinate 112,993,748 of NC_081557.1, read as the reverse complement.
ACTTTATAGTGTAAATTCATGAGTACAAAATTTTATGTCCATTTAAAGTTCATTACCACAGGGTATTTCTTTAATTTCTTTGATCTTAAATCTAGATTTTTTAATTTTCTAGAGTATCTGATTTTTTTAAGCGCATTATAAAGAAAATTAGAACATTACATAATTACTCTTATGTTTTATATCATATTGCAGGTAAATGATTTTCAGATAGTAATACTTTCATAAATACCAGTCATTTGATTGCTGACATATGTTCTCATTCTCAACTTCATTTTTTCACTCTACATTGTCAGAGGAAATAGCTGTTACAAAACTATATATCCTTCTTCCTGTAATTCATATAATACTCATTCTATGTGTAAATGTATATATTTGATGTTCCCCACCAGTCTTTATGTTAATGTATTTTCAGTGATTTTGAATGTCTGATATCTAGTATGAAAACATTTATATTACAAAAACAAGTTCATGGACACAATATTTCCTGGGTTCTTGCACAATGATAGAATTTTATCTATAGCCTTTAGACTTCAAAGTTAGTTTGACTATTTTAAATCATTGATTAAAAAAAAAAAAACTTTCCTTGATTATCTTAAGTGTGTTGTTATATTCTTCTGACAAAAAGTTTTGTTTATAAAGGGATTAATGGCATAGTGATTTTTTTGTCCCTTATAAGTGACTTGGTGTTTCTATCTTTATGGTGAAAGGATTTAGGATTTCTTCTTATATTTTTCAGCATGAAACAATTTTGCCAGAAAAAAAATCAGTATTGACTATTTTAGGAAGATTTCCCCCAATAACATATTAGCCTTTACAAACTATGGTTTATGTAATATGTAAGCTATGTATGTATGTATGTATGTATGAATGCATCTATGTCTGTGTCTCTCTTTATGTCAGCTATCCTTGAATTGTGGTTTGTAGTGTTCCTTCTATTCATTTGCTTGAATTAAAAAAAAATAATCCAGTTACATGTCTATTGAAACTTTTTTTATCATCTTTAGTTTCTCTTGAAATTTCTATTTAATTTCACCTATTTTCATCTTCTGTTAATCCTGGATAATTTTCCATAACAATTTGTTTTGTTTTGGTTCTTTGTGCCTTCAAGTTTAATTTTCAGTTCTGATTTTTTTTTTTTTTTTTTTTTTTTGGCATTTGGCATTTCTAATTGTTCCCTGAAATTTAATAATACATTTTTGGTGCTTCTTTAATTTTTTGGTAATATTTTCTTAACACTTTTTATCTTACTTTGGGGTGTTAGATTATTATTTTCATCTATTTTATGGACATACTTTTCTGGAATGATTTTATTTTATATAGGAATGCTATTATAATGTTTTCTTCTTATGAGAACTTTGAATGGGAGTTGAACTTAATACTTTTTTTTAATTGTTTTTGAAATAAGTTTTTTTGAATGAGGACTGTTTGAGGATAGCTTTTCTTTTTCTTTCCCTCTCTGTCTCTTTCTATCTCTCTCTGTCTCTCCAGAGTTCCTTTTTTTTGTGTTTTTTGTAAAGCCACAAAATGTGGTAGTGACTTCTGATTTCAGCTTCAACATTTAAAGTACTTGGATGCCATCACACCTAACAGTCCCATTTTTGCCACAAGAAAAAGTGGACAAACTAAATTTTAGTGACTTTTCTTGGCTCTATCAAAGCACTGAGGACATAAGGCAAAATTCTATCATGAAATCTGGAAAAACAAGTGCATTCAGAAATCTGGTAACCTAGATCAGAAATATCTAGAGCCATAAAATGGTAGAAACATTTAAATACTCATGTTGATGAATCAATGAAGGCTGAGCAAACCCAGCAAGAGAACCAGCATAACAGTGAAAACTCCTGGGAGCTGCAAACTTAGGGTTGATGAGAGAGCAGGAAGCTGGCTGAGGACAAAGCAAAAGCTGGCACCTTCCACCCCCTCTCCACCAGCTCTCCTCAGTAAATAGTTAACTTGCAGAGATCACAATCCTGCAAGACAGGCGTCTCCCTTGGCTTACAAATGTCCTAAATCTCACTAACAAAGACAATTGATAGCAGGATTATGACACCCCACGAAAAAAAATCTCCCAACTATCTTGATGTTAATGACTGGCCTAAAGACAACATTGATCAAGGGCAAGGCCTTGGTAGGCCTCCGACATCCTGGCACCTTGGAGGCCCTCTTTAGCATATGAAAACTCTGTTGAAACCTCCCTTTCCCTCACCTTCCCCCAACCACAGGGTACAGAACCTGCCATCCCTCACAACCCAGGGCAGCAGCTCTTCCTGCCCACAGGTCCTGTCCAGTGCTTTAATAAACCACCATTTTGCACCAAAGATGTCTCAAGAATTCTTTTTTGGTCATCGGCTCCAGACCTCAGCCCACCGAACCTCACCTAGGTTCTAGAACTTCATCAGGGTGATCCTGCAGTTTCCTGGACTTTCCTTCTAAGACATGTATCACATTTTCATGACAAAAATCTGGGAAAAATACCTTCATGGCTCTGGCATGGGGAGAGAAAGTGTAGCCCTACTGAAATACTCCTAGAGCATTATCCATTTAAAAACAAAACAAAACAAAAAAAAAAAAAAAAAACTTTACTCTGGAGGATAAACGATTTGACAGTCCTAGTTATTGATAAGCAAAACCCTCCCCACTCAGCCTGTTTGACTCACCTAAGAGAAAAAATTAAAAGCCAAAAGCATAGTCACTAGGGATCAAGGCTTCAAGGAAACAGAACTGAACTTCTACACCACGGAAGGGAATTGGGGCAGGAAGGAGAAAAAAAAAAAGTTCTTGGTTCAGATTTTCTATTTCCTTTCTCCAGGAAAGTTTCCTGCTTCAGTCAGGCTTCCTCTACTGTGGATTGGCCAACTCTAGGGCAATATTACTAAAGGATCAGATCTTTCTTCCTCTTTTGAAATTGGGTTGGTCAGAAGAAAGCGTGGAAACTCCTTTGCTCTTCTCTTAGCAGTAAACTTTACAAAACATGATCTGGTCCATAGAGTAAAGCAGGTGGATGGCAGTTTTTCAACCCTAACATTAAAGTTCCCAATATCTAATTATTTGGTCTTTAATCTCTTAGAGAAGCAAATGAGAAACAGGGTAAAAAAAGCTTTTTGCATGGTCAGGATAAGAAACTAAATTTTTTAGCCCTCTGCCCCATGTATATTGTATATATTTGTATATAATATATATATATATATATATATATATATATATATATATATATAACACATACATGTATACTACTTGATTTTTCACTTTCAGTCTCACCCTCAGAAATACTGAGATACTGAAGTCCACAATAAGAAGCCGTAACAAAGACAAGATTCAAATATAAAAAAAGAGAGACTGTGATGAGGGAACAGAAGGCTGGCTGAGGACAAACAAAAGGCTGATACTCTGCAACCTTCCCCTACCCCCACTCCTGGGGTGGGACATGTGTGACATTCTTTAGGAATCTCCCACCTATCTTAATGTTAATACCTTGCTGAGAACCTGAAAAAGGCCTCTGGTATCCTGTATCTTGTAGGTACTCTTTAGCATATGAAAGTTCTGTTGAAACCCTTTTTCCTTACTTCTCCCAACCCCATAGTATATTACCTGACACCTCTCACAACCCTGGGGCAGCAGCTCTTTCTGCCCATAGGTCCTGTCTCCCTGCTTTAATAAACCACCATTTTGCACCAAAGATGGATCAAGAATTCTTTCTTGGTCATCGGTTCCAGACCTCACCCTACTGAACCTCACTTATATTCTAAAACTTCATCAGACTGTATCCAGGAAGTTTAGACATAACAGAGTTGAACATTTTTTGGTACTATTACTGTATTTCTCACTAGGCTTGCCAGAGGAGTGTTTAAATAGATAGATTATGTATCGTATACCTAACTACCATATGTATTATAGAGCACAAGTGTGTGTGGCTCAAGGTTGTAATTTGGTAGTTTTGGTGCCAATATAGGGAAATATATGTATTATTATTATTAGGGCACTCTAATTGTGTTTTCTTCTTCTTTTTTTAATGTTTTGAGTAGCCATCAGAAAACACTAGAGAGGGCACCTGGGTGGCTCAGTGGGTTAAGCCGCTGCCTTCAGCTCAGGTCATGATCTCGGGGTCCTGGGATCGAGTCCCGCATCAGGCTCTCTGCTCAGCAGGAGCCTGCTTCCTCCTCCTCTCTCTCTCTGCCTGCCTCTCTGCCTACTCGTGATATCTCTCTGTCAAATAAATAAATAAAATCTTTAAAAAAAAA